>NW_027526295.1:216896769-216976637 GCF_048455015.1 Haemaphysalis longicornis | reverse complement strand
GCAGATTGCGCGCGACGACGCCGCCTTCGCTGGCACGACCGCAAAAATAGGCGCCCAGATGCGCAGAAATCGGCCCGCGCAGAGGACGCGACCAATGAATCAAGCAGGGCCTCCGCCCTGTTTTCATGCGCGCACGCTATAAATGCCCCCAGCCCGGATTCAACGCGCCTCCCCCGGGCTTAGTGATGCAGCCTTCGAGGCCGAGCAGACATGAACTGCGTGTTTGTTTGGGGAGTCGGTGGAGGCTGCTTTCTTTGGACACGAGAATTGTTGCTTCCCTCCTCTCTACAGCGACGTTTGCAGTCGCCCACTTATTGGACGACGCAAGCTTTAATGTGCAGCGTCCGGCCAGGAAACGCGGCACCCTTGCCATGCGACCTTGCTATGAAGGACATGGGGCTGTAGAGTTGGAAAAGGTACGAACGTGGTCTGAACACGCGACTGTCAAAAAAAAAAAAAAAAACGTATATACACTTCGAAAGCTTTACCCCTGGCGAAAGTCCAGAGTCGTTAAACAGGGCTACAATTCAAATGATAGCCTCAGAATGTTCCTAAGTAGGGGGTCGCAGAGATGAATCTGAAAAACTTTTATCTGGACACCGGGTTTCGATAAACGTTGCCGTTATCACAAAATGTCAGAGGAAGCAGGTTCAGCTGGCGCGAAGGGCGACATCGGGACAGAGTATTCGGAATGAACATAAACATCGGAAACGATAGTTGCTGTTGCCCGTTCGATAACATCTTCCCGTTACTTCTCAGAAGTTCTGGAAGACTTTTACACGACGAGGCCCCACTAAAATGAAGAGTTGGATCCACACTCCTGGTTCATCAGTTTAAGATGACGTCATCAGGAAAGCTGTCATGCTTCTAACTGCTGCGCAGAAGAGTACTCAGGTGTAGAAAAAAATACCCAGAAGTCTATGCTGCCCACGCCATAAGCTGTTTTCTTTCTGTGATCGCGTCTTCCGGTCAGCGGGCCTATCCCGGACTAGCTACCAGAGCCACCTCTTCCGCAGCATCCGGATCTATCCACTCCCCCTCCTCCATCCTACGCATCTCCGGAGGAGCTTCCACCACAGACTCTATGAGCCACCGCGTGTGCCTCGCGCAGCCGATCCGAAGTGCATAACGCGGCCGGCTATTTTTGCAATCGCGAAACGAACACGGCGAGCCCGCTCCGTTTCATCGCATCGCGCCGAAGCGCGTCGGCTCCGGCTCGCCGCCGGGACGAGGGTTCCGGTCCTCGGGAACCGTATAAATCAGTCTTCGAAGGCGATTTGCGGGGAGCGGGGTACAGGCAGCCGCTGCGAGGCCTCGCTGAAAGCGAACACGGAAAAGAGAAAGACGGGAGGCAGCAACAGCAGGCCATGCAGTTTGCGACATGTGCGTGAGGTATCACTTGTGTTGTATGTACACGGGCACTGATACCTTGCGAGAAGGAATGTAGCGCGCGCTACAAAAGCTGAAGCCGGGCGGGTTTTACGAGCAAAGAGAGAAGGCGCATCGTACGCGTCCTAATCTGCATTCTTTCACCCACAGAAGCTACGTCGTAATATTGCCTTTCCTGCATCATTGAAAAATCTATGCATGAGCCGCAGGCAGGATAGAACTCCCGTAACATGCGCGCCCTCTACCAACGCAGAGACAAAATATTACGCGTTTGCTGATCCCTCTTTCAACGTTGTGCGGACAACGCAGGTGGCAAAAGCAGCATCGACGATGGAACCAAACAGCGCTGGAGCAAACGCCGTTGTTAAACCACTAAATTCCACGTTTCCGACATAAAACAAAGGAACAAACCTCAACAGAATTTTTTTTTCTAACGAGGCCAGTTACTGATTGATTAATAAATAAATGGTTACTTTGTCTTTGAAATTGTCCTCCTAAGCCAAAGCAGCAAGAATTAAGAGAATGGGCCGAGAGGGCATACAGGGTTACGGATAGATCGGGGAAGAACGTCAACTCGCTATATTATCCGGTTTTCGTTGTGTCGGGCATTCGCTAGGGAGCAGCAGGCCGAAATGAACAATCATCGTAGCTGCTTGAAAACTACAAATTCGTTCGAACCGATGTAGCACAGCGTAGAGACTCATGTTGTAGACCAGTAGGCTTTTGTCGTCCACTGGAAAAATGGCAAATGATAGCGATGCTGGTGGCGGTGGTAAATGATGTATTGAGCCTGCATCAAGGATTACCTCTCACCACTACTTTGATCAATAGGGACGCCGTATGCGGCCAGGAGAGAGCGGTCGACACTGGAAGCAATGGCACGTATTATTGCATTCCGCTTTATCCCGTTCTATGTGCCTGAGTGGCCGACGTCAGCACCGAGGATCCCAAGTGTGCAGGCGACAATATCTGGATGCTTCGTGGTCACTTATTGGCGAGAGAAAGTATCAACTTCCTCCCTGACCACGAGCGCGGACCACGCCCTGATTTAAATACCCGTGAGGCCTGCCGGCACCAGCCGAGTGTGCGTACGCGTCCGGAATCGATAATCTGGTCATTGAATATCAAAGGCGACAGACCGACTCGCCGCCGCTGCGCAGTCAGTGAAGGCGACCTCGACAGCGGAACAGGAATACGGCGTGATAAGTAAAGCGCGAGGGGAGACTGCAAGAATGGGCCAGAATGGGCCAGAATGGCGTAGAGGCAGAGGATGCGAGAGCGGAGAGGAAGGTAGCACCTCGCCTCATGTGCGGCGATTTTTTTAAGACGATAGTCTTTCTTGGGCTACTTAAACCCAGAAATTTTGGTTTGTCTGTATGTCTGTCTGTGACTCGATTCAGCCACCCGGCCAAAGTAAAGTTTATATTGCGCAATAGTCTTATATACTCACAGCCAAACGTAAACGTCTAAGCCCGGTTTATATGTTCATACTTGTCAACTTTGTTGAACAAGAACAAGACATTACGCAAATATAAGACAAGAAATTAGTGCACAAGGGATATTTACAGTGTTCCTTTATTAAAAAATTCATGGATGCTTGGTTTTTCGATAGCAAATGATATTCTACCCCTACTGCAGAAAACCGCCGCCTCCTGGCGGCATATGAAAAATCACACGGCAACAGCAACGAAAGATTCCAATAGCTAGGTTCCACGTTTTGCTTGGAACGCACGTGGAGCACGGCCACGCGGTTCTATAAACCTTGAAGTCGGCCGCCTCCATTCACGCGCGTCTCCGCCGTACTGCTGCGCTGGCATCGAGGAACTCGGCCTGTAGCAGTTGAACGCGGTAAATTCAAATCGCCTTGCACAAACCTTTAGTGTGTTACCTTGGGATGAGCGCGACGGTACAGGAACAGCATGAGAAGTGAGCGGGAAAGCAAAGGGGGAATTTCCTTGGCACATGCCTACAAAGACTATCGTCTTTTGACGACATTTGCAACAAAAGGAGCAGATACGCGGCCAATTTTTTTCAGCTGCGTTTTTACTCAGCTCCATTGAGCGATACGCCAGCACCGAAAAAGAACGCCAGAGAAATTCAAATCTGAAGCTTTAAAAATCTTCGTTATGAAGAAATCGCTTTATTGGAAATCTCGCGTTGTTTCAAGTGTTCCATAATCTCCACGCAGTACATAAAGAGGAAATCATACTCATTTACGAAGTATCGCTTATAACGAAGTCCGGTCCCAGGTGCTTTTACAGTGTTCGAAGCCCTGTACTGGGGCTTTTACAGTGTTTGCTGTACATGAAATGAAAAAATAAAAGAAGAGATGTCCGGGAGAGAAAACCGTCCAACAAGGCACTAGCACGATTCAACAGCAACAAAAGTTGACAACTGGAAAGAGGCGGAATTCGTCGCCGCGCAGATACACAAAATCGCGCGCATGCGCCCAAGTCGGTCGTCCATCTCTTGCTATCTCGCAAAGCGAGGTAGATACAAAGAGCGGGAAAAAGAGTGTCCCAACTTAGCGACCGTATATATATGCAAGCGCGACAGCCACGGCGGCGTAAGTGCGAAGGAGAAGTTGCGCCGTGTTATACACGTGGAACGAAATACCGCGTAGCGGCCCAACGCGGCGGCGCAATAGCGGGGGGTATAATATAGCGGGGGCATTTTCTCTGGCGCGAAGCATTTCCAATGTGGGTTAACGGCGCGCTGCCTATATGCGACAAGCAATACCCCGCGAAGGCCTTCGAGAGCAGTCACAGCTGGCCGGACGGACGACGATTGCATACGCGTTCCTTAATGACCCTTTGAGTGCCTCACCGGCGCGAGCTGACTGCCGCCGCCTTGGCTCGGCGCGAAGGGGGAACTATGCGGACAGCCCAATCAGAATAAGCCCGCGCGCGCGAAATGCTTCTCGCTTTCTGCCCTTTTTCTTTCTACTTTCTTTTTTGCTGGCATTTGCGGCGCCAGTTTTTGTCATCACGGTCCGCGAGCCATAATGTCGCGCGAATTACTCAATTTTACTGCAGTTGCCGGCTACTGTTTGCCTTGCCGCGTCGTATAATAGAGGGCACACGGTATAGCCCGAGCGCGGACACTTTGCCTTAAAAAAGGGCTCGGGGGATTGGCGAATTTGAGATACTTGACTGCACCACCACCCACGTGAGTGGGCCGGATGGGGGTTTCTTTTTATTTATTTATTTATTTGTTCTTGCTTCCACGAGCCCCTAACTGCTGTCGGGCTTTGCCAACATACACCACGGAGGGGAAATGATTTGAACTGTGCAGCGAGGAAGGCAGAAAATGTGGCCGCGTCATTTTCTCAGGCCGGCTACGCTAGATTGTCTCTTTTTCATTCTTGATTTCGTTAGCCAAACGTCCTTCTCGCGTTTCGAACTGTTTTTATTGTTTCTCTCTCTCTATTTTCCTCCTTTCTTTTTCAGCCGAACTTTGTTCTTGTTTCTTTCGCCATTGCGAGTATTGTCCGAGGTGGGGGAATATACAACACACGGCCTCTCGGCGTGTAATGACCGTTTCGAATGGCTTTGCCGAAAATTGAACCTCGCCGCTCGAGGGCAACGGAATGAAGGCAGCGCTCGGCGTATTCATACGGGCAAGCTCGCCGCTCAGGGTTTACTTGGTGTTTACCTTTTGTTTGAATTTCGGTTTCCGCGTAAAAGGTGTGTTACCCCGTGCGCGAAGACATTCTGACATGTCTGCCAGCCCGTCGAAACTCTAGGGCGGGTAAAAATAAAAAAAAATAAAATGCGAAGTAAACGCATGACTAGACGAAACTTGCCCCGGAAATGAAAACTGGAGTGCATTAACTTCAAGTTCCTCTGTCCCGATTCCTACCTTCCATATACTCGTTTGCGGGTGAAGGCCTCGTGCGGTGAATTTCTAGGCACAAAAAGGGGGAAGAAGAAATACGCGAAAACAACTTCCCTGTCCGCAACGAGTTGGCCTTTGGGGTTGTCTTTTGAACAGTGGTCTTAAAATCCGATGTTAGCCAAATGTATTCTACATTAGCCACAATAGCGTTTGAGCTCCAATCGGCGCTCACAAAATTGCACTATACATTATGTTGTCGACTGAATGAGGTGGGGTGTGGGGCAGTAATGCTTTTGAAGTAGCGCTGATTAACACACGGCGCATTCCTAGTCATCCTTTCAGAAAACAGCCTCAATCTATTCAGCCCCTTCAAGCAATGTCAGTCTAGATGCGCTACTGTCTCCACCGTTGCCATGCAGGGATCAAAATTAAAACACATTCTGCAGCAGTATATAGTATACAGAGAACATACTGCATCTCTTTCAGAGTGCTGCTTGTCAGACGTACAACACCTTTTTTTTTTAGTACCCGCGAGAACTACTGTAAATTATCGCAGCCGCCGACGCGAGAGGGGGCGGGGAGGGGGGGCTAAGTTTCTGCTGCGGCACAAGAATTAAATATCGCAGCTGTTGCCCGTGCTCTGCACAACGTTGCTGCTAACAAGTACGTGCAAATCCACGCGATTGGCCCATGGTGCGCTCGCAAGTTATGACCAGAGGCGAACTGTCTAGTAGTCTCATTTTGGAGCCGATAAAACTACATTTGTGACCCTCAATCCATAAACCTTGCATGAGAATACCGGGAACACTTTCAACGCAGATTTTTCTGGCCGTGATTCCCGTTTCTTCGAAGCTTTTTGGGTACTGCGACTTTCCTCTAGCTTTAATGTAGAGAACTACTCAATCGTGGTTTCCACATAATGAAACATCCTAACAAAAATAAAAGAAAGCCCACCCCAGCAATAACCCCGGATGTCCGTGCAAGCCAAATAAATGTCTTGCCTCCACAGTCTTTGCATTAGCATACCATGCACTGCGGTACGGACCTGCCATGTGTTTCTCTTGCTCCAGACAGGCCGTCTTTTTTAATAACTACGAAAGAAAAAGACACTAGCGTTACTCAGTTAACCGGAGAAGTAACTATCCACGGCGAAAACGACTCCACGACGAATAAGGCGGGACAGAACGCTGAAGTTAGGAATACACCTCGACGCACGCGTGCACCGGGGGTAACTTCGCGCCCTCATGACGCTGGAAAACAAAGGGGGAATTCGGCAGTCATAAAAACCGGGGGCCGGAAGTCGAGCGCCCGAACGGAGTCCTTGAAGGGCTCGGAATGCAAATAGTCACTCCAGGCACACGTCGCACAGAGAGCGAGAGAGAGAGCGGACGAAGACGGTGTCCGTCCAGCCGTGGACTCCGTTCGGCACGGAGTGCGCACGCCTGCTGAGGGGTCGCCAAGACCGCGCCCCTAATCCGCCGCAAACACCTAGGCATGCCACGGGAAGCGTCGTTTTCGTCCTCCGAGGGACGAAGCCAGATTAGGCGCGTGGCACGTCGACACCCCGGACATTCGCCCGCGCATGCAACCGCCACGAAGGTAACGACGCCTCGATACCGTTTAATCTCCTCTCTAACACTGATTAAGCCTGTCAGCCGACCTGCCCCATCGAGCTTCGTTTCGATTCTGCCACCAGGGGCCGCTGTTCAAAGTAATCGTGGCAATTCATTACGAGGGCTTTCTTAAGCGGAGGTGTTGACACGCGTACACACTCCATACGCGTACGGCACTCGTGAAAGCCCTCACATAGCGCCGATACAAGGCGCGAAATCGAAAACAAAACGCAAAGAGATATAGAATACGAAGAGGGTGGCATGCGCCAAGCCGGAGCGCGCAAGGAAAGACCCCCCGTGGACCCCCCTTGGCCAGCAGCGCTCGCGCTCGAAGGATGGACGGCGGGCATGCATGCCAAGCGAATCGGCATGCCGCTCGTGGGAATCGCGAAAAACCTATAAGCCCCCAGCCCGCGCTTATCCGCGCAATCGGCGGGCGCACGCGTCCCTGCCCCCGCCTGGCGTCAACGGAGAAGTTTATTAGTAGTTCTAATGTAAGCAGGCAAGACAGAACAGGAAGTGTGCGGCAGCGAGGTTGGCTTTTCGCCACTCGAGATACGCGCACGCAACCTTTCTTCCCCTGGAATTTTTGTGTGCGCTAACGCAGAACCAGAAGCTTTGCCCCAAAGGTAACAGGTGCTAGCTGGGACATATGAGGCAACGACATCCGCAACACGCGCTGGAACGAGGAATACCTGAACGAGTCCTACACCAACCATCGTGTACGCCTAATTTTGTTGCATCAACGTTTTTATATACGCACACTTGGTGTCGGGGAATTTATTTGCAGAACTCATTGTAACCTGGGGTGAGTTGTTTCTCAAATTTGGCATGCGAGAGCTTCCCCGTTTTAGGAAGTCTAATTTCCAGATTTTTTTTAACACGAAAGTGTTTTATGCCGACGTCATATCCGTCACAGAAATGACATCGCCAGAAAAAGTTCCACTGACGCGGCGGCGCAAGGTTTCGAGTCCACGATCACTCTAGCCGCAACGGGAGGTGTGAGACGCTCTGCCAACTGGGCTATGACTCACGCCCGTTTGGCTCTACGAACGCGCCTCATATCCTTCTGTATAAGATTCTCTAATCATATGGTGCTGTCGTCTAGGAGAGATGAAGCGTAGTGCGTTGTGACTCTAATGAGCGTCGATAGTTGGCGCTACGGCTTCGGGTGTGATGGCCGAGCGTAAGAAAACTTGCATTAAGGCAGAAAGGAAACGACGCCAACTGGCGAATGTCACGCTCATGACTGCTTTGGTGCGACGAGACACGCCAGCGGGAAGCGGAACGCGTTCGCGCATTCACGGTCCAAGCTGCGAACTCGGCCTCCCGCGTTCCACAAGCTGAGCTCGTCACAACTCGCCAGTCTGCCGTACACGCCACGGAGCACGACCGAGGTGGTCGCACCTTTGCCGAAGCGACCCGCCAGCAGGACTTCGGTCTCCAAGCACACCCACAAGACAGCTGCCTACCCGCGAATCATGCTCCTTTCGCTGCAGCGGACCGTGACTTCAAACGATTCGCTGACAACCAGTTCGGTTTCGTTCGTACGGTTTGCGGGCGCCTGTGGTCTCAGTCGGATTTACGCAATGCTCCGGCGCGTATAATCTAGTGTCTATTGTTGATGCGTCGAAACGATGTGCAAGTTTACATCGATGCACAATAAACATTCATCTGCTCCTGTGAAGGCACATTTCACTTTCGTGTTGTACGGATTCCTATTAAAGTGAAGGCCGTCACGGAAGGGAAGGCCGTCAAAAGGGAATGTTGTCAAGGAACCCAGAGGCGTCCGCCTCTGCATTCCTTGACGATCGTTTCTTCAAGTAAGTCTTCTCTGCATTCCTCAATCCACTGTGCACTAACGTGATTAGCGGTTGACACAACGATGTCACCCTTCCAGTAGAGGGATCACAATGACACGCTACAAGAGGGACTGTCTTTCCACTGTCCACTTCCCCGCCACTGAGGACCCTGATCCCACCGTTCGGTGGGGTGACCAGCCACCGTCTATCGTGGGGAGCAACAGGATACCGAATTCGCTCGCCACGCCAATGTATTGCGAGTGGGGCATACCTTGGTTGATGCGGAACGTACAACTACAATGCTCACGCGTCATGACGCATTTTATAGGCATCCATTCGGAGCCCATTGGCACAGAATGCTGTTGCAATCCTGGTATCTCGATCGCGCGTTGTCACAGAGTTTTAGCATACGGCTACGGAGGCTCACGCTACGACGGCGGGTTACCGGGGCCCCACTGCGCATGCGCGCGCGGGAAGGGCGAGGAGGTCGCCCCTCAGCGGAAGGAATGCGCGGGCATGGCGAGAGCCGGCCTGCGGAACTAATCCACCCTACCGCAACAAATCATAAGTGCTCAGCCGAGTCCCTGTACCCGCCGCCTTAGCGTTAGCCTATGCTAAAGCTCTCTATTGGCTTCAGTGGAGTGGACAATCTGAGTGCACATATGCATCGGTTCCTTCAAATTTATCCCCGTGTTAGCATTCCTTTCTTGCATTCCTTTCTTGAATTCCTTCCTTCCTTTCTTGCATTCCTTTCTTGAAGCTCTCTATTGGCTTCAGTGGAGTGGACAATCTGAGTGCACATATGCATCGGTTCCTTCAAATTTATCCCCGTGTTAGCATTCCTTTCTTGCACTCCTTTCTTGAATGCATATCATGCATTCTCAGCAGGATACTCATACCGACTCAACTCTTTCTTCGGTTTACATAAAGAGAACTTGCGAGCTGAACCCTTGGCATGCCGTGACAACGGCGGAACTTCGCCCCTGGGCGCCGCGTTTGCCCAGGGGCGTTCGCAAAAAGGCTCCCCCTTTTTCACCCTGTACGCGACGACGCGTTTGACACGGGGGGACGGAAAGCGCATGGAGGCAGACGAGAAGAATAATTGGCAGGCGGATAAGGGCGACGTTACCTCGGGCCGTGATTGATTGACTGGCGTATCGATACAATGCCTCGGGGATCATCGGCGTTATTGTCTGCCTCGCTCTACCTTCATCTACCCTCCAAAGCACGCCGGTAAAAATACACAAAGTGCGGAGTGGAAAAGCACAGAGGTATCAGGAGAGCGCAACGCTTCGTTGAGTTGGCGTCAACATCCGCATTTCACGGAACGCCAATGCGCACCCGGCGTCGTTTACAACATCGCCGATAGTTGAAAACCTGCAGTGTACGTGTATGTCCCCGCAGAGGGTTTCGACTAAGCTTATTGTTTAGAGGCCAGCAGTGCGGCTGCAACGGTGACGCTTGCGCGGTATGCGCTACACTTCGTATACCCGATGTTGATATTATCTGCGCACACGAAGTGTTCCCAGAGCTATTTTCTTTGCTAAATAAAAATCCCTCGGGGCACGTAAAGCTGCTTCCGTGGCCTGAATACGAAAGCATAACGACTTCGTTTGGGATGCTTATGAAAGCCTTGTTGTGTTCTGTTACATCGTGTTTGTCTACGTGACGAGGGAGATAATAATGCACTTGGTGTAGCAACAACTTTCTGGCGTTTAGCTCTCCACGCGGCATTGTACTAATCGAGCCTTGCTGGCGTACCTGTGTGTTTAGCTACGTGCACACTAGCGTCGAACTTGCCGTGCCGCCCTGCCGACGGCCGTCAGCTGCGTCGCCCGCAGCCTTCACCCGCAGCGCGGCGCGACGCCGCTGGCGGCCGTCCGCAGGGCGGCACGGCAAGTTCGACGCTAGTGTGCACGTATCTTTAGACGGCGCTTAGAAGACGCAGAAATCATGCCATGGGAGCGCGAAAAAAGTGCTCATTTAGCAACATGCGTTCCTTTCACGCGTATACTTTGCTAATACCGATGATGAGCCAGAAGTCCTCGATTATGCGAATCAACCCTAGCCGTTTTATCAAAGCAAAACTGGCCTTCCACTAAGGGCTCTGAGTGCTGAAGATGTGCAATCGACCGTGAGAGCTCGTAGGCGAACTCTCTAGCGTACAAGAACAGGGCCCTCTTATTCTTTGATTAGGAAAATTGAGTCACCGGTGTGCCTTCCGCTCTTTTATTCACACTCACGAATAAGATTGCGGACGAAGGCAACTCAACTCGACCGGATGCGGGAAGGAAGCAGGAGAGAAGAATAAAACAACGTTTAAATTAGTTTTACGCGCCGAGGCAACATATGGGGTATATAAGGGGAACGGCAACAGAGCGGGCTACGCATTAATTTAAACCAGCGAGTGATATCAACATGCGCCGAAATGTTGACCCATGGTAGCTTTCGTTTTGCCTGCATCGGTCAAACAGCCGCCGTAGCCCGGATCGAATCCGTGAGGTCGCCCCCAGCAGCACAACGACCTAGCCCCTAAGACAGCACAGAGGATGAGAGAGGAAACACAACGAGCCGTATACAAGTCGAGTGCGAAGACTATGTGCGAATGAAGACTATTGTGCTCACTTCGAGAACAATATGCTATACGTAACCTGCACTGAAAATCTTTATGCGGACAGTCCTCGCTAAATCCAATGCCTCTATATATGACGCTATCTCTTTTTTTTTTCTCCTTTCGTCTACTACTGCTCTTTGTACTAATCGTCTGTTTTCTCAATTCTCCTTCCTGCAGAGTACCATGTCGACATAAGCATGTAGACAAAAAAATCCATCTGCATTTATTTCTTCAATAAATTCTACCTACCCACCTACACCTACCCACCTACCCCCACCTACACCCACCCACCCACCTAACCACCCACCCACCCACCCACCCACCCACCCACCTACGGCTTAGCATCCACGGCTTAGCATATATGTATTTGCGTGGGATGCTTTCCCCAAGTTAATTTGAATTGACTTGGCCCACAACAGCGGTAGTAGTAGTAATACTTCTGATGCAGGATAGGAGGACACGTAGACCAAGCTAGGCAAAAAAAAAAAAAAAAAAGTGCGCTCTAATCGCGCTACCGTTATACCTGGCGGGTGTTCTGCCTGTTATGTCAGTACTAACGAACACGTGCTCTTGAGTTGCTAGGCGGTCTACGCAGGACAAACTTCCAGAAAGCATGTTATCATTTAACATTAAAAAAACAAATTTCCTCAAAGTGGTTCTAATACCCATGCACACTAATAACGGCAAAAAACACGGGTCTCTCTGCACAGAAAAGCGGTCAACGTTACAATCGGGCCGAACCCCCTCGCGGGCATCGAGGAAGCTACAGAAGCGATCCGTTTCCCGCGCGCACCAGGCGGCGTCCCGCTCGTGTAGTATCAACCGGAACGAACGAGGGTGACAACAGGCCGACACCGATGCCGCTCGCAAGCGGGCCGGAACCACGAAAAGCGCGGGGAATGTGGACAGGAATGCGAGCGGGAGGACGAGTGGGGGGATGACGCAATAAATAGGGAAGTGAGATGAAAAAAAAAAAAAAAAAAGGGCTAGAGAGGGGTGAAACCGCTGCAGTGAAGAACAAGAGATGCTGAAGGCTAGGGGAGAGCGAAAGGGCGGTGGGGAGTGTCGCACAGACACAGAGAGGGCGAACTAAATACTACACGCAGTGGCCCTACCCAAGCATGCTACGACAGCGAACTAGGCAACGGCAAACAAAAATAAGTATACGCAGAGAGAAGGAAGAATAAAGTACCTGTAGGGGAGAGAGTTCACTGCAGAGGCGTGTGTGGAAGAACATAAAAGAGTGAGGAGGAAAGAGGAGACGAGCGCACTAATTCGTTGAAACAATCGAACGCGCACAACAGCTAGCAACGCAAGCGGTCCATGTTTAGCGCGGCGTCCCCCTCCCTCCCCACATGCCGCGCGCTGCTCCGCAAACGAAAATCGGCCGACCGTGAGGCGTAAAGCCGCGTAATTTGAACAATGGGGCGAGAAAAAAAAACAGCGCACGCACACTACAGAAAACTAAAGAAAACAAGAAACGTGCCGCATAGAAAATGACAACGAAGCAGGGTGGCGTTAAACCATACGAATAGGATACACACAATAAATTCGGCTTAAATTGAAACACGCGTAGCAAAAGAACTCCACGAAAAACATGCTCTGCTCTGACGAGCGTGTTCTACAGGCAGCCCAGTAGCGTATGCGAAAGTCCCACACTCAACAAGGGCTACAAATTAGTTCAGACTCCTAGGTGTTCCTCACTGCACACCTAAATTTCTACTGGACACGCGGCGGTTTTGTGTCGTGCCTCCACCGAAAAAAAAAAAAAAAAAAAAAAAAAAAACCTGAGCAGCGCGGCAGTGAACCGCGTCTCACAATAACACCGCCGCGAAATTGGCGACCGCTGCCAAAGCCGCCGACAATAAACATGAATGCACGATTGAGGGGGCTCCTTTAGTTCCGTTTGATCGAATCACATGAGTGCTAACGGGAAGTTAACTCAGCGATCAGTTATAACGATGCTTTTCGTGCCGGACCATAATACGTCCCTCCTGCCCATAACACGCCACTGTAGCGCGAAGTACGAGCGCTTTTCGATACTTCCTGCGTTTTTTTTTTTTTTTTTCGGTACAGAAAACGTCTACCATGGCTGGAAGCTTCTTTTAAACTGAACAAATTTGTATTTTGTTTCCGTGAACCCATCAAATTCTGCCTCCCCCCCCCCCCCGTCTTCCTCCTCTCATCGCTCACACCCTTTCTCGCATTCCACCTCCCCTTTTCCCCTGACCCTCCAATTGCCAACTCGCTAACACGAGAAGCAAAGGAGCGAGGTCCGGATCAGACCCTCACTTAACTAATATGAGAAGCAGATCATGAGGGCACGGCTTAGCCGCGTACGACAAATGCCTGCTCTAATCCAGGCCTACATCACTTCACAGGTCAAAAAAGACGCATAAGGGCGGTAAAAAAAAAAAAAAAAGAAAGAAATCGTGGATCATCCAAGCTCGGCATACGCTCACTGCCGCTCCTGCGGCAATTTAAACTCCCTTGCAAGTGGGAAGAGGGGCAGCGAAGCGTGCGCCCCGACTGCGTCTGATCTCGCCCGCGTCGTGATGCGCGAGTGTTAGAGCGTGGCGAGCAACCACGCTACGCGTGCGGGAGCGCGAGCAAAGATGCAGCGCAAGGGGTTGAGGGCGCGGCGGAGCACGGACTCGACATTAAATTTGGGCGACTTCCTAAACAGCCGCCCGTGATCCGTTCCCACAACAGGAGCACCCCACCCATGCAGTACGGATGGCGTTCCGCTAGGTGGCGCATAATCGTCCCCCGTTCATCGCGTGAGCGACCTTGGCACGAGCCGAGACGAGCAGAGAAATTAAAATCCGTAGGCAAGGGGCGCCCCAATTAACGCTCAAGCGATTTGCTAAGGACGAGCTGTGGATAGTATGCCTCACGTGCAGCGGCGGTGGATGAGGCGAGGCGGTAAAAAGGCCAGAAAGAGCCCCGGCGGGCGCTGGGTGCAAGCGTCATAATGACATCTACACGGTGATGCAGGCAGCAATCGTTGCGCTCTGCTGCAAAACCGACACCTCAGAAAAATATAATCCGTTACGGGGGAAACGAAACGGAAGTTGACCCTCAACGTGCGAAGAAATGAACGAGGCACCACAGGCTACCATCACATGGCCAACGCACCGGATGGGCCAGGGGGAATTCGCGCCCCCTTCTCCACTACACCACCGAGCATGGAGGCTAAGGGTCAGAAAAGTTCAAGTAGCATACTTCCAACATCAAAGCGGAAAATTGTGGTGCATTATTTTTCTTAGCAACGTGGTCAAAGTATGTCCCATGTCCATTATTCCGGATTTAGTTTCGCATTTTTTAGTATACCCTCGTTATAACGAAGTCGTCGGGACGAATGACCTCGTTATGAGCGATACTTCGTTAAAAGCATGGGTGGCTTGCTATCTGTGCACTGCAGTGTGGGCCATGAAACACTCCGAATAACGCGAGACTTCGAACAGAGCGATTTCGCTATAACAAAGTTTTACTGAACTTCGCGCTCTCCACCCCACTTCGCAAGATGGCTGCCCAAGAGTCCAATGTATCCCCAATTCCACAGAAATATCTGCAATGATAGCCTTAGATAATGATGCACAATGCACATAAATCATGATTGATTTCTCAATTTATTGATCAACTGGATAACACAAATGAGCGTTTCCCCTTTTTAACACGAAAGTGCTTTATTGCCGGTGACACCAAGGTTTCACTGACGTCGTATCCGTCACGGAAATGACGCCAGTACAACGGTACAAGCGGCCTGTAAAGGGTGCACCCCTGCACATAGGGTCTTTTTGCGGGAAAGCAACTTTAGTACTAAAGAGTACGTTACACTTAGGGTTGTTCGTTTCGGGTTTTATATTTTAACACGAAAGTGTTTTGTGCCGGGATACACCAAGATTTAACTGACGACGTATCCGTCACGGAAATTACGCCAGTACACCTTTGCTGAAGCGGCCCGCCAGCAGGACGTAGCTCGCCAAGCACAACCACAGGACAGCCGCCGACGCGCAAATCATGCTCAGCTGCAGATTTCGGTGCACACTGAACTCTCGTGTTTTACCGATTCCTATGACAGAGGAATCAACCACAGTTTTTTTTGTGTGCGCTCGCTATTTCGGCAGAGCTTGGGCAACGATGAAGACACGGACGAAATTGCGCAAAGTCCCCGCGTTCATTCCACCCCAGTGTGTCAGTCATGTGTGCGTCAAAAGTTCACCGACTGTCCCACGGATACTGTAATATGCTCGAGCAGAGTCAGTGCTGCACATGTCTGCCGGTAATCCAACGCGTGCAGGTATCACGCGCGCGTAATCCAGCAGATGGTTTGCACGTCCTGTCCCCAGAGCTGCAATCGGTAACCCGTCCGAGGGTATGCACATCACAACCGTGGGTCAACGTTCTTGCGCCGTGACTGATCTGGCTGGTGTATGTGCACGTTGTGCGTGAATGTGCACGCCGTTCTATTATTTGTTGGAACACGCAGAAGAGCACACAGCTGCAACCAGTAGCTTTAATGGTCCGACAATTTCCCAAACTTGCCTTTTATGAATTAAAACGACTATTACTGGCTACTAGCGGCCCTGTACAGCATATATAAACACACACAGTAAACTCCTGTAAGACGTCACATCGCGAACAGTGCAAGTGTCTCAATGTATAGACTCTTTCGCGCTGTGGTGTTTCTCTATTTCCTTTTCTTGGGTTGGTGTAATTCGCTTTTTTGCACCGTTTACGTTGTATTTTGATTCAGAGTTTCCATTACGATTTCCTTTTCAAATTTATTTCAATGTTCCAACTTTGCTAGCAGCATGTCCTTGTTTCTCGTTTTTAAAGTTTCTTGCTTGCCTTGTCGCTGTTGCACCCATAACGTCCAACATTCGTCACTCATCACTAAGGCCATACCCCATATGGCGTAGCAAGCACTGTCACTACCAGAGCTGACTTCACCAATTCACATAAAAAATCCCCCTCCCTCCCTCCCTCCCTCCCTTCCTCTCCCTCTCTCTTCCGTAAGACGAACTTTTCTTTTCGTCTGATCAGAAATTCGCCTTAACGAGAGTTGTATACCGACCTGTACGTTTTTATTCGCATAGGCGTTGTTGCGGGGGGAGTGTCAAGGGAGCATCTTTTTTTTTTCTTTTTTTTTCCAAATGGGTCAAGCGGTCTTATCTGCGTCGTAAATCGTTTCCCTCACGCCCAGCAGTTTACCAAGCGGAGGGGCGGGTTACACAGCACCCAGCACATTCCTCCGTCACGTACACGTCGCCGCATCCCCCTTCGCCACCACCACGCACTGCCCACCGGCTTGCGCGACAGTACTACAAAGTTTATAATGCACGCGTTGCAGCGGACGCTGTCTTGCTCGCCACGGAGGTGCAACACGTGAGAGGAACGCACACACACACACACGGCGAAATCACGTTACACAGCCTACTAAAATGCGCAGCGAAGTTTCCAAAAAAGTAGCGATACAGAGGAGGCTTAACTTGAAGAACCAACTTAAGGCTTAGAGGATTAACTGCCCTCTGCAAACACACCAAATTCCTAATGCATATCAAGTGCACGAAGCGTCAATTAACTTTATCAGGTGTCAATTAACTTTATCCCTGTTTTGGTCGATAAATAGGAACGGGTGGAAGAGGAGGGGTATCAACGTACTCGCGTAAACTATGTGTATGTGGAAGTTGGCGGAAGCTACGAAGGGTGAGGCTTATTTTAACGAAAGGGGGGCCGGGCCACGCGACACCTTCGGCAATTTTTTTTTTAGTTTGTTATTGCTAGTTTTCTTTGAACGTATCTTGGTGGAGTGAAATGGACAAACGAGAAACGCCCGACGCTGCTGCCACACACGCTCCAAAAACAACCAAAAAACGAAAGAACACCCGAACCAAAGCAACAAATAGATTTTACGCACTCACATATAAAGTGGGGAAAATAACAAACCGAAGCGCGGAGTCCGATCAACTGCTGGAACAGCAGTCGGCGCACACGTGAAGCAACACATGCATACAGGAGAACAAGACGATTGTCTATCTATGAGGAAGGGGAGAAGGGAGGGTGTCTGTGTCTGTATCTTCGCTCACTCCACAGGTGTCTGTGCCTGTATCTTCAGAGGTGGCGCGCAACCAGCTGGAAAAAAGAAACGTGGAGGCAGAAGCAGATTGATAACAGTAATAGAGAGAAAAAAAACGCAGCAGGCGCGTGCAAGCGCGCGGAGAGTTAATAAGTAGAGCGTGTATCGCACTCGGGACGCGCGTGAATCGCTTCAAACTCTACAAAAAAAAAAAAAAAAAAAGAGAGACGGGCTTACCCGCCAACGAGACGGGCAGAGAAGAACGAAAGCGTCTGATTTTGTTCCTGTTTGGCGTTCGTGGAATAGCGCGTATTCTGCTCCGCACGTGCATAGGCGCGTTCTCTCGCGTGCATCTGGCCGGCGCACGCGTATGTACGTAACTTGCGCTCGCACGCTCGGCTGCGGCTGCTCGCTGCACCGGCAACCCCAGCGTCGATTAGCCCATTTGGCCCCGCACTATTCCCCGACACCTCTTCTGGGCGGTCCGCGCGCGAAGAGGGGGCAGCTGGCTAGGCGGAAGTGGCCGAGGAATTTTGCAATGTTCTTGATAAGCTAGGATGACCCCTGAGGGGTGAGGCCAAGTTTAACCGGATTTTACAAGGCTGCTCCAGTGTGTACCTTTTTTTTTGTATTTCGCTAATTCCTAACATGTACGATGTTCTTCAACGCCGTGAATTGCCACCGCTCCCTTCAACAGCAGACAGTTGCAGTGAGATTCCTAATACACGTTACGCCACATATTTTCAACCTCTCAAACATGGCTGTAACGATGACCATCGTCAGTGCTGGACAGTCAACCTGCCCACAGCAACCTGAAAGTATCTTAAAACAGCATCCCAACCATTGGGAAGCCTAAAATCTATTATGGCTCCCTAAACACCTTATCGCCTCATTCGCCCCATATAGTGAGTGTCTCTTCTCTCACACCAACTTTCTGAATTTTTTTTGTGTGTTATTCGTGAGACCCACAAGATGCCCCTCTACGCAGTACGCATCCTGCCAGTCATCAGCTATGTCTCACTGCGAACAGGTGCGACAAAAGCTTTCGCGAAGTGCGCCCTACGCATTCAGGAACGTTACTGTCTGCAAAGGCGTGCAGTATTTTCGTAATTATTCCCTCGCTTCCCTTCAGCTCGCCATTGGATGCTATAGCTGGCCCCACGATCACAAGGTGTGAACGCAATCGAAATAGGGAAGGCGGGGGAATTTCGCGCCGTTACCCACAAAGTTCTCCCTTTCCGTAGCAGTTTCCCGTTCGAAATTACCGCCAAAATTACGCCGTACAAAAAGAGTACAGCGGCAGCTCTCTTCCAATTCCTCCAGCGCGGAAGTTAGAGCAAACACGCCGGGGCGTCGTCGCCGTCTCCGATAACACACCGGGTGCTCTCACGCTCTTCAGAAGGCATCATTTGTTGTCGCGCGCGCTTCAAATCAAATTTGGCCGCTTCCATTCCGCGTTCGATATTCCCATCCCATTGCTTTTCTCTTCCCGCCGCGTTTTCAAACCCCGGCGGCGCCTTCCGGGGGGTTTTCGCAGACGACGCCGCTTTGCGCCACGCGCTCCTCACTGATATCCAGACGCTTCGCGCAAAATCAAGAAGAAAAGGCGGGAACGACGACACGGCGCGCTTTTCAAAGCGGCAATCCAAGCAGGTCGCTTCCCCGGCGACGTTTTAATCAAATTTTGAGGTGAGAATCTGAAGACAGCCAGCCTCATTATACACTTACTTCAATATCGCGCGATCCGCTCTCCGAGAAAGCCCGCGCCTCACCGACCACGGCACGCACTGGCGAAAGTCGGGAGGAAAGTTTACGCCTCGTTGCGTGTTTGCAGAACGCAGGTAGGGGGGCGTGTATGAACGGCAAAAGACGGTGCAACGAGGTTACTCGCGCTGCGGGTCAACAGCTACACGAAATCCGTACCTGGAACGAAAGAAGTTGATGTAAGACAGTTTCCGTGATTTCTGGCAGGAGGTTCTCTTCTATGACGACGAAGCGTTAATTCGGTTAGCTTTTGTGCCCGTTTCCCCCAAGGAAAACTCCCGCCAAATAACGTGGCGCTCTATAACGCTGTGCAAACGAACCTGTTGCGTCACTGCATCGCGATGCTGCACTTTCGAATTCGTACAAGGACGGAGCAAGCTTTTCTTCTTACCTTTTTTTCAAATTTCCCGCGCGTGAGGCAGTGGGGTGTGCGAGAGCTGCGAAAACTTCAAGGGAGCGTTAACGTTAAAAATGTTAATTGAGTCCGGAAAGTTCAAGTCTCCGCCCAGACGCTGGCGTTAGCAGGAAGGCATAATGATCACAAGGGGGTAAGAAAACGCCCTCCGGAAAACAATAGCCCATTGTCCCGAAGAAGTTGATCCCTGGGTGACACTTGCACCGCATAAAAAACACGACGTTTATAACAAAAAAAAATTCACGCATCTCCACGAAGTGAATCATGACGAGTGGGCGAAGCACCGGGGATCGTTCTTACCGCAAATCACCCGTGGCATTGCCCACTAGCGCACGTACATGAGTGACAACACGTGTGTACAGTGCATACAATTCAAATCCAATCCAATCTAATCCATTTCAATCCAATCCAATCCAATGCTCCTCGCGCATGCGCAGCACTGTACACGGACGCCAAGCCCCGGACAAAGTGGGATCCCAAGGTGCTTCGCCCCTAAAAGAGAGTACAGAGCGCATATCACTGCATGTTATGGCTGCACGTGAACAAATATCCCTGCTGCTTACCGTTCCGCCCGGTAGCCACCAGCGTTTTAAAGGGACAGGCAACCGATTTTTGTCCAGTATATCATCTCTACCCCAAGTGAAAGGGCATCACTTATAAACCGATATGGTCGTGCTGCTAGCGCCCTAGAACTTTTGAAATCGGAATTGATACATCTACCAGCCATACGCGGCCTGCCAAAAGGAATGCCGGCAAAGATGACAGTGCAGTGAATCGAGCGACAACACACTTTTGACTGTACGTGAGGTGAAACAGGGTATTTAAAACCTTTATCCCCGGCTAAAACAATAATGTGCAGTCTTTCCTATTCCTTTTGCGGTTTCTGAATCACGCATTGGAACCGGCGGAGTTGTTTATACAAGCACGGTAGTGTCACGTTTCGACACTACGTGGCGCCACCTTTCAGACTTCAGAAATTTTAGCGCAAAATTAAAATTATTTCTGTCTGTTTAGTATTTGGAAATTCACTGCGGTTACTCCACTATATAAACTGCTAGCTTTCATACGAGTTAGAGGGCATGAACTTTACAAAAATCGGTTGTCTGCCTCTTTAACAGAGTTCAGTGAGGAACCCGTACATTCTCAGAAAGGTAAAAGGAGGGAGCGGAGAAGGTTGCTGCACCTTGCACCCCGAGGTGCAACGACGGCCGGTGAAAGAGATGCCGCCTCGAGCACCAACCACGCCGCGCCCCGTGCACAACTACGGCCACGGGGAGACCCCTCCCGGAATGGGACGCACGTGCGACAAAGCTGGGCCCCAGTTTGTGTGGCCTTTTGCCGGCTCCTTTTCACTGTTACTTCCGCAAACGAAAAGGGAGAAGAGAAGGTCCACCTTACAATGCTGGTCCCGCTTTTTTTTGCTCCCGTAAACAAGCACTCTGGCAATACCGAGAAAAGTGAGAGGACCGCGGCCGTTTTCGATTGCTGTAGCACTCAGAGAGGGCCAACCGGAATTTGCGGGACTCTGTTTTGAGAGTGAGGCCTTTCGGCGCATCAAGCCACTTTTACGAGTGGTCACTCAAAGAAGCTATGCTGTATAGTGCAAGTGTTATCGTATACAGTTGAGCCTCGAGGTAACGAAATCACCAGCGAATTGTTTAGTTAAATAGGTAATATCGAACAGAGCTAGCGCAAAGCGTATAAGCAACTGCTGGGGGAATCCCAACTTCTTTAATTCGTTAAACGCAGATTTCGAAAATAATGGTTGAACTGTAGCTACTATTGCGTAGTAACGATTATGTGTTTAATAGATATTGTAACTAAAGTTCTGGAGAGATGAAAGCCATCGGTGGTACAACTTATGCACAACGAATTACGTGGAAAATGTTAGGTCGGTACTGTTGGTCAGCCTAAGCGAGAGCAAAAGACGAGCCATTTGTAGCTTTGTCGACTGGTCTTTGCAGATTTCGCTAACTTTCCAAGATAGCAGTGCCCTTGTGCTTCTGTATGCCACGCTGCGGTTCGTAATGAACGATTTCGATTAAGTCTACGCCTCTGTGCTTTCCGTAAACGATATTGAATACGGAATAACGACGATCTTGTATCGTTCGGTCAACTAAGCGCTCCGGGATTATTTATTTATTTCACGTATATTCGACATACAATCCTTGGGAACACTATACAGGACTTACAGTCGTCATACGGCAGTGACAATGCAGCGTTGCACTAACGTCCGTATATGCTAAATCAACGAGCGTGCGCGTGCGAGCACCCGTTGGATCCTGTCGACATACCCCAGGAGCCAGTTTACGCTCTCGCTGGGAGGTCCGTCGAAGCAACCTTGGCCGAAGCATTCTATTAACCACACATACCTTTCAAAACGCTAGTAAACAGAGCTCAACGCGCTCTCCTGACTGTTGCGAGGTCGCTAGAAGGCGATCCAAGTTCCTTTCCCTGTATTCTTCCTCGCACGCGTGCGCGCGCGGGAGTTTTTTGTGGAGAGCATATGACCGCCGCCTTGCAATCAATTAGAATTATTTGAAGTTTCCTGCGTCTGAATGGTTCTCGTGCAGATCCCACTTTCGATTCCCAGCTGTGACGAGAAGTATCCGACTCTATATCTATTCCATCCTGCAGCTCAAGATGGCTGCGCCAACGCAGGTTGACTATATAGGGACGGTAGCTAAAGCACTCTAGGAAATACTCCGACATCGCTGGCATTCAGACTAAACAAAACAAACTTGCTGATGCGCAAAAGTTCACCCTTTAAAAAGGCAACACACACACGCATGTGTGTGTGGATATATATATATATATATATATATATATATATATATATATATATATATATATATATAGAGAGAGAGAGAGAGAGAGAGATCCCTCAAAACGCAGTGACTGCGCGTGGCGCTGGTCCGGCAACTGTCCATGGCTATCGCTTAAAAGTGCTCCTCGACTGCCTTTCACGCTCGAGTGTGTTGTCCCATGGCGGCAGACAGCAAACACAGGTGTAACGATAAACGAAACAACACCGACTATTGCACAGCACGGAAGGGAAAGCGTATTAAAAGCCAGACAACAGATTTGAAAAGAACTAAAGAGAGAGGGTGGCGGGAAGAACTGAGCTGTGATAACTCCGTGCGACCATCAGGCTCAAAACGCCGGAGGGAGAGAGAAAGAGAGACAGAACTTTATTTTTGAGTCTGTGTCCAAAGAGCTGCTAGGCTTTTTGGTAGGATTTCAGGGACTTGCCATATCCTGACGTGTTTTTGATTTGTGTGAGTAACTAGTGTGGTCCAATAGAGCTCTTCAAGTTTCCTAGGAGGTGTGACCGATGGCTCCCAGCTAGAAGGGTACTCTGGGCAGGAATTGGCTGGAAGGAAGTTCGCACGTTGGCTTGTATGACTGGGCATTTCCAGAAGGCCTTTACTATTAGGGTATTGCCCACAGTGAGGGGGGCATTTTGGAGTGCCTGGAAGCCCGTCGATGTAGTGTTAAATGTGTTCTGGTGGTAGCCTGCCGGTTTGTGCTGGTCGATTGAGGACAGCTTCGGGGCCGGCAAATTTAATAGGGTAGGAGTTGGGGGGGGGGGGTCATTCCTTGACTTCTGACGTCTCTTAAGAACTGTCTGTGAGGGTAATGCGTTTCTCGGCGGTCCTCTGTGGCGTCAAGCGAGGCCAGGGTATTAGGAAAAAAATCAAAGCCCCTTTCTTAAGAGAAATGTTAAAACTCGAAGCTTTTTTCCCATGCAACCCGCGTCAAAGTCAGAGTCCAAAATCCAAACTGCTTCGACCGCGTTGGAATGGTGAGATCGGATAGTCGTCGGCTTCATAACGCGAGGGAGCCACGTTCGATTCCGACCACGGGAAGAGTTGTCTTTCTCGAGGCAGTTTGTGTCTGTTAAAACCCATCGTGTAAGTTGGCTTTCGTGCAGTGCGTTTTGTGGGTACCGATTCGGATCTTTCACTGACTTTGTACATTGGAAACGTTGGCGTTCAGCGAGACAAAGCTTCACGTTTCAAGAACCCTCTTTCACTTCACCCACGATCATCATCATCATTAGAGAAAGTTGGCGCTCTTCCGGTACGTTTTCGTGTGGACGGTCGCCATCGGTAGAGGCGAAGAAAGCTTCGCTTTAAAAATCGACACTTTCCCGCATCATGGGGATGTGAAATCATACGGCTCCCTCCGAACGACGTTAAAAACACACCCCTACCAGAGTCATGAGAGGCAGCCCTGCCCAGCTCATCCTTACAGTGTCTAGAGAAACACCCACCACGAGACACACACACACACACGCACACAGAGAGAGAGAGAGAGAGAGAGAGAGAGAGAGAGAGAGAGAGAGAGAGAGGAGAGAGAGAGAGAGAGAGAGGAGAGAGAGAGAGAGAGAGAGGAGAGAGAGAGAGAGAGAGAGAGAGAGAGAGAGAGAGAGAGAGAGAGAGAGAGCTCTTTAGTGTGGGCTGTCTCCGAGAGGTCAGCTCCGCTAGCGGCAGTGCTTGCTGCTACGCCAGATGCGCATGATTACAATGCAGTGACGTGAATGTGAGAGATTGGGAAGCCAACAATTAGGGAGAAAACAAATTAAAAAATGACACGCAATGAAATGCAAGAAATAAAGCTGTAAATAAAGTTGAGCGAATGGTGCCAAGGAAGCACAAACCGCCTAACAAACGGGAGAAAAAAAAAAACGTACATGACGACGCAAACGCATACAGATGTAGCCATGCGCGCAATTCAAGAATTAAAAAATATTCTCTAGTCTAGAATCCCGCAAAAAACGCAGAAAAGATTTTGTCCCCAAAGATGGGTCCTTGTTGTTGGCCCAGGGTCCAAGAAGGGGACACAACTGATACCTTGCTCCACGTCGTACACGAGACAAGCAGCTAGCCGCTGTCGCTCGCGCAGCGGCAAATCTCGGGCAGATACACAATTAAGTGCCCGAGAACCCACACGAATGTGCAGGGATACGTCCAAACACCGCCTTAAGTAACCCATTTATTTGAGGGTATGGGATCTAGTCAGACCGGCACACGTTTTCTATACCGCGGGGCCAAACATGCCTTAGTAATGGTGAACTTAATCCCGTTGATAATTTCACAAACCCAGTCATGTAAAATGACGTGAGAGAAGGTGTCAGTCGTGTCTCAACTACAATTTTCCCGCGAAAATTGGAGCTGAGACAGGCTGCAGGCTTGAATGCAAACGCATCCAGGAACTACGAGGACGTTTCCGGCCAGTTCGCCGGTAAATAGGACATCTTGGCGCCGGTGACAACACTTTTCCTACACGATTATAGTGTTCGTCGCATTCGCCTGATATCTGCCGGCGTAGCGCGAGCCGGGCCAGACTATCTTATCGGGCACCAAGGCTGCGCGTCGCGATGCTCGACGCTATAGCATCTCTCGGGCGCTTAAATAAAGCTGCCCCCGCCGTCCGATATCAAAGAACAACACATGGCAGGATGATTTTTTCTTTTCTTCCCTCCAGGGTCGTCGCCTTGTCCCGGACACGTCATTGAGTTCACAACTGCCGGGAACGGCCACTGTATCCGAGCAGGATACGAGTGGCTAGCTGGCCGCAGTGGGAGTACCGTCTTGCGATGAGGGTTACGAAATAGCAGGAAACGTCGTGCTTGAACGGTCAGTCAGATAACAGGCCGTTTGCAAAATAGCGCATATATGGAATTGTTTGTTAACGGGGAAGACCGACGTTTACGCAGTGCCCTGAATGTTCCGCGCACTGACAGGGGCCGTTTACTAAAAATGGCGCCTGCCGGCATTTGAATGTTGTCTGTTTTTTTTTTTTTTTAATTTTAAACCTCGTATCTGACACTACTGGATAGCAACAGTCTGATAACATTTGGTCTTAAATCTTGTACAAACGAACCCATTTACAACTGCGAGATGAAAACAAGCTAATTTATGGGGGTCATTGACCTGCAAAATCTACAAAGTGCTTCCTTTCTTCGAAAAACGAAAAAGAGAATTAGTCCCTTCTCCCGGTGGGGTGGGGGGGGGGGGGGGGGCAGAATCCGAGCAATACGTTGTATTTATTCATTTCTCATTACTTGCCTCTCCCCACTGTTCTTCAGAAGCAAGGCATATACTGAGTTCTTTTTACATGGACATCGCTTGCTGTGTCTTCTCTGGGTCTTTGAACCCTCTTTCTCGCCTTTTTTTAAGAAAATGCGCTCACTCTTTTTTTTTAATCTTACTACGCCCTTGCTTTCAGTTTATTCAACAAGTTTTTTAAGATTATCGGCCTTCTCCTCCAGACACGTTGATATCGCTGTACTATCACGTAGTTCAATGATAGTCAAGAGTTCGACGAACGTTCGACAGTTCAATGAACCCGTACGGGTTCCGAAACGTCGCTGTGTTTTTCACCTTGACTTGGTCAGTGACCGCAACTTCATCCACACTAGTTCAATGCTAATTAAACATTTATGCGCCACAAACAAGGTACCCCGGGTGCGTCGTTCAAAACTCCTCCCTTTCCCGAACCGCATCGGAACTCAATGACACTGAACAAAGCCGACGTTAAAGCCACTAAATAAGCTGCGCTGATCTAGTGGCTCTCGCCGACGTTACACAGTCGACAAAACGTGGTCGAGCGGATGTGCGTGAGAGTAGCCGGCGTGCCGCACACGCGTCGTCAAGAGGAGACGCAAGAACGAGGGGGATCCTGCGTGGATTTTAACGCACCCAGACAAGTTGGCGGGCGGCAGGCGATGAAGTGGGTCATCTAGACGGTGAGTCACGCCATTCGCGATGCTCCCCTCGGCGGCGAAGGAACCCCTTATCACGTCCACCTCCTCCCCCGCTTCCCGCGCTCCAGCAATACTTTCTCCGAGTTCGCCCTCCCCCTCGGCATGCCCACGTGAGGAGGCGAATTGGGGGGACGGTGGCCTTATATGAAGAGGAAAGGACTTCGCGGCCCGGTCGGAAATCAGATTCTGGCTTCCCTCGCTTTCCGAGTACACGACACGACCTTCTGGCCCTTAATTCTGTCAACAAATGACCCCGCGCTCCTCCATAGCAATCCACACGGAAGGAAACTATTCGCCCGACGTGGGTAAGGAAAGAGACGAAGAGGCAAACAATTTGCGCTCCGCAAACGGAGCAATATAGGCGACGTTACGCACATACGTGCTCGCATCCACCGCTGCACCTGTCCGACCAGGAATACGGTTTAGAGTAACTGGTATGATGTTATCCCACGGTTTCTTCCGTAAAACTCACCGACACTGAGAATTCCGTTGATATTTGCGACCTTCCAAATGGACCAACCTTTTACGCCTTACCCGCGTGGTGAGAGAGATGATCACTTAATCGAACTCAAGAGGTTAGGCTTAAGTAATGCTGCGCTCGCCGCCTTGTGGTAGTAGTTAAATGCAGTACGAAGATAAAGCGCGATATGTAAATTAAAAAGCCAACACGAATGAATTATCCCATTACGGAAACACTAAAGCAAGATGCATTTATGCAAACTATAAGCTTGCAAAGGGGAAAAATCAGTCGCCCTATGCATACGTCTCAGCAGTGCGGCAGCACTACTAAATTCTCAAAAGCAATGCCCACAGCTTCAGCAAAGGCGCTCGGGTCTTCACATGAATGAGGAAATCAAGATTCTACTCATTATATTTACGAAGACTGCCATAAGCGACACAACCGTGAACCGTGGTCCGCTTAAGGGACCCTGCAACACTTTTTTTTTTCGAAATTTTACATGCTCGTAGAACGTAATCAAAAACACATCCAGTAAGTAGGTTAGGGGTCGCAAATTACCTCAGCCAAAAATTGCTGCTCTATGCCCATCAGATAAGATAGAAACTTGTTGAAAAGTTTTTAATCTCTTTCCCTCTCTTTGCGTTCTTCTAGGGCTAGAATTACGGCAACACAGCAGTGTAGCGGCTATTGACAGGCTTTCATTCAATTGAAGCAATGAACACATTCGACAGCCACTTTAAACAGAAAACGACAAAAGCAAAGCGGAAACGGAAGGCGTGTCTGCTGCGACGAGCAACTGACGCAATGCCGCTACGTGCTGGCGACAACTATAGCTTTCGCAGAGCTTCCAGACGCGAAGGAAAGAGTGGAAGCGCTTGTCGGAAGTGTTCAGCTGCGTTTAAGACTGGCATCAGCGATGGGACCATGGTCCGCTTAATTAAGAGACGTTTCATTACGGTGACCCCAGTTTTCGGAAGCTCAAGAGACCACTAGACGGGGTGCGTGATGATTGCACAGTCCTTGCACGCCTTGTACGGTAGATTTCACGAAGACTAAAATCTAGGGCACCGGGGCACGAAAAAGCGGATGTTTAGATATACGGAATTCGAGAAGAAGAAGAAAACCGTGTTTTACAAGTCCGATCCCCGAAGATTCAGTGCCGCCCTTCGGCGACCCCCACATATATACGGGACTGCATGGGATGCAAACAGCGTTTCGGTGAACCCATATAGGCGAAGACGTCCGCCTCCGCGTGTTACCCACGCGAGGGCGAAGAAACGCGACGCGGAACGGTCCCGCGATGAGCGAACATCGCAAAGGAGGCCACACAGTGCTCCGTCGGAGCTGCGCAGAAAGGTTTTCCGGTACCACTGGTGCTCGGGTCCGCTCCGAAGGCGGCAATTTCAAAACTGTTGTCGCGAGGCCGTGTCTGAGTAACTGCGGTTTAGTACAGCACTTTCCACGTATACAGCACTTCCCGAGGAGTAACCTACGATTGCAGCAGGTGCGATACTGTATTTTAAATTCCCGCCACAGGTGAAGGTCCCGGCGGCTGAGTTAAACGGATGAAGCACATATAGGTTACCTGCAAAACGTTTGGGGCCCACCAAACTGCTCCAAGTTGCCTAAATCAAGCCGGACGGATCCAGATATCCAAGGTTCATCTTCGGCTCGTTAACCACCAAGGCTCAAAATATGTTAACCAGTTTCACCTCATAAATAGGGTGAGGCGGATGTCTGTGTTATTGGTTGTAAAAAAGACGGCAGTATAGTAGGGAAGCAGTAGAAAGAATAGCAATCCAAGTCATCGCACTTGTAACCTGAAGCGCGCAATGCAGCACGAGTCGTCGTCGACAGACATTCCCTCAGGAACGAACAAGCCGGCTTCGTTTGTGAGCTCCCCAGACCATGTACAACTGCACACACGCAAGGCCTCCCGGCGTCACGTCATAGGCCCGGTCTTGCTCAATTTCCGCAGGGGATTGAAAATAGGCACACAAAGGTGGCTGCTGCACGGCAACAGTGGCCGCGAACTGGCTTCCGGATAAGCCGTTGGCCTCCTCTCCATCTCGCGCGCCGATCGGCGATCTTGAAATCCATCAAACGCGCCGCCACCGCCGCTGAGAACTGCCAGCGCGACCTCGAAATCGAAACAAGGTCACCCGGTGTACGAACCATAGAAGCTGGCAAGAGAAACGCTTCGAACATGCAGACAAAATGGAAAGCGACAACGCAAGCCTGTATGCAGCTGAACGTATTGGAGTTTAAAAACAGGGATGAATTTCGTTCCCAAGTAATGAGAAACAAAGAGATGTGGAAACGGTTTCTCTGATCCGTTTACACCCCTCCCTTATCCGATAGACGCAAAAAAGCAAACGTGAGAAGATCGACATAATCCTTACTTCCGCCGCACGCTGCGACATTTAGAATCACAAGGCCAACGGGACAAGGCAGTACACGAGAGAAATAACGAACGCTCGTAAAGTGAATCGCGTCACGGAACGATATATGCAAAGCCACGGAGAGAATCGACGCGCCTACGCGATGAGGAAAAGCGCATTCGCATCACAGTCGGGGGGCGAAGTGCGGCGAAAGCGTTACAAAAACAAAAGCGCCGTGGGAAGGATACGCAGTAGCATTTATCAGATAGACAATCACGCCTGCAGTTCAATCGAGGAGAGCGACAAAATAAGATCAACAGATCGAGCGAAGCCAGCGCCCACTTGCGTTCGGTCCCCGCAGACGGTCTCCGATGTATACACTCCATTACATAGTCCGCTCAGCCATTATAAACACGGCGCGGCGCCGCCGAACTCGATAGAGAGGTGCCGTTGCGAGAAAGACCTTGATAACGGCGGCCCCGACCGGACCTGCCACAAGAATGAATCACGCCAGCGCTCGCGCGAACAGCTTCGCTCCTCGCTTTGTGCGGTTATTAAATTCTGCCGGCTTACTACGACGACGACGATTGCTATTATTGCCGCGCCGCCGCCGCCGCCACTTACACGCACGCACGCCGGCCCGCGCTGGGAAAGAGGGCAGCAACAAGTGTGCGTGTCGTCGAAGACAGAAAGCGAAGTTTCGCGCGAAGCTGAAAGAGGAGAGAGGGCGGACAAATGGGCGAGGAATCGGGCAGAATTCGAGAGCGGTGGAAATCGAACGGAGCAGCAGTAGCCGTCTTTCCGCGAAACGTACGCGCAGTTTCCGAAGCTTCGCAGGCAAGCCGACCGGGAGGAGACGACGGCCGGCCTGACCGGCCGCAGACTGAGAAATCGCTTGCTCACTCCCTGGAAGCTTCCCCGTCGTGAAGCAAGCTTCATGATTTCGCGCCACGCGCGGGCAGCATCCGACAAAGACGACGGATTAAACCAGACTGTATCAGTGCCAATTATCCAATGTGAAAGCGGTCAATTAACAACATTCCTCCACCGACGTGCCTCAGGCCAAATTGGGGATCCTACTGAACTGTTTCTTAAAAGCTGAGTACCTCTCTCTCTCTCTCTCTCTCTCTCTCTCTCTCTCTCTCTCTCTCTCTCTCTCTCTCTCTCTCTCTCTGTGCGCGCGCAATTTCCGGTTTCGTTGCAATAAATCGCTTCGTCAATAGTTAATGTGACCTCTTCCCCAGCAAGCACCCCCAACGTTCGCCGAGCGGTGCCGACGCTGCAGCTTTCGCAGACCGATTGGCTTAAAAAGTCGTAGCTAGCAGCAAATTTGAGCTCTCAGCGAAGCCAAATTCAAACGGTGAGGCTGTTCTCTTAGCAACACAGGCTTCAATGAGTCCAGGGGAAACTAACACCTCGCCTCAGTAGTTCCGAGCAGTGCTGTTGAAGCCGTTCGGAGAGTAAGCCCGCCTACGCAACTGGAGCGTCACACAGATAACCTTGAGCGGAGCTTCCTCGGGCCGCCTGCGTATTGACTTCCTTTCCGGAAATACCTCACTAGCGGCTACAATCTCCACGAGTTATAGGCAGAGAGGACTGAAGACGACGTCATTACTTGATTTATTATGTATGTTTGCCCCAGTAACGTAAGAGTTTCCTGTATACTATATACAGGAAGTTCACATTCGAACAAACAAAAAGGAAGCCCAGCAGTGAAACGGACAGACGGCGGAGGAGACTGACTGGTCACTGAAAGGGCGAGAAGGCACCGGAACTCGTCATCGCGGGGACGCTGACCTCGAAGAGACGGAGGTACGACGTTCAGGAACTTTACGGTCACTTTTCGCGGTAGCCCTATCGTTCCAGTTGGGCTCCTCACTCAAATTATATATACATTCCGCAGTACTGGAATGAACACGCAGTGATTGCGTCATCTGCATCACAGTCCCAACACTGCGATACTGACGGCTGATGTACCAAGTATTCCTGCGGCCAAGCCTACTTAGCCAAGTTACAATTGCGGGCGAAATTTTTCCGGTGGCCTTCAGATGCGCGGAGTAGTGGAGGGAGGGGGCTTCGGATTAATTGCAGCGCGCAGTGCAAGGTCGTTTCTTTCAGTCCGTCCTAGCACAATTGCTCCCACTATAGCAAAGATATCATTGTTGTGAGGAGCTTCGATGGGATGATATCGAAGCTCTTGGATTCCGGAATAACACTTGGGAAAACACAGTATAATCGGTGGCAAGGTAAGGGGAAAGGCGGCGCTTGTGGGAGGGGGATATCCTGAGCAGAGCATTTTTTTTTTTTTTGCGCAAACCAAGCTCTTTCGTTACTAATCGGTATTCTCTTCAGAGATTAGCAGCCTTAAATGAACACGTGTTTCTATTGAACGCTAACGACATTGCAATATTAGGCAGCTTTGAAAAACTGTCCTAAACTCTACTTCAAATGCTCTAGCAGATTCGCCAAGCTTTCGAGCGTCAACAAAGCCTCTTCGAGGAATCTATTTACTGACTCATATATACAGAAAACTGGAGTTTCCCATGGTGAAATGTTTACTATTAGTAGACTATCGCATGGAAAACGATGCCCCAGACTCGGATAAATCCAAGACAGCTACAAAAAAAAAAAAAAACTAGAAATGTCGAATGAGCTGTACGAAAAGTCAAGCCTTACGAAAGCCACTCTATTGGCAGTTGTTCCAGCGAAGCTTGCGCACAGCGTGAAACCAGCCGCGCAGAAAAACATTTCGTCAACTCTTTCGTGCCTAGACGCGCTGTCAGAGATAGCGTGCGCGTGAAAAAAGAGAAATCAGTGGGAAAGAAGGGAGGGCGAGAGAGATGGAGGCAACAAGAAGCAAATAGCGCAATGCCAAATGCCCTCGTCCGATATCAACAGCCTCGTGGCCGCAAACAACGCGGCCTCGTCGGCGCTAAACGTCACAGTGCGGTCGGACCCGCGCCACGACGACGAACACGACGAGTAGCCGAGACTGGCGTTGCCAAAGCATCCGGTACACTGCTGCAGTCTTAATTGTGGCGCTAAAATGCTAAGGACACAGGGCACAGGAACGAGCGTTGCACAGCTGTCGCATGCGTGAACCTACCCTGTTGCCCTGGTCGAAAAGCCCTGTAAGTAAACGCGGACAGCGTCGGTTCCGGAAGCGAACACGCCCAAATGTATTCAGAGAACATTAACATCATTTACGTGACGCTCATGCAGACAGACAGACAGACAGACAGACAGACAGACAGAGAGAGAGAGAGAGAGAGAGAGAGAGAGAGAGAGAGAGAGAGAGAGAGAGAGAGAGAGAGAGAGAGAGAGAGAGAGAGAGAGAGAGAGAGAGAGAGAGAGAGAGGGGGGGGGGGGGGCTGTTTTTTGCGGGGGAAGACAAGGAGAGGTTTGCGGACATGCTATTCTGTGGGAAAGGGGAAGGGTGAAAAAGACAGTAGGTGTTCTAAGAATAGTAGACAAAAAGGAAATACAATCGAGTCCTGCTTCAAAGCGAGAGTAAAGAGTGCGCGGTACGCGCTAAGGACAGACAATGAACTTTGTTGTCAGACAATGAACTTTATTGTCGCGCTAAGGAGACGGCTACAATTTCGTTGCGACGCCGATGTTCTCGAGGTCCTCAAACACTGGGACAGCGCTTTGGGCTTAGAGGTGCCCTGCTCCAGGTATCAGGCTTTTTGTGTTAATCGTGCAGGGTTGAGACATTTTCTTTCCTGCTGTAAACGCCACCTTCGTTCGGTATAAGCCGGCGTGCGATGATCCGTGGTCACTCTGTCACACCCCCACCTCTTTTTTTTTTCTTTTTTTTTTGTGCATCGAGAGCGATTGATAGAGAGTGAGACGGAGATGCATTATATCCATTTCCTACTGTCGGCTACTCAGGATGGTGGACCATCATGCGTACTAGCTGAGCGGGCAGTTCTTGTGATAAAAGGCTTCGCCCTCTTCTAGGGGTGCCCACTCCAATGGCTCTATAAAGGATATAAAGTTTGTACGGAGGACTCCGTGGGCTTTATTTGTACCTCGAAGGTGTCTTATCCTTCAGGTCACGCACATCTAGCTCAACAACGGTAACAGGTGAGCCGGGCCTACGTGTGCACTATGCGTGTAAGGCGTGTATAAGGCGTGAGGCAGCGCGTAAAGGATTAAGAAAATAAACTCATAAATGCACTGCGAGGACAATGTATAGCTTTCCTATACTCTGCACCTTTTTCTGTAGCCATGAAAGCGGTTTGGTACTCGGAGTAGACAAGGTGTAGTGATGTTAAAAGAACACCCGGAGAACGGGCAAATACGTTGTGCGGTGCTACCTTTCACCTAATAGGGTTGTTGATCTACTGTTGCAACGCAATGCCTATCGACTTCGCCACGCACGACAATAATAAAAAAGAAATAAGAAACTCCAGATTGGGCATTGCCGGGAAATACGTATTCTTTCCATAGCTCCTTTAAAGTAGGCATCACCATTGTACGGAAATGCATTGCGGGGAAACCATTTTTTTTTCTGCGTGCACGACGCCGCTCGAGAATATTTTTTTACCGAGCTGGTGACGGCAACAGCGCTCATTCACTTCGCTGGTCGGGCAGGGATGGGCTCGCGTCCTACACGACATCACTAATCTCTACAGGCTGAGGCGGGCCCGCTTTCCTCCATCCCATCCTACCCTCAATAAATGGAAATCCGTGGCTTGGCGACTTCTGCAAACGAACTCTTACCCCAACCCGGTTGCGTACAGTCACTGTTACCCCGGGCAATATTCGACAAGTGCCACCGGTGTAAGGACAGGGCAGACCTAGCACACATGCTGTGGGCATGTCCCAAGGCGACAACGTTACGGTTAGGTCGCAACATCGCTAATGTAGAGCAATGGGAGACCGTACTGCCCAGCTCCGACCAAGCCGATCAAGTCCGGCCATTTAGCTGGTCGAAGACGCTGCTAGACCCCAAGGGCTCTTGGCCGACGTCTAGGGTTACTGGCTGTTATGCAATAAAGTTCTCTCTCTCTCCCTCCCTCCCGCAGTATATAAGAGGCCTTACATGAAAATACGAAGGCCCTAGGGTATTCTATTAAAGCACTTTTTCGTGCAACTGAAATGTACCAAGAGTCTGACGGACGTGACGGACGGATTTTTGCATGGGGTCACCAAACAATTTCCGCGCAAAAAGAAAAAAAGGAAGCCGTCCAACGGCATATCACAGTACCTGCCTCAGAGTTCAATTTCGAGGGGCGCCCACGCGATCAACTCCATATTTTCAGGACCAATTCACCTTTAAGATGGTTATACAACAGAGATCGAACCGATGTCCGACTACAATGGATGAAAAAGCTGCATGATGGGGACCGGGTAAGCCACATGAACATCAGTTACCCCAGCCACGGGGAAGCGTACGAGGGGATTACAGGGGGGAATAACAGAGGTTCTGACAAAATAACTAGAACTGGTTAAAACAGTATACACCAACACTAAGCCATGTCTCTACCACCGTTCACTCATTCCAAAAAAACAGAAAATACGCGAACACCTTATCCTCTCACTGTCATCATCATTTCCATTCACGCCGTTTAGTCTCTCCGTTACTATGAGAGAGAGAGAGGGAGAGGGAGAGGGGGGGAGGCTTGACCAGTCGTCCTCGCGAGGCCTATATGTAGGCTTAGCGTGACGTAGCCGCCATGCGCTGGCCCTTACGGCGTGCCATGCGACGCAAAACTCGTACGCCAAGCTGCGGATAACGGCTGACGTCATTAGAGCTCAAAGAGAAACGTTAGGCTTATCGTCTGACCGCTACATACCCACGTTCGCACTGCTCGCGCGTCATCTGTTGAGGAAGCGTCGTACAATCGCACATTTCAAAGGATGCTGCACGATGGCGTTACCATCATTACGCAGGTCCCATACCCGCGACCGCATGCATTGCCGAGCAAAAAGGATGCTTTGCGGGAATGTATTTTGATACCTCATTGCTGTAAATGAAATACTCAAATTACTTACGGAGGTTGCCGTGTACTTGTCCCTAACGCGTTTCTAAATCGAATGTCACAACGCAGTCACTCGGTCCACCTTAGTCAGATAGAGTGGTGAGGATATGAAGTTTTAGATTGCCATGTGGACTTTTACGTCCCCCACGCAAAGCTTCGTGCTCATTTTTTTACCTCTCCTTTTTTCCCTCTCTTCCGCCGTACTTCCTTTACGGCCTTTATTCCCTTCTCCACATCCTCGCAAAGTAGCATTACAGGCGGGAACATGGCGGCAGACCTCTCTGCTTTCATCTAATAAAGAGCTCTCTCTCTCTCTCTCTCTCTTGAGCTGTGGTGGCGTCAGGAACGTGTCCTAGTCTCGCATTCCGGCGGCCCTGGGTTCGAGTCCCTCCAAGACCCAACTTCACCCAATTTTATTTCAAACTGAGTTACTCCACTGTAGCGTCAATGAGCTACTACACAAGGAACCGGAGAGCTTGGAGGCGCTAATGTGCCAGGTTTGCGAAATTCATAGAACTGTGAATTGGAAACGTAAAAGCTGCAGAATAGTGCATGCCGCATGACACGTGCAGCTGGTGGACCAGCCACGATTCTATAGGGAAACCGATTCTAGGGAAGCTGTGGCGTGTGCCAGTCTGCTTGCTCACGCAACTCGCGCCGTATAAGACGAAGAAACGAAAGGGGAGAAAGATTCATGATCGACTTATAGCAAAAAAAAAAAAAATCCGGTCGAAGTAATTTTCTTCAAAAGACAGAGAAACGAAAGCGAGGCAAGAGACGCAAATGCGATGAGGCTGTGAAGATTAAGCTGTCAAAAAGTATCGCCAGGTTTTCGCCTTGAAAGCACGTGGGCAGACTTAATTAAGTGCCTCCGGGGAATTTTTCAGAGTGACGCATACTATCCATCAACAAGGCCGATTATCACACGCACAGTACTAATCATCACGAATTGTCATCCACCCCTCAAGCACAAACTGAGGTCTTATCCGCGCACGCGATTTCCGGCTGCAGCGACCTTATTTTGCCACGTACGCCACTCCTAAAAACGGTCGAACAGGCGACGCTTGGCACAAATCAGGCCGAATCGGTTTGCTCGTGCGATAAAGACGGAGCAAGTCACTCGCGCGAAGCGTATTACCACTGCCGACTGCTGCATTTGATAAAATGTTAACTGCATCAAGGGTCCATTGGTGGATACCGTTTATCGCTAGGGCCAATTTGGCTTTCGATAGCGACCATGTATGGACCATATCTTTCAAGGACATGCTGTTTATGGCTCAAGAAAACCGTCCTGCGATGGTGCTGTATTCCCGCGCTGAAGACCCCAAATTCATTTTTTTTTCTTTTACGAAGGGCGGAGTGCGCTGGCACTAAAACATTTTCTTAAGAGATATATCTCGGACAAATGCCAATCTCTGAAAATAAAAAAGAAATCCTGAATCCAGCTGTACCCCGTTGTTTGGGAAAAATCTGTAGCATGCGACCCTATAGCCTCATGAAGGTCCAACCGCAGTCGACTTGGCGATCATAATCTACGATGTACCCTTCGTCCAACTTCGGAGGAAAGAGTACTGTCCAAGTATTGAGCACTGTAAACGTGCTGCGTCACGCGAGCAGGCCTGGCACTGGGGTGGGGGGCAGCGTACTAAAGTCGAGGATGGTGTAAAAAAAATTGGGGGAAGGGGGGATGCAAAACGTAGGAAATTTTTTAGTAAGACCAGAAGTTCTGTATCGACCTCCTCCTCCTTCACAATGTTTTAGAGCATTTTAATTTTTGAGCAATATTTCCAGTACTGCTAAATTTTGAGTAACGATACTTATTTGTTGTTATTCACGGCTAGGCACGACTTATTCGACGAGCTTACGGGGAGCCCTGCATGAGTCCGATTCAATTGTTAAGCGACCGTCTACTACGACTCTCCACTACCATTGCAAATACTGTTAATTTTAAAGCGGGGATATTAAACAAAAAGCGTTTTATAGCTACGATATGGAAGTCACTGTTTAGGAGTCACTTTCCCAGAGTCAGGAGTCACTTAAGTCGGTTGCCTGCCACATCAGCTTCCATGGGCTCAATTCCTATTCGCCCCAAGTATCTTTCTTTTTGTAGATGATGGCACGGGATTTTCGTTACCATCCGCTGCCCACAACGCTACGGATCTTTCTCTTCGTGGGACATACGATCATTGCATAATGCTTTTGAATTACTAACAAGCAGGAACTAACCATTAAGCGCGAGGAAAAGAAGCTGTGGGCGCTAGTGAAACACGTTCAAGAGTTTTAGCGTCTTGTGAAGGACGGGCACGGTAACAAGTAAGCAAGAACGCCAGGGGGACGAGAGCAGCGTCCGGGAATGCGCGGCCAGCGAGAGCAACCACGGCCAAGCTACAGACAGGGAGCTGAGGGACTAAGGTCCCTAGAATAGCTAATCCAGGGACTTTATCAACGACGCGACACGGGCGACCTCTTCCCTGCCTCCCCCAGGCAGGCGGGAAGCAAAGGAATCAGGCACACGGCACGCAACCCGCAGCGCGAAACAAGCTCGACCCTACTCTCACACCGTCGCCCGCGGTCGTGGACAGGGCCACACGGCTGGTATGGTTTGTTGGATCTGTAAAGCTAACGTTCGAAGCACGCAGCGGGAACACAACTGTTGCTGCCGTGTCATGCAGAGTCCGTCGGTAGCAGCGAGAGCACCACCAACCGCTACCACACCCGCCTTCGCGCGCCTCAAGCCTCCTCCAAATACAACCTCTCTTTACATCAACCCTCGAACACTGGAACCCTCCATGCTGGCTTTAATTGCACATTTTTCTCTAAAAAGCGGTATAGCGCGAGCAGTTTGAAGTCGTGAGCCTGCTCTCCTCATCCCAAGGAGCCCAGCTGTTCTGGGTCGAACTGTCCGCATTTAAGACGTCCCAATCTACTCCCACTTCCCCCCCTTGACGTAGAGTCTCCCTGCCGCAATAAAGGCTACCTCCTCCACCTCCTCATTCCACACAACAGTACGATGATGTGGCCATTACGACGGCTAGCAAGTCGTGCAATTTCGCATTAGCAGTAACTCGAAATATCACGAAAAGTTTCTCCGCGGGCGGATAAACATGTCAGGAAGAATATACCGAAAACCATGAAGCATGAATGAGCCCCGAGGCCTGATGTGCAACCTCTCTCTCCATGGAGTGCGCACATCAGGCACGATGCATGCAATGTCATGGCGATTGGTTCAGTCACTGGGGCGTCCCGTACACATGGTAACGGCCACATTATAAGTAGAAATAAAAAGAAGGTTCCCGGTTATGAGCTTAAATTTACGTTTAGATTGCCACTGCGAAAAACGCAAAGTGTTGTTCTGACATTTCGGCCCGCGACCTGCCTTTCTCAAAGACCTCTGAGAAGGGACAGTCCTCGGCGAAACGTCCGAAAAAAATTTGTTTCGTACTGTGACTATTTCATCATTTATGTAAACACATGCGAGTCTGAAAATGAAGGTTCAGGATGAGATCAGGATAAGGGTGGGGAAATGCTGATGAAATGTAATGTTTCACTACACATTTAAGGGACTCAGCAACACATTTGAGAAACGCTTTCACTCTCTCCTTCGCGTTTGGAAGCATTGCCAAAGCTATAGTTCTTCCTGCAACAGCAAGGAAGCGGCCAATAGCCGCTACAGTGCTGCAATAGAGAGTTTTAGCATAGCGGCTCCCGTACGCTACGCTAAGGTTAGCGGGTAGCGGGAGCGGATTGCGCATGCGCGCGCGGGGAGGGCGAGGAGGTTGCCCCTCGGCGGAGGGAAAGAGAGGGCATGGCGAAGGCAGGCCGCGCGGAACTAATCCACCCCACCGTGACGAATTTGCTCTCCCCAGTCGCGCCCCGCTACCCGCCGCCGTAGCGTTAGCCGACGGAGCACGCTATGCTAAAGCTCTCTAATACAATGACGTAATTCGAGTGCTCAATGGACGCCAAGAGTCGGGAAAGAGAAAAATCTTTTGAGCAGTAGCACAGACTGTTGGGCAAGTTGGCGCATTATTGGTAAAACTTGGAGCGCGATTTAACAAGGACGACAGAAAGAAGACAAACAGAAGCGCTCACACGCAACTACCTAGTTTTATTGGAGGTACCGTCTCATACGTATATACGCATAGATTCTCCGTAGCATGCGCAGAAGATCACCACAAAAAAGCACTGGTGAGATAGCTGCAATCAAAGAGCCGCTTCCAGAAAATGTAATTCACTCGTACGCAGTACCACCGATTCTCACTGAAGCACTGGTCCCCTTTCTTCTTGATATGAAAGACTTCTAAAGGCTATTGTGTTTTCACTTCTTCCTCGAATATTAATCTTCTCTAAGAAAGTTCTGCATTTGGACTGCGAAGGACTGAAGGGCCTGCACTGATCCCAATGCGCTGGTAATTGCGCGCCCGTATTTTTGTCTAGAGATGAATCGTGCTCGCGTGCCCTAGCAGGGTGCGAAGCTTTCTGGGCGTAAAGCATTAACTTTTGCGACCCCCTATCCTAAGTATTGGGTGGGGTTGTTGACTACATTCTGCAGGCATTTAGGATTTAGAAAAGTGTTGCGGAGTCTCTCTCAATGTTTACGAATAGAAGTGAAGCAGTGCCGAATTTTCCGAGACACAGCAGTGCAGTGTTACGTCAATTTGAACGCCGAAAGAAATAAACTGTACCACTGCATACATCCATCAAACCTCCATTACGGGAAGTCTACAGTAGTTGCGTAAAAACGCTTTGCTGCCCTACCCAGCTGCTAATTCTGTTTCACTGACAAGGCGAAACGATCGAGAATTTTTTATCTCGTGCGCTGCTTAGAATCGCCGCTAAGTGCCCACGCACTCACAACAATGCTACATGTGCCTGCCAGCAACTTCGCCTGCATTTATAGATGTTGACTGCGAAACTTGTGCAAATGCGCGCCATTGTTCTTACTCAAGTAGAAGATAGCTGCATCTCCGCCCTCAGGATTCACTTGCCTGCAGGCAACACTGGCGTTGCACGGTTATTTTTTTTTTTTATGTTAAATTATATTCCGCTCGCACGCGAGTCATATCGTGTTCGAAGAAGTCGTGTTCGCACAGCTAGCGTTAGTATATGTATAGATTGGCAGCTTTCGATCACAGGGCGACACCTTTCCATTTCAAATGGCCTTGTAACTGGCACCGAATGATTTTTACGACAACCTCAGGACGCAAGGCGTGTCCGCTGGCGTTCCCTAACATCGCGGTACAACTGTAGCAATTTTCCATTCGAAAGTGGCTTCGCGAGCAAGGCATGGGCGAGAAGGGAGGCGCTATCGCGCGAAACAACAAGGCTCTCAAGAACAGTGTGCTTCAGTCCTCCTGATAGGCTAAAGAGAAGGAAGCGGGGGATAGCGCGTCGATGAAAACCCCGGAGGAGTCACTTCGCGGTATCGGCCTTACTTTGACCGATAGGGACCCGCCACGATGCGCCCAGCTGAAGGCATCTGGATAGCAACGGGGCCCACACGCTTTCTGTGCTTTCCTTCTCGACTGAGAGTCCCTGTCAATGCCGATTTTTTTTTTTTTATCGTTACTGGTTAGAAACGAATGCGGGATAGTAATTCCTGCATCCGAGAGCTGAGAACGCCTTCATTAACAGCATGAGCGTGCAATTTCGCATGCAACCTGGGTCGGGGAAACACTATGGCAATAGTAGTGTTAGATTAACACAGCCAGTGGTTCGACGTGCGTGAAGCTGCAGCTGAGCTTCTGACAATTTCCGGAGGATGGTCGTGTGTCCGCTCTTGCCGATTACTCACACCTGTTACTCATACCTCGTGTAAGACATCGCGGTCAACAAAAAATATTGGACGTCGGCTGCGGGTGAGCAAATAGCCGCCCTCAAATTTCGTTCACGCTACGTCACACAATCCTTTGTAGAGGCTGACGCGAAAAAAAAAAAAAAAAGAAAAACCAGCCCTCACGAATTCCGTTTAAGTATAACAACGCAATGTGAGCATGTCTGCGACTGAGTGAGGGCGATTAAGGAAGCGCCCTACCCCGCTCCCTTCATGTGCTTCTCATGCCTGCCACAGCCAGACTGGGATATAGATATTACTAGCGACACGGATCCCCTCGGAATCGTGATTGGCGCCTATGGCAGTGAAAAGTACCAGCCCCGAAGGCTCACGAGGCTAGGGCGCTCTGGTACTGCGCCCAGGAAGACTGGTCTCGAACATGGCCACGGCGGCTGTCTTTCTATGGGGGCGAAAACCGAGAAAGTCCGCGCGTGGACACTGTGGTGCACGCTTAAGGACCCCACGTGGTCGAAATTACTCAGAAGCCCACTACTGTGGCGTGCCTCCGAGCTCAGGTGTTGCTTCGGAGCCCAAAACCACCGAAATTTCCATAAGATACTGACGAACTAAAATGCGGACAGCGATTAGACAGGTTGAACATAGCCTCCTATGTAGGAGGCTATGGGTTGAAGATAGCAAAAAAAAAAAAAAAAAACCAATTCAGACTAGTCAAAGCACTGCTTTAACGCGTATTTTATTCGGCTCGTGGTCTGAATACGGGTGCCTTGTCAGGGGATGCCAACAGTACGCGTATTGCTGTCAACAGAAACATTCCGGATTCGCTACGAAACATCGGACAATTTAACTTGCAGATGTTGTCCTTGACTGGTACTGCGCGGTACAACCAGTGGGGAATATCGCCGGGAGGCCTGATTTGTTACTGATTGCATGTTCTGGGAATAGAAACTTCCACAGAAGTTGTCACAGGTGGTACGAGACGATTCTACCCCCATCCCAAGTCGCAACTACAGGACCCTCTGAACCCCTGCACCTAACGGAAAATCGATATAAAAAATAGGAAGAAACATGGCAGTTGAAAAAATTGCCACGAAGAGCATCCGGGCAGCTCACAAAACTCAGCCGGCGAGTGATAAGAGCCAGAAAGGGCTTTCCAGAAGAAGCCCCACTAGTTTCGTGCCGAAAAAAACTAAGCTCGTTTCACTTCAAGGCGACAAAGAAATGACCGGCGCTGCGTCACTGACCCCTGTACAACCTGGCAGCAAAAGAACGCGAGATCATATCTGATTACACTACGGAGGTGCCACTTGATAAGACAAACATGATCACGACACAGCAGGTCGCATATTGCACGCCCGTCGCGCACGGACGTCGAAGCTTCTCGGCGGACCGAATCAAAACAGCCGCATTGCCTGATCACAGTTCATATCGACATGCGCCTCGGACAGGCCCGATAAAGATACAAAGCGCGTCACCCTTGCTACAGCGCTGCCGGTCACAGCGATGAACTGGCAGCACCCGTCTTCTTCGCAGCGTGCTACACAACTACAGCGGAGACACGGCGAGCCAGCAACCATTGTCCAACGAATTTACAAAATTTGCCAAGCGCCGGCATGCGTCGCACGTCATCGCGTGACGACGCGGTAACTGGAGGTGCGCGAACGTCGAAAGCGACGATGGACCGATCAAGCTCGGCCACTGACAACCGACGAAGAAAGACAGTACGTCCCAAAATCAGGCGCCGATAGCAAAACAAACGTATACTCACCATGCTGCCATCCATGTCGTCCGATTCGTGTTCCATCCGGAAGGCTGGAAGCGGGATGCGGTTTTTGACACGAATTTTGGAAGCTGGGGGGGTTGCCGACTGGGAAGAAGCACCAGCGACACAACCAAGGCGCTGGTAGACGCACCGCTGCGACGTTTCACCACCCACGTCGACGACCGCCGGGGCAGGGCACGGCAAACGTGGAACTGCCGCAGCAGCCAAACAGCGCGCACCGCAAAAGCAACCACCGGTCGGTCAAACACGGTCGGGAACAACACACGACGGTAGTAGTCACACGGGAGGCCAGTCAACGCCAGGCACGGCGAGCAGTACACGGCACACACACTCCCGTTCTCAATCCACAGGGCGCGGATCACATGGGGTCGCCGGCGCGGGCGTGCGCCGAAAGCAGCTAGCCGAGGGGAAATCGCCGGCCGAAGTAGCGGTGTGAGTCGCCCAACTGCATCGGTGGCAGACTACGAACAACTCCGCGGGCGCGCGCGGCGCGTGCTTGCGGCCTCGTTACCCGTCATGCACCGCGTGCCTCGGCGCCGCCGGCGCGAAGGGGGGGACGGCAAAGGGGGGGATTGGCGATGACGCTCCGCCCTGCGCGCGCGCCGATTGGAGCGAAAGCGCGCCAATCGGCTCCGCGCGATTGCGAGAGCCGGGATAATTAATTGGCCGATCGGTAGTCGGTAGTAGCGGTTGCGGCGGTGGCTCTCGACCGGCTCTTTCTCGCGCAGAGTGGGTTTCCACTCGGGCGAGCAGCCAGGTTGTGGTCAAATTTGAGCGCGCGCGCGCGCGACCTGCCTTCGAAGGGGACCCGCGAGGCGCGCTGCGCTGGGCGGTTTTCTTCGGGGAGAGCGCCTCCTGGCTTGTTTGTTGTTGCTCTCTCTGGCTTTTGCTTTCCGTTAAAGGGAAACACGGCTGTTCCGCTGTTGACGCCCTCTTTCTGTGGGCCTTCCGATGTCCGGAAGTAGAGGCTTCCGGTGAAACTCGCTGGTATGTCTGCCGCTATGTTTTGAGAGTGGCCACCAATGTGTTAAATGGGCGCGGTAAACTAACGGCTAAAATTACTCAATAACGCTGCACTCACGAGTAAAAGCCATTGCTTAGGCGCCAAACTCGACTGCAAGCGGAGCCGTCCAGGTGTCGTTTACAATTGTACAAAAAAAAAAAAAAAAAAACGGAGAGAACCCACAACACCACCTGCCGACCCAATAAAACTTAATCAACAACACCAACAACAGATCAAGAACATTGAGAAAGAATTGTTGCTGTATCTAAAGCACAAGCATGAGATCACGATCGCAGTTACCCCATAATTAGGGCAGCACCTCATGTCCAACAAGGAAAAAAAACTTCCTGCACTGTGGTGATGATGAGCAACAAGTAGTGCCCTCTCGTGGGCGAATGAAGAAGTTGTCCCTGATCAAAACCATCCTTGTTTTATTCGCACAATCTAGTGTATATGCCAGACTCCAGCGTAAAAGCTCTCTTTACGAAGACCTCCTTCCACCCCAATTTTATCCCGCTCCTTACACCACACGTGATGGAGTACGGGCCAAGGCAAAAAGCACTTCAAAAATAACGAAATCTGTTATAACGAAATCACTTTAATCAAAGCCCCGTTTTATTCTGAGTGTTTCGTGGTTCCCACTGTCGTGTATTGACAGCAAATAACATCCGCTTTCGATGAAGTACCGCTTATAACGAATCCAGTTTCCTGTTCCGGTGCCCACACCTGTGCGCACCGGACTGCAGCCAAGGCTGCAGAGCTGCACCATGTAGAGGCTAGAGCGCGTTGCTTGAGAGCTTTGCGGGGAAGTATACACAAAATGATGGGGTACGCGTGGTCTGCGAAAAACAAACAGAAACTACGCGGCACATAATGCTGGAATGCGAGTGTATCCACCCAAATTTACATGAGGGAAATATTCGGCTTCCAGAAGCCCTAGGATTTAGGGTAGCACAGAGGGAGTTAACTTCAAGGCGGCCGAGGCTACGAAGAGAAGATTAGAATGCTGGTGGACGAAAAACTGAGAGGGGAATATTGCCTAGGACAGGTGCCACCTGTAACGGAAAAAAATGTATTTTGTGCCTGTCCTATAATAGTTGCCTTAGTATTAAACGAAAAGTATAAAACATAGATATGTTAGTTGATTTTTTTTTGTAAGATCATACGTCATTACCCCGGATACGACTAGCAATCATCATCATCACCACCACCATCGTGCAGGAATAGACCATTATGGATTACGTTCTTGGACATTAAAGGGGCATATGACAACGTAAACAGAGAACTGCTGTGGATGATGCTAAAACTCCAGGGTTTAGATGTCAATACAGTTCCTTATAAAGATAATAAAGTGCGCCTGACATGGGACGGGCAGAAATGCGCACAGCAGGTCAACACCCATCGAGGACTGAAACAGCGATGCCCTGTGAACCCAATACAGTTTATGATTTACATGGTATATGGTTAGAAAAGAAACTAGAAGAGAAGTCAATTAGGATTCAACCTAACGCATATGTGGCAAGGCGAAGTGGTACAACAGCGTATTCTGGGAATGTTATACGCAGACGACATTGCTATTTTAGCTGATAATCAAAGCGATATGCAACGACTTATAAATTTTAGTTGCCAGGAAGCCACAGTCCTCGGATTAAATTTTAGCACTGAAAAATCGGGAATAATGGTTTTTAATGAAACTAGCGCTGACTCAGTGTCAATTCAGCATGGCAAATTATTCAGAGTCAAGAAATATAAATATTTGGGAGTGCGGATAAATGAAGGGGACAACTACTAAATTTACGAGAGGCAACATAAGAATAACGAAAAGCGAAATGCACCTATAATGCACCAACTCATTGGGGTTTGGCACATAACATATATGAAATAGTGAGAGGAATGTGGAAAGCAGTAATGGAATTCCGGGCCTCACATTTGCGAATGCAGTACTACGCTTACAATCAGGCGCTCTATCATGCCTTGAAGCGAACCAGAGAACGATAGGCCATTTGATTGATTGATCAAACTTTATTATGCGAAAGAGTGAGCCCCCTCCGGTTTGGCCTTAGGAGCGCGTGGTAAAACAGCTAACGAAGCAGTATAGGGAGATATGGTCTGTGCGTCGTTTGAAGTTCAAGAAGCGCAGAGCAAAATATGTTTTGAGATGAGGTTGAGAGCAACGGATCAACGTAGGTGGGCAAGGTTTTTAGGTACCTATACTTGAAAAGCGTGGACACGCAGTGGTTAAGGGAGACTAGAAGGCTAACGATGAAATACGGAAAGTATAGTGGAAAATCCAAAACAGCCAAGGTAACCAAAAGAGAGGCAAGGCAGATAGAAAAGAATAAATGGAGAGAAAAAATGGAAGCTAAAATGTCGTTAGAGATGTACAGGGCAGAGAAATTGGACATCATAAAGGAAAATTTCTAGGACAACGTAAGGGCAGGGATTAGCTTTTTGAGGCCAGAGCAGGTTGCGTGAGAACAAAGAGCTTTGTGGGGAAGTATACACGAAATGATGGGTTATGCGTGGTCTGCGGAAAAGAAACCGAAACTATGCGGCAAATAGGGTTAGAATGCGAGGGTATCCATCCAAATCTACATGAGGGAACTATTCGGCTTCCAGGAGCCCTAGGATTTAAGGGTAGTACAGAGCGAGCCAACTTCAAGGCTGTCGAGACGACTAATACCTGTGACACAGGGCAACGCTAGATCTCCTTTAAACTAAACCCCTTATCCCACGTTAAAATACATTTTGTGGAAAGCAGTGGTGCTCCTGACACACAGCAACCCCCGATCTCCGTTATGTAATTCCCGTAACTGACATGCCAATAAAGTGGCGCTAGGAGTTCTGTGAAAAAAGCATGCACAATAACAAAAATAAAGTGCAGCTAATAGATCTTCTTTAGTATTTTAGAGAGGAACCGTGTGTCTTATTGTTATTTTTAAAAATTAATGAGTAATTTCACATTTTTGTATTAAACAGCAACGATGGCGTGCTTTTTTAGCCTATGTTCCATGCCTAATCTGGCAACAGTGGGCAGATGTTTACAAAAATACAGGGGGGTAAAGCGAGCTCCGAGACCGTACGAATCGTGGGCGCTGACATGATACAATTCCCATGGTTGCCAGATCAATTGTATTCAGCCTTCTAAAAAGTTTTGCCGTAATTATTTAACTAAAACAAGGAACTGAAGCAAAATAGTTACAAATAATTGCCCCAGTAATTAAAACTAGTTTTATAAAAACTTTTAGTGTAATTAAGCTCTAATTAGCGGAGAAAGAGTAAGTGCGTAGTTCAGTTTTGGTTTCGATTTTTTTTAAGTGTGCTAGGAAGTGGCGAGGCCCTTGCGCCTGACTTGCGCAGTGTGTGTGTGCAGTCTCGGGCTCAGATCTGCGTGCGTGCGAAACGTATACAAGTTATACAACTCGGATGCCCGCGCTGAGCAAGTGCCTCCCCGGGCGCTTGCGAGGCTGTCATTCTTTCTCCACGTTAAGCACCCTATCTATTGCCCCTGAACTGACGCCGGAACAGCGATTCCGATCTGACCTTGACTACCGCAAGTTCACTACAGGCTACGGAGTGGCAGCCAGAGATCGTGCCCGTTGGAAGAGAAATAAAAAGAGCTTTTCTAATTCTTCGGTTCCAGTTGTTTTATTCATGGTCCTTCTGACAGCTCTTCGTGCTTCGAACTTTCGCGCAATCGTTCGTGAAGGTAGAACGAAAAAATAGGTAACGAATTGCGTTTTCTTTTTTAATCAGCCACAATAAATCAATCAGTCAGTGTTCTCTCCTCGCGCGCTCTGTGCGGTAAATTTTGAAGTGGTGGAAAGCAGCTAGAACTTGACGAATACAGACAGAAAAGAAAACGGGACACGCCGCGCACTGTATTTCGCATACTCCCTTGGCATGCATTCTTCCACTCCGTTGGCCTGCGATCGACCGCGCTCTTTCGTTCCTGTGCTTCAAAGCGCCGCGACTCACCGGCAATATCAGCGTTGGCCCATACGATGTTTTTGTGTGTGTGTGTGTGTATGTGTGTGTGTGTGTGTGTGTGTGTGTGTGTGTGTGTGTGTGTGTGTGTGTGTGTGTGTGTGTGTGTGTGTGTGTGTGTGTGTGTGTGTGTGTGTGTGTGTGTGTGTGTGTGTGTCAATAAAGGTTTTACATTGAGCTAAAGCCACAGTTCACTTCACTTCGTTTGAGAAGCCTTGAGCGACTCACAAAATGTCACAGAATGGCAAATAAAGCGGCACAGCGCAAAAATGCATGGAGATCATACGGAGATTCATTTTTCTGTGCGCCCACTACGGATCAGCTGACTCCTTGGCGTCCTCGCGCATGCGATCAGTCGCATTCGAGCTTGCGCGCAAGTGTTGTGTGAGCGTTGCCACATCTTGCTCAAATAGGCTCAGTACATATAAGTCACACGTACGCTAAACCGAAAACACGTCGGTTACCTACCAACAGGAGATAAACTACGCAATGCTGTCGACGCCGCCTACGCAAAATCCACCTGGCCAGCGGTCCGCCATGTTACAATTAATCCCGGCATGCTTCGCTAGCCGGACGCGGAAATGCCGGTAGCAAGTTGCCAGATTACAACCCATCGCTTTCACCGTTTTTATAAGCAAAAGCTTAGCTGGCAACCTTCAAATCGTTGTATCATGTCTGCCACCGTGTGTCGTACGGTTCCAATGCATTGGCTCAGCGGCGCGCTTTCCCTCTAGAGTCAGTATATTATCTCTATGCAAAAATACATTGCGATTAGGCTTGCTTGGTGCAATTTATTTTTAATTCAAATTTTCGCAATTTATTAAAGTATTATGAAATCGCATTTGGTCTCATTAAGTTCTGAGAAGCTTATGATTTGCAAGCGCCTGCTTACGAGGCTGCGCCGCTAGCTGCTCCTTTTCGTCCGGAAAAGGAGATAGGTGAACACCCCTTACGGGAAATTCCCGCTGCGGTGAAGGAGATTCTTCTTTGTCGTGTGCCACCGAGGCGAACGCCGTTTTGGTAGCAGTCCTTCTCTGCGAAGGCCTTTTAGGCGCCCGTGTGTCAGGGGTATAACAGAAGATTAGAATGCTGGTGAACGAAAAGTGAGGAGGGGAATATTGCCTACACGGCAGCTACCACCTGTAACAGAAAAAATAAGTATAAAATAAGATAAGAGCAGCGCTAGAATTGAACGAAGAGTATATAAAATAGACACATTAGTTTCTTTGGTAAAATCACTCGTCATTACCTCGTTAAAAAGGGAATACCATTAGCAATTAATCAATCAAAAAATGCATTGCCAGAGAAAGTTGTGCCCGAGTTTAGCTCGTGTAATCCCGCACACACCTCACTTTACACAACGTACTAGAGCTGTCTACCCGGACTATGAGCTCTATTGCATCTAAACCTAGGTTTCCATGGCATTTTTGTCTACTTTCTCGCATATTACCTACCTCACCAATAGTGGCCCTAATAGATTCAATGGTACGAAAAGTCTGGAGGCATCATTCATTGGAAAGAAGCGCTACATGAATAAAGAGAAAAATACTCCTCATCTAAGAGTCTCCCCTGATTTTACCTCCCTGCCCTTCACTGCGATGAAGGCGTACGTATTCTAGTGGCCCCTGTCGGCAAAGATTTAAACTAGCGTGGGCGTATGGGTGCGACGTATGCCGGCGTAAAAAAAAAAATAAACGAGTAACAGCTTAATAGAATGTACTCTGAATGGTAAGACATCTTAAATACTCGCTTAGTAGTAAAAAGGGGGGCTCTCCGATTATCGGGTGAAATTTAAGTTGACTTTATTAACGTGCCAAAGAATGCGATGCGTTATATGCTAGTTCAAGTTTCGATAGATGGCACCACTACACACCCACCCACCAAAACTCTTTACAAGCTACTGTATTAGCAATTTAATCATGCACCATATCAAATCAAGTGGAAGCTTCACCGCCATAGGAGTTGCAAAGAAAGTTTTTGATGTCAAAGCACAATCTCTTTCTAAATTTACACTCGTCGTGTCATCGAATACTGGAACACGATTTCAAGACAGGTTTTTTCGAAGCCTGTTACCATTTAACATTCAAACGACGCAGAATTCATTTCACGCTCGTGGACGTGCACTTTCATGCAACTACCTATTATAGTAAAAAAAAAAAAAACGGCTTAACAAAGTCATCACATGCCAGAGTTTGTAATCTGGCAAGGAGGCAGTAGTGATGACAAAGTTTGTCTGGCCCAGAGATAGACTCATAGCATCCTTGATAAACCAGGTTGCTTGCACGCCGTTTCGCTGCTCAGCTGGAAGTTGCCTTTAATTCAGCTTTCATTAAAGGCGTTCTCTCTCTCTCTCTCTCTCTCTCTCTCTCTCTCTCTCTCTCTCTCTCTCTCTCTCTCTCTCTCTCTCTCTCTCTCTCTCTCTCTCTCTCTCTCTCTCTCTCTCTCTCTCTCTCTCAAAAAGCTTGAGAACCAAAAGCTGTCAAAACAAACAAAGCAAGTGTCTGCAACGTGTACGCCCAAAAATGAGACCGACGCAACTGGGACTTTCCGTCGTTTCCGCATTTCGTTCGGCTAGCCAGCTTGCCGGCATAAGAGAGCGTACTGTCGAACTGGTCAAGGCAGAGGTTCTGAGTGGTACCCTCAAGTACCCAAAGCGTGAAAGGCTTTGTTTGGCAACTGGAATACCCCACAAAGCTACTGAAAAGACAAGACTGCAGCGGTACGCTAATTTCACCCTTGCTGACCTTCGACGGAAAGTACATCAGTATACTTCATTCGCAACGAGGCGGTATTGTCCGACGTATAATTTATTAAGCCAAAGCGTTGCCTTTGGTTTAGAAACAAATGAAGCGTAGGGAAAGAGACGCAATTACGCCTGCGTGCTTGGTGATCGGGTACAGCGGACTCAACCACGGAACTCATGCGAAGAAATGAACTGTAGCAAAATGCCTATCCGTCACGTCGAAACTGAAGCCGAAACCAGTGTGTCTCGGAACTACTTTGGCGCAGTAACACTAAGCAGTTAGCTTCCCCACCTCCCCCCCCCCCCCCCCCTCAACCGCCCTCCGTAGCTGTCCATTGCCACAAAAGTTGTCCCCAAGTATAGTACCCACCTCGATAGCATTTGCAACGTGGAAGAAGGAGTGCTCCTTGCGAAACGGGAAGCACGTGAGAACTGACAAGACAGAAAAGGACGTCAACTCACTGATGGGACTACAAAGGTTGAACGACTTTTTTTAAACTGGAATATCATAATATTCATAGTTTCGGTTTTTGTTCGGCAGCTAATGCCGTCAGGGTCCAAGGAGACCTTTCAAAGATATACATCCGTAGTTGAGGCATTCGATCTTTTTGTGCGAGGTAATTTCTTTCCTGGATGTATGCCGGACACTAGGACGTGCTCTACTGTTTCCGGCAATCCACAATTATCACCACATGAATTTGCAGTAAGACCGAGGCGATGGCGGTAAGAGCGAGTGAGTCGGCAGTCAGAAATTTTGCAAAAGGTACACTGTAAAAAATTTCTGTAAATTTACAGAGTTTTCACATACAATGTCTGTTGCCGTACAGAAGTTTTCTGTGATGGTTAGTAAACAGAAACCTGTTAACAGAAAAAACACAAATTTTCTGTTATTTCCTCATCTTGACCAATAACAGGCGTGAAATCGTGAAAATATTGTACTATTAATTTGCATAAAATAGAATAAAATATGAATAATTTTTTTAATGTTTAACAATAATTTTCTTAACCGTCAAACGGCGCCCGGCCGACGTCATTTTGTTGCGCTCCTGCAATTTTGAAATGCGGCCCTTTGCAAATGGCCGCCCTGTAGGTACCAGCATAACGATACAGCGGCGGGCTTCGTTCTTCAATTTTTCATCTTCCCAGGGTGAGTACTAAATTTTAACTATGTCGTGTGGAGGCGGCGCCTAGTTCCTATTTATGCCTCCCTTTTTCGTGCCTGCACTGTTGTTTGTTGGCTTGTTGGATGGAAATAGATTGTTATGAAGTGCTCACCCCGTACCGTAACGATAAGTCGCCTCGTGGGACAAGAGCGTTGTGCCGTGCCTATGTAGTGACGCTCGCCTTAATATGAGTCTTTTTTTTATGAATGTTGCACGCAGACGCGGCCGCCGTACTCTACTTTTCCTCTCTATTTACCCGCTGATGACCGCGAATCAACACCACCTCGCGCATTGTCTGTGGTTATAGATAGGCATTGTCTAGCGTGCGTTGCTAAAAGTTCTGTACAGACGAAATGAAATTCGGCGGATCAGATGCCGTTTTCCGTCGTGGAGTTTAGTGGGAAGGTTACGTCTCTGCTTACGGATGTTATAATTACGGGTTCGAGTCCCCCCAAGCTTTCCTCTTTCTTTTTTTCTTTATGTGGCCGTGGCTTACAGCTGTAGATATACTTCACGCCCCGTATAAACAGATCGCTACTGGAAAAAGTTCCATTGGACCTTTTTCCAGTGGCAATCTGCACACGCGCGGGCTGCCGGTCCACCATTCTTGGCAGTTGCCTCGGGTGAAATAAACAAAAGGGCGCCCCCTCAGCTTGCTGTTTGGAGAGCGGCTATGCTTCTTAGGGCTGCACGTTTTTATTTTATCTTTCCGGGAAACGGAATGCAGTTATCAAACACCTGAGTCTAGCTTAACACTTGATTTCAAAAAAACTGGCAGCTATTATTACAGCGTGATACCATACGTAAAACCCTGAAAACGATGTTGTTTTGTTGGTGCACATGTATTTTATATGCGGAACGTATGCTATTCTTGTTGCAGGGTTATTGCAGCCATCAACCCTGACATGGGAGCAAAGAAGGAGAAGTCAAAGCAAAAGCAGCATTTCCTGCTTCCAAATGTCGCATCCCTGATCACTGCGGTGGAAGACCATGAAATCTACTAGGCTCTCCAATTTCCCTGCGCAGCAATGAAGATGTCTCTGATGGAAGCGCCTTGCACCAAACGTGCGGCATCCTTGGTTACTTTGCTATTGTATGAATTGACATTTATATGTTCTCTGCTTTTTTGTGATTTCATTAATGTGGAAAAGTTGTTATGTTCCTAGTCTCACAACACTTCCTCTCTCATTTTTCATTACCGTGGTATTTGCGTTATGTTGCATCTTTCTGCTTCCAGAAAACGCAAAAAATGTCGGATTTTATTTTATTGATGTTCTTTTTTTGGAAGTAGAAGAAAATGTGTTCCTAGTCCTATCGGAGCTCTCACCGTAGTAGTATTGTACTGTAGTAATACGATATGTGAACATTTTGTAGCTTAATGTCACTGTAGAAAAAGTGTTGTCAGTTTAACGTCACTGATTAAGTGCTGTAAATAGTTCGTTTTGCCTCAGTGGCGTGTTTGTGGGCATTTCTAAAAGTTGAAGAAAAGGTGATCTTCCTAGTCTAACAACACCTCTGTCACGGAAAGTCTCCTTTTGTTCACTGTGCCACAATATCATGAATTGTGATTTTGTTTTCATACTCATAGATCCTTATATTTGAAATTGTTGATACGTTGTTCGTAACTGAGTTAATTCTTGCTAGCAACAGCCTTAAGTTTGGCAGAAAAATAAATAATGTCAATGATACTTTGACCCTGCTTTCTTGTGTGCCTGAGTGGTCACTTTATGCTGTGTACTGTACACCAGTAATTGTGTTGGCAGTTTCAAACGATATGATACAGGGTGATATTTTATTTTCAAGGTATGATTATTCTCACCCATGAAGCATAAAGCCGTGAAATCAACTGCAGTACTTCCAAGATGTGAAAAAGTAACAGGAAATGCATTTTATGAAGGACCATAACCGAAATTGTGTCAAGGTGCTGAATACTTTTGCTTTGACTTATTTTGCCAGAGATTGATGTCAAAATAAGTCAGAGCAAAACAATTTAACCTTAATTGTTAAATGAGCAAAACAATTTAACCAGAAACGTGAAACAGGACATTATTATAATTTTCGTAAGAAAAAACGATGTATGCACAACACAAATAGTCTATAAAAAGGTGCCAGTGAAAAACAGAAGGTTCACAGATTTTCTGTGGAGGAAAACACAACCTTAAAAAACAAAGAGTTTATAAAAAAGCCGAAAACTAAAAACGGAAAACAGGGATTTGACATAAATTTTCTGTAGTGAGAAACAGAAAATGTTTGTAAAATAACAGAAACATGAAAAACCGAAAACAGGGAATTGACATAAATTCTCTGTAGTGAGAAACAGAAAATGCCTGTAAAATAACAGAAACATTAAAAACAGAAAACATAACCTTACAGAAAATTTCTGGCAGGACAGCTGCCAGAAAATTTCTGTTTTTTCGAGCAAAAATTTTTTACAGTGTAGGGTATCGCCTCGAACCACGAGCGTACTCGCGAAAGTGAAAAAAGTATGAAAAATTGAAATAACGTGGACACTAGCACACTCCGGTCTGGCAGGAAACGAGGGGGCCCACGACACCGCCCGAGGTTTAATCGTCCAGGCAGACGTCGACCCCACCTCACCCCACCTCGCCAGGTCAGAAAGAGATCGCATGGTGTCATACAGAGAAATCATAGGTCATTACAGATTGGCAAGACGAAAGTATCCGTCCGCGCACCGCAGCCTCACAAACGGCACTTGATATTGTGGAGGTAGTTACAGACGAACACGTTTCGAAGCCCGGTTGCGCTCAGTCGCTGCTATCCCGAAATATACTCAGGAGATTGTAAGATATGCGCGGGTCGGACGGACCTCTACCACATGTTATGGTTGTGTCCCGCAAGGCAGAATCAAAATGGTGCAGCAAATGCTAGGTGCGCCTCGTTTACTATAATGAACACGGAGCAATGGGAGACTGCTTTGCATAGCCCCGACCAGGAAGTGCAGCTTCGGGTCGTCCGGATGGCCGAAGCCGCCGCCAGAATCCAAGGACTTCTGGCTGACGTTCGTCCCTTTCCTTTTTGACCCCTTCACGGGCACAATAAAAGTTTATACTACTACTTTTACTACTACTACTACTACTAATTTCTCACATTTCGCAACTGTAGACCTCTGCGAGCTGCCTCATCCGCTTTCTCGTTGCCGAGAATGCCGCAATGTGCAGGCATCCATTGTACGGTAACTCAGTGATCGGTGACGTAGCGAAGATGGAGCAGGCAAGTGACGTCGCGGGATACATGCTCGTGAAGGCTGAAGCAGCTGGCACGCCGTAAGGTTTGCAACGCCGCCTTCGAGTCCGTGAATATCACCGTTGGTTGCCTTATTCGAATATTTACACGAAATCGGCGTTGCAGAGACAATCTGGAACTTCACCTGTGAGACCATGTGGACTTTTACGTCATCACGCAAAGCTTCAAGCTCACCTCTTGTTTTAACCTCTCCTTTTTCCCCCTCTCTTTTGCCCTACTTTTTTTAGGGCCTTTACTCCCTCCTTCTCATCCCCGCAGAGAAGCATGTATACAGGCGGGGACATGCCGACAAACCTATCTGCTTTCATCTAATGAAGATCTGTATTTCCCCCCCTCTCTCTAGCGATTCAGAAATACATAATTGTTCTGAAATAGACAGTTTGTTCAGAAATAGGCAATTAAAACAGTCCTATCTCCGTCCCATTCCCTTTTCATTCCTACCAGACGCAAAAGCACACGTCGCACTTCGTGAACAGGGACTGCCTACGACGTTATAACTGGCGTTTCCAGCCAAGAAGGTGCTGTCGCCTGGAGCAGCAGTAGGAATTACCTTCGCGATTTCCCAGCACGGCGGCTGATGGTTGGTCACGCTCTTCAGTCAATTGCGCTTGGAAGCCCGGACCTTCACCACCAAATTTTCTTACATATAAATAAACATGAACGGGGGAAAGGGGGCGATAATTCACGCATACCCTCGCAAGAACCTTCTCACGGCGCTTATAAAAATGAAAACACTGAACCGAAATCGAAACTGAAAAAAAATATATATTACCAGTCATTCTAGCAGATATAACCTGCTTAATAATGGTTAAAAGACAAAGTTGTTGCCTTTTTTGAAACACGTGTGCCGAGCCGGAGCTTTCGCGTACATTCATTTATAGAGTGCAAAGCTTTTTATGGGCCCGGTTCGTCGTCGTTGCTCGTCCGGGATCACGGTATCTAGCCACCGCAGAAACGCTGCGTCAGGCACCCACACGGAGGCTTCGAAAAGATGACCGCTTCACCTGATCGGGGTTGAAGCTGGGTCCCTCGCGTTAATGAGAAGCCGATGCTTATCCCATTGCGCCGCAGAGGCACAGGCCACTCATATGCAAAGTGTTGGGGGTGATCTTTGCGCTGCACCGTTGTCCCAGGGGGCTGCCCTTGCTAGGCCGCAAGGAAGTACACAATAATGTAAAACAAGAAAAAAATCGCGAAAGAACGAGTTAATTACCCCAAATTAATGAAAACTCAATCCAGTGCCCATTACCTGATGATTATGATGATGATGATGATGAACAGAGGCCCTTCCTTCGTATCGGGACGTCGGATGTCACCAACCGACTTGCCTGTGTTATTCTACCCATTTTCCCTGCCCTTAACTAACCTAATGGGTTAGGTCCCCTCCCCCAGATTTTAAACTCCCATCACTTCTCCCTCCTTCCTGCCCTTGCCCACCTTTTTACCCCCCTCCCCACCTTCTGTTCTAAATTGTAATTCGGTATACTACTCTCCCTACGTCCCACTCTCTTCCCTACTTTTCTTCCACCACCACTCCAGTCGCCTCTTCGTCACCTCTATGGCCCTGAAGTTGAGGCTCCCCCTCACACCAAATCCTAAAGCCTCCGTCAACGTCGTTTCCCCATCTTCCCGCCGCGTCGCATCTCTGTGCAGTCTATGACAATATGCTCTACGGTCTCCCGATCCCTGCCGCAGCATACACAAGTTTAGTCGTGTTGCCACACCCTTAATTATAAATTTTGCTTCAACTTTTCGTCGGCTCGAGAACCGCTCGAGACAGCGGACGGAGCAAGGCAACGTCGCAGCACCGGTGACTGCACACGGATGGCCAGGCCCAGTCCCAAGTTACCGTGCTTCAAAGAGCAATGCACTGCTTGATTATGATGATGATGATGATTAGTGGCTCTCCCTTAGAATCTGGGCGTCGGTTGTCAGCAGCCGACTTGCCTGTTTTATTACGTTTACTTGCCCTACTCCCAGCTAACCTAATAGATTTGCTTCCTCCCCCGATCTCCCCCCCCCCCCCCCCCCTCCCTGTTTTAAACTCTCATCGCTCCCACCCCATTTTTTCCCCCCACGCTGTTCTAAATTCTCATCCGTATGAGTACTCCGCCTGCGTACCCATCCCTTCCCTACTTTTCCTCCATCACCATTGCAGTCGCCTCTTAGTCACCTCTATGGCCTTGAAGTTGAGGTTACCCCTCGCCCCAAACCCCAAAGCCTCCGTTAACGTCGTTTCCCCCTCCCCCCAAGGTGGTCATATCTTTGTGCAGCCCCTGACAATACGGTCTATAGTTTCCCGATCACTGCCGCAGCACGCACATGTTTCATCCTGCTGTCTGTAGATATCCGTGTATGCCCATGTTCTCAGGAACCCCGCCCGTGCTTCGAAGAGCAATTCACTGCCTCTCGTATTGCCATAGAAACCCTCCTTCCTAATTTCTAGTTTGCCTCCAGGGTTTTTTTTCGCTTCCATTCTTTTTCGCTTCCGTTCTTTAGATAGATAGATGCTTGACGGTCGTTCCCTTTGAAGCGGGCGGGCGCCTCAGAATAGGGTCACCCAGATCATGATGATGATTATGCTTAGCGGCTTCCCCTTTGTAACGGGGTGGCGTTGCACAGCGGGCTTAGTCGCAACGCCACTGTACAATCACCTCACCAAAAATACAAACAAAATAAATAAAAAGTAATATAAAAATAAAAAGAAAATACTTTTACGAAATTTTTGTGCTAGTCTGACTTCTTTGTTGCATGCCTTCCCAGATTGTTCTCTGCTCTTTTCCCACCAACATTTTAACCTTCTTTTACTAACCTCTACTGCTGTCCAATTCAATTTTACGCTAACCTTAAAGCCAAGGGCCTCCAGAAGCTGGATGGCTCCCTCACTGAGGACTGGACGGATACTTTTGCATCCGTTACAATATGTCGCATGATTTCTGGCTCCTTTCCGCAGCTTGCGCATAGTTCTTCCTGTACCGGCTCACGGATAAGCGTTTTTGTTCGCAAGCAACCCGCCCGGGCTTCAAAAAGCAATGCACTCGCTTTGGTATTATCGAATAATTTTTCTCTTGTGATCTCCATGCTTCCCGATCCTGTAGATATCTAAGGACTTCTTCGCATCCATCCTAATTTTCCAGGTCGTTGTCTCTGATTCTTTCACTTCATTTTAAATGCAGGGCATTTGTATAACTCACGATGTCACCCGTGCGTCGGCGTCCGCAGCAGCCAGCCTCCCCCTACACTATAAAAAGAAAAAGAAATAACAGTTACCGGCGCCTGATTTCGATCCCACGACCCTGCGGGCGGAACGCAAGGTACATGGTGCTCTACCCACTGCGCCACAAAACGACACAGAATCAAAGGCTACGAACGCGCCTTATATCCTTGACTCATTCAAACTACGTCGTCAGCGGCGTGCGTTGGCGACTCAGTGGCGTGCTAGCGGCGTGATAGCTGCGTGGTGTACACGTGATAGCACCAACCCCCCAAACACTAAACGTTACCGCAATACAACCACCCCCTATAAAGCGGGTTGGCGCGGGCTCCACTCCAGTTAACTTCTGCGCTCTCTTCTCTTGCGTTCGTCGGCGGTCGCAGTTGATAAGCGATGGAAGCAAGACCTTCAACTATGTACCGCGACGCAATCCAACATCAGCGCCGCGGAACCAGTACAAGACATCGTACCATCGTCTTCGTCGACGATGGTACGCCAACCCTACGCCACGTAAACGACCCCAATGCTCTGCATTTACTCGTGTCCCTCGCGCGGGGGCATGCGACGGAGGATTTTTTTATTGTCCTGGTCGTTTCCCCTGCACTTCCAGGTTTCACATATTTTGTCCTGAGCCTTCTGGTGCTTTTCCTCCACTGTGTGTACACACTTTTCATGTAAGGATACCGTAGCACTTTGGCCGCCCATCTCTGGTCATCAATATTTCTAAGTCATTCTTCAAAACATATTTTGCTCTGTGCTTCTCTCACTTCGAAGGATGCCCATCCCATGTCTCCCTGCACTGCCTCATTTGTTGTTGTGCTGTGTGCTCCTAATGCCAATCGACCTACGGCCCTCTGATTTACTTCTTTCATAAGGTCCCTTACTTTCAGGGACCTTATTCTTTCAGGGGCTGCGGCGCCCTCTTTTGGCTCTGCTCGGTATCAACGCCAGGTTGATGCTGAAACTAGACAAGCCAGGGTGCCACAGGCCCTCTGACGAATCACTGCTCAGCACTTCGACAGTTTTCACGTTGAGTGGAACAGCTTTATTATTTTGTTTGTTTACATGTCTCCACCAGAGATCACATTTCGGAAAACCGCTGATGTGGCCCAATATGCAGAGCGGGGGGAAGTGTATGAGGAGTGGTACTTGCTTTCACATGTGCACCTTTGATACTTGTATACACTACACTTAGATATACCGATTTGTCGACTTGGTTTTACGTTTTGCCTTCGTTTAAGTGGGATAGTAATTATAAACCGTATAGACTGCTATCAAACGTGACACGAGTGACATGTGGGAGGAGGATGTGCGCAAAAGGAGATTGTGTTCCCCGTTTCGTTCTCACGGACATCGCAACGGCTGGGCAGGCTCATCAGGAAAGCTGCGGACAAACTGCGCACTGATAAGGCAAAACCCCATTTCCCCCGCCTCCTGAAATGCACCCTCTCACTCCCTGCGCGCTTCTTCCTGCTGTACCGCCGCGGCACATAATTACAGCGATGAGGTAATGCGTAGAAATCACGTGACCGAGAGTTAATGCGTAGGAATCGCTGTACGCAGGGACACGCTACGATGTAAACTAAACACCTGCAAGATGCGAACAAGAACACAATTTTGTCCAGTTCTTTTAAATACGTTTTATGTGGCGTTTTACGTATACGTTCCTCTTGTTCTCAGAGCCGCACGAATGCAAAACGGAGAAATATTTGTGTTCAGACTTCAGCTTTCAGAAAGATTCAGCTTTCTTACATTGTGCAGATTTCCCCCTAAAGTTATGTCATTTCTCACAACGGGGTGTAAAAGAAGAAGAAGAAGAAGAAGAAGCAGGAGGAGGAGGAGGAGGAGGAGAGACAGAAACAGACTTAACATTGCACACCAAGTACCTTCGCGCGCGCTGCTAACATGATTCCCACCCCGTCAATGCAATCCTCTCACATTTACTTATCGCATTTTTGAACACGACACTCCTTCTTGCGTTACTTAAACGAAGATTTGGACTGCCTGTCTGTCCCTCGATTCAGCCACCCGTTCAAAACCGTTTACTGTATTTTCGAACGAAATTTATACATAGCAAAGCTTTCTCAAACCACTAAATCTGGTATACCATACTTCATACTTGTGAACATCACGGCATATTTGAGGCAAAGTACTGATGCATGAGTGGTACTTGCAGTGTTCTTTTAGTTAAAAAAATCCCGTGCCATCTCCACTAACTTGAAACCTGGGGGAGGGTCGAAGCATGCAGTGTATAAGTGTATTTTTGGCGCCTTGGCGTTCTTGCCAACGGAGGTGAAACCGTTGGGCGGTAGAGGTATACAGCTTTACTGTAAAGGTCTCTTGTCTTTGAGGCACGCAGCTCTCTAGCGCACGCAGCTCTCTAGCGGAGCCGTAAACGAGTGTCACGGTGTTTTTTAGTACACGTTACGTTCTAGCGCGAGGCGCAAACGAGTTTCCCAGTGTTTTAGTGCCGTGACTACATGAGACGACGACTACGACGACGACGACAGGAGACGGGGTCTCCCCTCAAATACACGGCTGCTAGATTTTTACTACAGCAAATAAAAATTACGTGTTGAAAACAATGTTTTGACCAAAAATACAAAAGTGCTTGCAGCCATGGCTTGTTCCTGGAGGCGACACAGGAAGCCCACGGTAACAAACGGTTCTAGTAGACGGCCCGCGAGCAGTGGAACGCGGGAGAATTGAATTGAATTAAGCAATCTCCATGGAGGAGCGAGACGGAGGGGAAGAGTGTTATAGATGGGAGGGATAGAGAGGAGAGGCAGTTACGTGGTAGGGGCGGCAAAAGACTATCGTTTTTCATCGGCATTTGAATCGAGTGAGCAGATACGCGGCCAACTTTTTTTTTTTTTTCAGAATTTCATTTCGTAAGTAGAACGTAGCTCGCGAGGATATGATGAGTATAATGATAAGAACTGGATCGGCGTTGGGTTAAACGTGGCATGCTTCAACTCGTGTATTTAGCACGCTGATACTGTCGGATCAGCAATAGCCCTGTTTAACTCACTGATTATCGGACCTGATTATTTTTTTACCAAGAATGTATGCGACACCCGAGCCATGTCATTAATCAGCCGGAGCGCTGCAGAGATAATTTTCTTCTGTACCATTGACACTAAAACGTTTATTTCGAACAGTGACTCATTACGAGAGGTTCAGACGTGTCCGCCAACTTCGAACTAAACCAGCCCCACTTTTTTTTTTTTTTTTTGAGCAGTCTTTGCGTAACCGCGTCCTGCTGCCCGCTGTGTTCAACGGTCCCCAGAGTATTCCGCTACCGCAACTACTGCCCTGTAGCAGGTACCCTATATAATGCCACCTGATAGAGGAGTGCCCGCACAGCAATACTTTTACAGCTAGTCCCAGCTCTACCTATGAGCAGTGGGTGGAGCAGCTGACCAGCTCCGAGACGTCGGGCCAGCGACTACTAGTGGAGCAGGACTAAGGATCTTGGACTAAGGATGCCTTCCACGTGGTAGAAACCCTAATGATCTCCCGCTCCCAGCACGATAAAATTTTTATCTCCCTCCCTCAGTCTCTAAACATGGTCACGCGGAGTGCTTTCACCGTCCTTCTCCCCAAGAAAATTATCATGCTTTGAGATTTTAACTCCGACTTCTCGAAGACAAGGATGTTCTTGGAACAATTTCATAAGAATTTGGGATTCCTGCTTCAAACCAGTGTAAGTGGTCCAATCCCAGCCAAATTTGCCAGGCCTGCATCGAATTGACATCCACCAACACCAAGAATAACCGGATGGCGCGTTTAGAGCATTCCAGCATTCACCTTTTGACAATAAATCAATACTACTTGTTTTCTACGGCAACACATTTGTCCCAATACCTTTTACTATATAATTGTTTCACTCGGCAATTTCATTATAAAAAATTACCTGTGGTTACTCGTACCCCAATTTATTCATTCATTGAAAATAACTTACAGATCTAAGAATTGCTTAACATCTCTTTCGCGCAAGTATTAGCGATGTTATTGCATTCCATAGTTTTTACAGCGAAGCTGTGTATGGGTCGGATCCCGAAGATTACCTCCGGCAACCGATCGATGTACACAATCGCACACGAGTGTAGGGCCACCTAGCGGCGCCCACTCAAACCTCCGGGATTGTGCGATTGTGCGCCACACCTTCGGAGCATGAAGAAAAAAATCATAAAAAATAAAATGTGTCCTATGGCCTTCTTATTTTGATATAAGACGGCTTATATTGCTCCTGAAAACAATGTCTTTCTAGCAATGCATTCCTGTCTAGAGGTGAAGCCGACTTTACCGAGATCGGTGTAAGCTTGGTCTTTGTAAGCTGGCTTTTCCACATTAGATGCTGCACAGTGAATGGAGCATGGCCCTCTACGAAGGGGGTATCATTACAGAAAACGGCTCTAACTCTTGTGTTACCAAACTTACCTTGAAATAAATTACATGACAATTCGTAACTAAGCCGACTCTACCTTTACACCGAGTTTCATTTACTTGCGACAATTACTTCAGAGTGAAGTTGTAAGCGTTACAGTATTACTGCCTGCTGTCAATACATGGTCGTACACGGAGGGAGTATGGTTACAGAAAAGGGCAGTAAACTGTTCTTTGACCGGAATTACCCGGAAACAAATTAGATGGCAATAACTCGCGAAGGCGACTTTAACATTAGAACTCTGTCACACGGGCACTTCCAATCCATATTAAAGCGAAGCGCGACTGACTTTTCGAACGCGCTCGACGCACCGCCACTGCAGCTACACGGCACGTTTGGATCCCGATTGAGAATTCGCACCGTTTGCACTCACGTACGCCAGATGACTTCAAAAATGTACTTCGCGGCCGCCGCCTGGTAACTTTGTGCGGTCGTAGGTATGCGTAAAGATATAAACGGTAAAGCACGTTTATTTGAGTCATGTTATTTCATACACTTTGTGGTGTTAGTTGAAGTTGTCATCACCGTTTTTGTCATGAAGTTGTCATCACCGCTTTTGTTGAAGAGCATCACCGCTTTTGTCCGATCGCGCTTGGAAACCTCAATCGCGCTTAGGTTCTAGCGGGATCGGGGTCGATCGCGATTGATACTGGCGCGTAGCAGCGCCCGATCCGGATTCAGCTCGATGCGGAATTTTTCGGATCGACTCAATCGTGATTGAAAGTGCCCGTGTGACAGGGGTACTACACACAACAGCTTCGCTCGTCATTCTTATCCACAGAGTGGGAGGGCACTGAATTTTTGCGATCATATTTTTGTAAGTATTTGTAATTTTGTAAATTTGTAATTTGTGTAATTATATTGTCATTGTCATGCATTATGATTCCCAGTTGTCATGTTTTTAGATGCGACTGCATCTCATTCACTCGCCTTGTCCCTCCATACGGCGTTGTTGTTGACCGTCCACACCCCTCCCCCATTCTCCTCGCCGCGCGAGCTGCGCTCTCCGCCGCTCACCCCCTCTCCTCTCCGATAGCGAACACTCTCTCGCGAGGGGCATTGGATTGTATTTGATTGGCTTGGCTTGGATTGGATTGGATTGGATTGGATTGAATTAAAGTGGATTGTGTTGGATTGTGTTGCGTCACAGCCGAGCCACGTTGGGTCATAGCCGCTGTCGTTCCAGAGTTCCAGCACCGGCGTTCCGATTTCGGGCACGTACATAGACTTGATCTTCGCTGCAAATTTCACGGTGGTCCCGTTACTTCACCATCCACTACGCGTACACTTCAACGACCACAAGGCCGTCATCGTTAACGTTACGCCGCGTGTTAAAAATTGCGCCCACCTCCCCGCGAGGGGAACCCTGTGTAGATGCGACTCATCGTGGGGTTCACTTGGTGTTTCCGTTGGATTGATTCTGAAATCGCTTGAAACGTGTCGGGAACGCGTATGATTATTATGTTTTATGATTATTATTGTGTTTTATTGGCCAATCTTGGTCAATATCTCTAAGTGGTATGCTTGGGGCTTCGCTGTCGCAACGACCTTTACTCCATCATTGTTGCTGTAAGTGGGAGCTTCTTTTCTTTTATTGCAAGTGTTAATCATTGCCCCATCATGCGTTGTATCAGTAGCTTCTTGACGTAGTTTGAATGAGTCAAGGATATAAGGCGCGTTCGTAGCATTTGATTCTGTCTCGGTTTTGTGGCGCAGTGGGAAGAGCACCGTGTACCTCGCGTTCCGCCCATAGGGTCGTGGGATCGAAACCGGGCGCCGCTAACTATTTTTTTTTACAGTGTAGTGGGAGGGGTGTGGACGGACAATGCAGTATGGAGGGACAAGGCGAGTGAATGAGATGCAGTCGCATCTAATAAAGAATACATCATACGCGTTCCTCACACGTTTCACGCAATTAGAGAATCAACCCAAAGGAAACACCAAGTGAACCCCAAGATGCGTCGCATCTCAACAGGGTTCCCCTCACGGGAAGGTGGGGTAATTTTTTAACCACGTGTACTCACATGTATTCACTCCAGTTTGGGACAGAGGAGTCCGAAAACAAACAAACAAACAAACAAACAAACAAACAAACAAACAAACAAACAAACAAACAAACAAACAAACAAACAAACAAACAAACAAACAAACAAACAAACACACACACAAACAAACAAACAAACAAACAAACAAACAAACAAACAAACAAATAAATAAATAAATAAATATTGGTAGTGCTTCAATTCGTGTCACGTGCAAAATTATCGGTATAAACAAACCACGGACGCTGGAGCTGCTATCGCATTAGATGATCGTTGATCGCCGCGAGAATTTTTGCGTAATAGTGTGCCTGGAATTCATATCCGAGGCGCCCGCACGCCCAAAACGACGTACACTGCGCCTCCGCGGAGATTTAGGAACTTTCACTGAGCAGACTTGTTACGTCAAAACGGTCTCAAAGAACTCGCTCTTGGATTACATTAACCTTGTATACTATTCCCGAGAGTGGGTATATGCACCCTGACTACGAGCAATACCGTCAACAAGTTCCCGTAACTAAAAACATTCTTGCAAAAAAACTTTTGCCTAACAATCAACGTGGAGTAGGCTTCTCCTGAGCACGTATTTGTTTGCGGTAAAGCAGTCTTTAGAGGCTTTCACGTTGATTGACTGATTGATTAATTGATTAATTGATTGATTGATTGATTGATTGATTTCATTTATTAACGCGGACAGGTACGCGTAACAATGTTGAGTTGGCGCGGGTTGGCTCACGCCATTAACAGCTGTCGCTGTAAAATTGAGGCTTGCGTCATCACTCGGTTCTTTACGTGAGTGGCAACGGGAGCAGAAGGAGAAGGGGAAGTTCCTCTCTCAGAGACATTTCACAAAAAAGTCAACTGATCATTCCAACATTAAAAGCGAGGCCCTCAGCGCCCACCGCCAATGTGGGCTATATTTGCATTAAAACCCACGCGCTGAGGATGTGGCATAGTAATGTATGTTTTCCCAAGTAAACAGGAGATATACTCTCGTGTTTACGGCGAGCTGCGCAGATTGTATCCCATTAGACACGCAGGGCAGAAACCCCGTGGGGATGCGACCATTTTACGCTGCACGCATGCGTATGGCACCACTTGGCAGTTGTTGCAGGCGGCGCCAGGCAATTCCAGGCCGCAAAGGCGTAGCCAATCCAGGTCGCGGCCGGGGCCGAGATTGATACTCTCGGCGGAAAGGAACAGTCTGCTGCGGTGGTTGCAAGGAGGAGGGTCACCCCTGTAGCGGTTCGCTTGTTTCGTGCTTCGCAAGGGTGCTCACCCAGCCAGCGCCACAGCGTCATTCCCCTTCACGCGTACGCTAACGCCCTCTGCAGCCTTTCTCTCCGGCTTTTGCTCCGTGAGCAGCGCTCACTAGGAAGCCCCCCCCTCCTAAGAAAAAGAAGGCAAAGCAGGGGCAAGGCAGTTTAAGGGTGCATGGGCGATAAAGCTTAGTAGCCACGTGCCACGAAGAGAGTAGTCCTGCCGCAGCACAATTTTAAGTAATTTACAAACGACGCGCTCAGCTTATAACGGACGTAGTGATTCAAACACAGTCACCTCCGACTTCAAGGATGGCTGAGGCAGCGTTCTTCTGGAGCGGACGTTTGACATAGCTTGTTTGTGAAGTCTAGGTTCACAAATTGAGGCGCCTTGAAGACACCCAACTCGTATCGTAGCACGTACCGTACTATCACTGTGCTTTGAGATGTGTGGTCACTTAAAAGAAAAGTAAACCCCCTACGTGTAGTGCAGTCTGGCAGTCGCTTATAATTGTTCTTTTTATTAATGTTGTGCTATCTGATTAGATAGGTTGGCATATCGTCATTGTTCGTGGGAATATCGACCATGAACGCAGTCTTCGAGGTGCTATGTCAGTCACCTGTGCTGTTCACTCAATCATCACTATCACTATTACGTGGGTCGTCCCGCGCTTAGCTCGAATCAGGTTACGACAACGATGATGATGAAGACGCGTCGTCAGGTGTGTATACACGGACGTGCATTTTTTTTAGTTTGGAGCTAACCCTACATCCTACTCTATGTTTTAAGACGAACAAATGCGAATCCCTGACAGCAACTTCTTCTCCGTGTTGTGAAGTCCGCCGCACGGCCGCTCCTGTGCGGCGCATCCCACCGCACGCACCATCGTTCAGCGAGCGAGCGGAGTGGGTCCATCGAATGCTGCGAGTCCATTCGATTGGAAAGAAAACGCCGGCAGTGGGGAGCCGTGCTTCCCGGCGCAGCTGCCCGAAGCGGGGCATTCGTTACTCCTTTGCTGCTAATGAGAACCGTTAATCAGCGACTTGTTAGATGCGCACTGGCCTTCCAAGTCCTTCCCGGTTAATTGAACCATTTGTCTGCGCTGCGGCCTTACCAGGATTGCCACACGAGTACACCGCGCTTCGTTTCAAGCAAAAGAAGGGTCGCTGCTACTGCGTCCTGAGCGCATGAATGCGCTCGCAGGCATCCGCTCGACCTCCGTGGACATTCGAATAAGGAGCAGCAGAGACTCGATGGCAAAGCTTTAAAGAGCCAGAGGAGCATAATTAGAAGCGCGGTGACTCCTCTTCCGACTGTACATACTTCGGGGGATATAGATGGTTGGGGTTGCGTACACGGCATTCCTCGTCTGCACTGGCGTCCGTCGCATTTTGTTTGTTTAGTATAAACAAGTAGTATTTGGAAATCGTTTGTTATCGAAGGATCGCCCCAGAGGAAACTAATGATCTCATTTCTCCACGATTCATGGCGTCTCGCGCTCGGCTGAGCCTGCCGCTGGGCTCGCGCGTTTTTCTTGGCTGTATGGCAAGCGAATAGGGGAGTGGAGAATCTATTGCGATTGCACGCGCTTTCGATGCGCTGCGCTTCTAGAGAGTTAGCACTGATGCGTCATAGTGGAAATGGTTTTCGAAGGGCAATTTCCTTCAAGTCAGTTATGAATAGTGATAGTTAAGACCTCACTGCACTGACTCTACTGTCAGGGTATGCTGCTGTTCAGTTGTTTTCGAGCTTTATTTACTCATATGGATGTGGCTTTAGATCATGCGTTTTGGCTTTCCCCATGATAGCACAGACTACCCCATGAAAATAAATTAAATTGGCACTAGAAAGACCTCATAGTTGAATCATTCGCGTATCTACGGGTATATGGCGTGATTTTAAGCAAGAAACCTGAAGAGTACCAAGAGGACATGAAAGCACCACCACTTGGTCTTCGCCTACTTAGTCTTTGCAACCATTCATAACAGCTTGTCTCTCCCGCTATCCCGCTGGCAACACAGCGGGAACCCGAGAGAACTCAAGTAAAAACTGGATCGCAGAACTCCGAAGGCGCTCACTCATTCGTTCTCTAAGAGAAGACATCTTCCTTAAAGTACGATAACAGCACTGAGACAGGACAAAGAGAAGGCCTCTCTCGTCTCGAAGACTCTTGTCTAGCCTTCTTTTTGTTCTATCTTAGCGCTGTTATCGAACTTTAAGTATGTACCAACAAGCCCGAATAAACACCATTTTTCCGTTCACATCCTCCTCCTCCTCCATAATTACCGTGATCCTGTTTGTGTCGACGGAAGGACGAAGTCATTTGCCATGTTCCTGCAGCCGTTCCTGTCTTGCAATGTTCCTACGAGTCTTGCAATTTTGCTCCTGTCTTCCAGCTTTTCCGGTCTTACAATGTTTCTGTCTTGGCGCTCCTGTCTTGCATTTTTTGTAATGTTGCCCTGAACTTCTGATTTCATCCCTTTATCGAGTTCATGGTCTCTCTACTTAGTCTTTTCTCATGGTATACACCTACTCTGTAACCCGGCTGGTCCGCCGGTTCAGATCCCTGCATTCCATGCCCAGTGCAAGTCCATATTCTCCTCTTAATTTGATCTATGATGTCTTCCCCCCGAGTTAACTCTCCGGTATAAAATGCTCGTTTCCTACCCTCAAGTGTTACTCTTAGTCATCCTCCTTACTATTGCTCGCTGGGTTGACGTAAGCTTTCCTCCAAGTGCTTAGTGAGGCGCAACGTTCCTGCACAACAAGTTAACACTGGCAACACACACAACGAATGTACAAAGCGGTTTTACCAGAGTCACTCCCGTATTTGCCACGGGTCTCTGCGCATTCTCGCAACTTTCTTTTCTGCGTGTTTTATATCGTGAGACACGCGTTATCGAACACCTTAACTCAATTCAACTCGCTTTCAGTTCGACTTTAGAGAATTTTAACAGCGAAGCTGTTTAGCAAATCGTAATTTTTTCTGTCCGCAGTTAACAATAGCAAGAAAATGCCGAGCGCGCGCACGTGAGAACCTGCCTCGCGGCGACCGCCCAGCGTCCCCGGCGCACGTTTGACAAACCAAGCATACCCACTTAGGGAGATTGGCCATGTTTGGAAAACAAAAGAAGCGTCAGCGTTCACCGTAACCCTGGCAACATTTGCTCGGAACGGTTCACCGGTGCACGCTGGTTGCAGGCGACGCCTCTATATGGGAGAAGAGGGTGCGCACACTGGCCCACAAGAACGAGGTAGCGCTACCTCGTTCTTGTGGGCCAGTAACATCGAGGAGACCAGCCTGAGCGGGAAACAGCTGCGGGAGCGAGTGGTAGCTGCGGAAACGAGAAGATGGGCGGACAGGGCCGTGGCGAAACCATCTCTCCGCCTGTACGCGTCACACAAGCACGCCATTTCCCAGGATAATTTTTACGACAACTTGCCAGGAAGTGCGATGCTGTTCGAAGCGCGGGCTGGGATGCTAAGGACGCGGATGTGGAGGCGGAAGCGGGACGATGCGGAGGATGTGATGTGTGCAGCGTGTGGTGAGGAAGAGGAGACGGCAGAACACATTGTTTTGTGGTGCGAACAACTGAATCCCCACCACATGGCGGAGGCGCTAGGTTTCATTGCGCATTCCCCGCCAAGGGGCACATCGGGCACGGTCGACACCGCGGATGCGAGTGGAGCGCCAACGGGGCGGCGAGGCACCGAATCCAGTCGGCACGCTCGTTAGCGCGAGGAAAGGCGACGACGAACGAAACTCCTGAGTCTAGGACGCCAGGGCGATTATATGCCCTCAGGAGTATCCCCTCGCCACAAAGGGGCAGCCGCAAAGTCGTCGTCGTCGTCGTCGTCGTCGGAAAAGACCCCAGCGTTTGCCGTAATCGTGGCAACACTTGCTCAGAACGAGAAATACACTTCATAAAGTACGCCCCTCCAAGGTGATATCAAATGATTATCACTTCCAAAAGAATGAAGGAGGCTCGTAAAGGTCGTTGCGGCAGCGAAGAAGATACAGCTGCCTGCCTGCCTGCCTGCCTGCCTGCCTGACTGTTCAAAACAATATTTTAACCGCAAGATACAGAAAGGGCTCCCGCCCGAGCCTTGAGCTCTTGGTTGCAGCGCCAGGCGCAACAGCAACAAAATGTTCCTACAGATGGCGCGTCAGCAGCGCGAAGCGGGAAATTTGAATTGGATTCACAAAACTTTCTTCCGTTTATCATGGGAGGACCGAGACAGCAGGGCAGTAGCATGATAGTGGGCGGGAGAGACAGGGGAGGCAGTTACGTCGATGAGGCGGCAGAACACTGTCGTTATTGGACGACATTTGCAGCGAAGCGAGAAGATACGCGGCCATTTTTTAAATGAATGAATGCAGCAACATAAATAGAATGTTATACTGCAGAAGTCCCGAAGTTGGGGACCTCCGGGCATAAATACTTGTAGTAGAATAAAGACGTAACAAGTAGCGAAAGCATGATGCATGAAATAAACAAAGTATACAGATTCATGATAACTAGGCTAGAAAATTTGTCTGTAATATCACTATAGGCGTATAGCCTGGCGGTATAGGGTACATGAAAGAAAATAAAATGGTTAAAATTAGAAGCAGGAGCGGATGATACAGTTTAGCACACATCAAGTATTGTAAGTACGTACTGGTGAAAGGGTTTGCGAAGCGAATGTAATGCGGAACGCGACTATTTCCAAAGATGTGTTGTCCCAAGCGGATAGATCACCTGTAAATTTCGCAGCTAGCTTGACGTAGTTACTGAGCTCTTTATAAAAAAAAAAAAAAAAAACAAGCTGTGACGGCCTGAAAATTGAGTTATTTTTGTTAAGATGTTTCTAGGATAGCCCGTTGATACATAAATGGTGATAAATGAGCGGTATATCAATGTAGCTGATTTTGAAGTAAGAATCAACCAAATTAGGGGCAAGCAAAAAGGTGGAGTAAGTTTTTGCCAAGGAAATTTCGACATACACCTGAAATACAGCCGTACGGCTGCAAAGGAAAGCTATAATGTTTCTCAGAAACATCACAGTTAAAAAATTCATCCCTGTTCCGTCGCTTTACCAACTGAGCTCACCAGGAGGCTAGCCGTTCGTAGCACGAGAGCCAATCGATCAACAACTCGAAGTGAGAAACAAGCGTTAACCGACCAGTTTAGGAAAATCCCCAGCATGGACTAAGCGTGCGCAGATGACAGCCTCTGGTTGAACGGCGGGTATATATTCTTTCATTCCAAAAATTACACCATCTTCCCACGTGGGAACCCTGACGAGATGCAAAGCCGTGCAAACTCGAGATGTTCCCATGTGGGAAGATGGTGTAATTTTTTTGCTTTTCGCCTCCATTGGAAAAACTGCCGCCGCGGCCGGGAATCGAACCCGTGACCTCGTGCTCAGCCGCGCAACGCCTTAGCCACTGAGCCACCGCGGCGGGTCACTGCCAGAATTGTTGGCGTCTATTATCAACTCATCGGACGGCGCAGACCGAAGCAGCAGCTGAAGGGAGCAGCGGCGCGGACCTGGTTTATCTGAAGTGGTGAGGAGGAGGGGAGAGGAGGAGGAGCGCGCACAGCTGTTGGGGAGAGGAGAGAGTGACGTTATCACAGCTGGCGTGGAGAGGGGGAGAGGAGGAGAAGCGCGCGCGCTATCGCACACCTGGTGGGGAGAGGGAGAGAGGTGCGGACAACGGACGGACGCAGGACATAGCCCCGAGCAAGAGATGCTTTGCATCTAATAAAATAATTTGGAAGTTCCGCGGAGTCCTTGTCGTCTTGTTTCCGTCCCTTTCTTTTTTTGCGCCGATATCTTTGAATTATGTACCAACACGCCAAATCTGCCACGCTATGAATTTATCTTCGAACCGAGCCGAGCCGCTTTATTCAGAACGTTGTTTCCATGAACCACGTGCTCCACGTGCAAGCGGCGCGATTTCGCGACAAGAAAAGACAGAGGCGATTTCTTGTTTTGTAAATGAGTGTGAACGCATATGTAATCTTTAAATGCGGGTGAGTCCCGGCATGAATCATTTTCCGTGTGACGAAACCATGACATCGCATACTACGTGCCGATCTGCTACGTGTTTTAAAATCGGGTATTAGCAGCCCCGCTTGCTACTGCTTGATTGCTACGACCTGAAATGATGCGCCGGCACTTCAATTTCACGTCAAATGCCTCCACAGTAAGTGCTAATACATTTGGAACGCAGTGCGCATACAATAGCTGGAAACCATGGGGTTCTGCGGCGACATGCCTGAGCTGTTTATACGGGTAGCCTACGAAGGCGTATGTTTAAGCGACCCAGCATTTCTATGTAGACTCAACGAAAAATCCCTTCAGTGCGTCTGGAACGCTTCATGTCTCACACATTAGCCGTATAAGAAAATGCTATTAGTAAAAGGCGCGGGGCCTTCATTTATTGAGACAGCCTGTATTAACAGCGAAGCTCTTGTAGCTGGCCGTAATGTGTGACGCGTAATGCGTAACGCGTTAAAAATACAAGCAAATACTCAGCGCTCGTGAGCGCGTGCCTCGCGGCGCTCGCCGAGCGTCCCCGGCTCGAGCAGTGGCTTTGGAAAAAAAAAATCGCGAAAGTTTTGAGGAGCGCCTTGCATTGCCTAGCAACCAACAAGGCCACTGCTGGCGCAACACCTGCTCCACGGAACCTCGACGCGTCTCCAGGAACGCCGCGCATGCGTCGTGCACGTACGCGCGGCCGCTGTGCCCCAGCTGTCGTCAAGCGCTACCGCGCATGTAATGCCTGACATGAGGAACACGACGATATCGATGCATGTGACGATTACTACGAGCACAGTGAAAAGCAACGACGGGACATGTAAATAACCAACCTCAAACTTGTACAAATGCGTGGCGTTGTGTCCTTTAGTGGTGCACGTATAAATAAATCGTTCAGCTTCGCTATAGTTCGTCTTGAGCGACTTCGCGCAAGATTTTCCAGTTTTGCCCCTGATGACACGTATTCTCAACAATACATTCGTGTCTAACAAGGAAGCTAACTTTAAGAAGCTCGGTGCGCAACGTTTTATAGGTGTAGGCCCCAGGGCCCTCATGCATTGAAATTAGGCTGTTCATACTGCCCTCAAAAAGTGCCTTTTCAGTAGTGCATTTGGCTAGTGAGGACGACATACTCGGTGCGGTATAGTGCATTTTAAGGGTACGTGGGGGCTTAAAGTGGTATCAAAATAATATCAAATACAATGCTATTGAGTCACCATACTTGGATATGTGACTTCTTATATCGCGTATAAAAATCAACTAAACCTCTGCCGAAACGACAACGAAGGGGGGGGGGGGGGACGCGAAGTTTTCCAAAATCAAGTCTCGCACCGAGCGAACCAACCCAGAAGCGAGCACCTGTTTCTTACCGGGATGGTTTACTGCACTGCGATTTTGCTCTCTAGTGCTTTATTGGTAATGGGCATTCTATGGCATTCAAACATCGTCGTCGTTAGACGGAGGGGTCCATGTTCTGTCTAATTTGGTGCGTCCATGCACCCCACTCCAAACCCAGATTGCATGGACCGTGCCGAAGTGGCACAATCGGATCGTCGTCGCCGGCTTCACAGCGCGAGGGATCCACTTTTGACTCCGATCACGTGAAGCGTTTTAATTTTTCTTCCCTTCACCCGCGATCATCATCATCGTCAGAGATTGTTGGCTGTCCCGCAGTGCGTTTTGTGGTGGACTACAGACGACATCAGTGCGAGGTGGAAAGCTTCGCTTTAAAATACCTTCCTATCAACACAGTTGTGTATAGTTGTGAAACCTACTTTAAAGATCCTCTATGTATAGCCGGTTATAAATGATACATGAGGTTTCGTGGAGGTATTTAATATAGGACAGAAGAACCTTCACATTTTCATGAGAGGCCTATTATAAACCTACGAATTTCTTCCCAGCACAGAATTTGTGTAGTCGTGAAGCTTAGTTTATCGGAGTCGGTGTATACCAGAGAGTGTCAGCTTAAAAGCATTATCCGACAGATCCTACTTGGAAATTTCAAGAATATTTTTTCATCGTTACAATTTGAAGGGGGTAAATTCAGAAAGTTCCTCACTTTTTTCGGTATAAGTTTACTAAGGCGTCGTGTATAAAATTGTCAAACAGAAAAAAAAAAAAGAAAACCTTCAGTAAGGTCCTCACATAAAACTTTCTATGTTGGTTTACTTAAACGACGTTTCTGAAAGTGTTCACCTATTGGTAAAACTACACACCACTTCAGCTGCCATAGGCAGGTGCGAGAACAGCAGGCTCGCAACCGATTTTGCGCGGGTTTCGTTTCTTCGAGCGAATAAGACGTTACGGCTGAATCCGTATCAACGAAATGTTTACCCGAGGTAATGTCATGCAAAAATACTAAGCATGAAAATCAAGCCCAGAACACACTGCTACTGTGCAGAAGGAGCTTCCCATTTAAGCGTAAAAGTTTGGCAAGGCTCGTGCCCTCCGACAAAAGGCCAAGCTTAATAAGTGCACGGGGTACAAATGTGTTATCGAAGCATTTGCACCGGGCTGAATCTCTGCTGAAAGCTTTCGACCGCGCACAACTCCTAAACGAATAAATACGAACCTCGTCGCAGGACTAACACTTGTAGTCAATAAAGCACTGCCCCTCAATAAATTCCTCTAATGCCGGCGAGAGAATTTTCTAATATAGTAACATCGCGAAAAATATACATGCCCACTACGCTGCAGCAATCGATCATCTGCAGCACTGCCGTACGCGGAGAATGAAGAGGGAGGCCGAGCGGTCGCAGCACCCTCCCCCTCCCAATATTTGAGAGCTTGGGGAAGGGGTATGAATGAACGAGGTCTCTAATACTGGGGATTTCGAAATAACTACTCCTGATAAATATTTTTCTATCGCAAGCTATGATGCAAGCTTACGAGGCTCCGATATCTGCTTTCACCATGACAGTCATCCAGCCACTCTGCGGTACCCTTGAAAAAAAAAAAAAATCGCACGAAAAGTCATATACCATACGACCACTCCATCCCGGATATTTTAATTCTTTAGGGGCGAAGCCCCTTAGGGGCTGGGGCTGTTGGCGTCTCCTGTTGTCGTCATCATCATCTCATGTAGTCACGGTACTAAAACACAGGGAAACTTGTTTACGTCTCCCCCTAGAACGTAACGCGTACTAAAAAACACCGGGACACTCGCTTACGCCTGGCACTACAGCGCTTCGTAACGGGTACCAAAAAACACCGGGACACTCGCTTACGTCTCGCGCTATAGAGAGCTTCGTAACGCGTGCTAAAAAAAACACTGGGACACTCGTTTACGCCGCGCGCTAGAGAGGTTCGTGGTGGTGGTGGTGGAAACTTTATTCATCCAAAGCTGTTAAGAAAGAGGCGCCGGCTGGGAGCACCGGCACACTACAAGAGCTTCAAAGACAAGAGACTTTTACAGCAAAGCTGTATACCTCTACCCTCCAGCAGTTTCATTTCCGTGGGAAAAAACGCCAAGGCGCCAAGAATACACTTATATATCCTGCATGCTTCGCCCCTGCGACCCCTCCCCATGTTTCACATTAGGGGAGATGGCCCGGGATTTTTTTGATTGAATCCGAGCATGGTACCTTCCCTCCTCCCTTTTCTTCACATCTTTATGGTTTATCTCTCTATTGCTTTCTTGTTTTTTACGAGACGCCAGCGGCTCTTGTAAACCCATTTGTACTTCCGTCGCAGCGTCGTGCCAATGATGCACAAAGGTCTGTAACTGCGCATTTGGAATGTCACATTAGATAACAGTGCGCGGAATTCGTGTTTTGATTTATATGGATATTAAGTACGTCCTGCATAAGATCGTTTATTCATCCACGTCACGCGCACCTCCGCGATTCGTTGTCCGAAAGGACGTTCCTAGCTCTCGTACAATGCACACTCTTCTTGCTATACGACCGGCATATGCTTCGGCACGAGCAAGTACTTTGAGGTGCCAACTCTTGCACCGTCACCCTGTGTATTATTTCCTGCTGCTTTGGCTGCCTCACATCACTATACTATTGATTCGGATCTTCCTTTAACCCCAGCAGCCACTTATCAAGCTGTATTCGCGCGAAAGTATTAAAGATGCTCACGCAGATCACATTCCTATCAAGGCAGCGACGGCGGTATACATTTAGAAGATACGATGGGCCGGGACAGCAAAGGAAGCGGGAAGAGAGTCGTTGTTTTAGTACCCCAAGGAAAAAATAAATAAGATGGGTTATCTATGAATGCAAACGGGGAGCACCAGCGCTCGACGCGCGGAAAGAAAATACGAGATAAAATGAGGCGCCAGAGGAGGAGACTCCGAGTGCCAGATGAAAGCGAGAATGACGAGAAGGCCCAAGTTCTGAGCAGCAGAGGTACACGGCGGAAGGCTGCTGTGTATGCAACCGACGACAGCTGGTCGAGCTACCGGGTGATGGCCGTAAAATATAACAAATCTTCCGCATGGCTGAGCCCCTCTTTCCCTCCACCTGCGCTTTATTTTTATTTTTTTTTCATCGCACCCTATTTCTTATTTCTTTCGCCTTGACATATAAGCGGCAGCAATATATGAGCTAGAGGTGTATATATATTTATACGCACTCGCTTTCGGCGAACCCTTCTCTCCTGCGCTCTATTCGATTCGTTATACAAGGCACGGGACAGCGTGAATGAATGGACTGGCGCCGCATATGAGACGAAAGAGAAAGAAGGGGACAGAAACAGAAGCTGCAGGGACAAAATAGAAAAAAAAAAGTTATGAAATGGCGGGAGCTTCGCAGACAGACATGTGCGTGGGTGGCATCTCGTATATCCTCTCTCATTTGCGTCGTCAAGGCGCTCGCCTTCCCGAGATGTTCCTGTGGCCGCCTGGAGCTGGGTTGAAGTGAAGAGAGTAAGCCTGTCGTTGAAAACTGGGATGGCGACAGTTAGAGCCATTGGCCACCTGAGGGTACCTGCCGCAACACTCGTATGCAGAAAACAGCCAACCACCAAGCGAAGGTTCTATTGCCCACTTGGCCTTTCGTTGCTGATACGACCTCGAAGCTTCCTCATGCCCTTATATGGAGGGGTCTCCCGAGGGCACCGGCAACGACATACCTGCAGATCCTGCTGCTAGCTGTCGTTCGCTTTTCATGAATCTTGTTCAAAGATGCGCCTCTCGAATGGCCGCGCGTCTTTAGATATATGCCGGGGTAAGGATATACGGGCGAACGAAACGACGGGTCGGCCGAGAAAAAGAGACGATCGTGTATGGGGTAAGGCAATAAGAGATCGACCGTCCGGCGCCATGGTATCCAGCCCCCTTCAAGGGCCTAGGACTCATTAATCATAAAACAAGAGGAGTGTGTCATTCACCAACCAGTAACTTAGCTATAAAATTGGAGTGCGTTTGAGCGCGGCACCAACGAATATAAAAGGGGAACGGAGTGCTGTACGTGCACGAAGAGTCCGTACGCTGGAATATAACTATCCTCCTCCTCCTCCTCCTCCTCCTCCTCCTCCTCCTCCTCCTCCTTCCCACCACCGCAGCTCAAAAGGCGAGCTATAGGCATCGCTTTGCTCCTTTCTGCGAAACTGACACTATTACACAGAGCGAAATGAATTCACGCCTTACAACTTTCTACCCCCCCCCCCCACCCCCCGCTTCTTTTTCTTCTTTTAGTTCTTCATTCCACCTCAAAGCCAAGCCACTCGCGCCCTCTACTAAACCCCATTAAGTTCGCCGACGTTGTTTTACCTGACGGAACCAAAAGGATGCTGGTCGAAGCGAAATTGTGCGACGAAATTATACGGGGACGTGCGCATTTAGGATGGCAAACAATCGAATCTCTTCCCGCCCCCTCCCGACTCCATCTCGCTGTTGTGTTTAGCGCAGTCGCTAACGAACACCTCTCGCCCGGCGGTCGGGGCGGATCAAAGTGCACGCCGCCGGCCGGGCTGCGATGCCTTTGAAGCTGCCCTCGCGGCATATACGGATCTACGTGTTACGAGAACAGCACGTGCCAAGGCCCAATTAAAAGCCGCACACGTGCGGTCATCACTGCACGCGTGGCTAATGGAATCAAATTTTTTCTTTCTCGCTCTCTCCTTCTCTGTGTAGTTTTACTCTTCACCCCTGGGTCCGCTTCCATTTGCTGCCCGCACACGAACCACCGACGACACAAAGGGAGAGAGGGAAGAGAGAGAGAGGACGCCGGATAAAAAGAATACGTGCAAATGCTCCGGCAGCCTCGTGGGAAGCCGCTCTGACGCTAGCAATCGGCCCTCATTAGGCACTGCACACGTCATCGACTTCAGCGCTTGCAGTGAGCTCATTTCTCGCGGAATTTACTTAAGCGCGCACGCGGGGTCAGCCGTTTATTGTGCGTTTGAAATAAAACACGGCCGTCCGCGCGCGTATAAAGAATGCTGAAGTCGTGGAGTCTGTTTGAGAATGTGATAAGTGTACGGGATTGAATAAGAAAAAAATGGCACAGCTTGCACTAGTGGTGCAGGGCTGGAGAAGCAGCGGAGCTATTGCGATAATTGTGGATTGCCAGAAACAGTAGAGCACATCCTTCTAGAGTGTCCGGCTGCCATACATCCAAGAAAGAAATCACCTCGCAGAAAAGGTTGAGTGCCTCAACAACGCATCTATATCTTTGAAAGGTCTCCTTGGACCCTGGCCCTCTCCATCGTCCCAGAGAAAAGTGTTGGCTGCCTTATTTGACTATTTACACGGAATCGGCGTCGCAGAGACAATTTAGAAGTTTACCTGTGAGATCGTGTGGACTTCTACGTTACCACGCAAAGCTTTTTCTTTTAATCTCTCCTTTTTCCCCCATTTTTCCGCCATACTTCTTTTAGGGCCTTTACTCCCTTCTCCCCATCCCCTCAGAGTAGCATGTAGCCCGGAACAAGCCGGCAAACCTCTGTGCTTTCATCTAATAAAGAGCTCTCTCTCTCTCTCTCTCTCTCTCTCTCTCTCTCTCTCTCTCTCTCTCTCTCTCTCTCTCTCTGGGGGTCGACCTAGCTTGTTCCAGTTTTGCTAAGCTTTGATCAGTTTTTTTTTTTTTTTTAGGTTTTGCGATGTTCCTGCTAGGCTAGGCTAAATGTTGAGGAGTGAGGCCCACACCCGACACCTCTAAACACCCCTCACCCACTCCAGAAAAAAAAAAGTCCTTAGAGACAAAATGGTGTGTAACCACAGCCCATCGCAGACGCGACAGCTGTGGCCAAACTCGGTGCTGAGGAATTCACCCTGGAACCGGCAGTATACGCGCCACCCACGAATTTGCGGGCTTGGCGTTAGAATTTCTTCATTACTCGAAGTCCGGGGTCGTTTTACCGGCGATTCCACTTGTAGTCCACGTCACGAGCGCGGTACTCGCGATCTTTCGCTCTTCGCTGCCGTTTAGGCGCGGTGGCTTCGGCGCGATGCTGGGGGTTGGATCGTAGCCGTCTCGTATGTTCTCGAGCAGCGACAGGACGGCGTTTGCGCTGAGCTTCTTCTTCCTCGGGAGTTGCATACTTCTTCGGCTGACCCATGTTTTGAGGGAGTCTAAACGATGTGCTCGGCGCGGAGTCACGAGGCGCTGTGTGTCGCCGCGTCGGCGACACAAAGGAGTCTCTTTTTTGCATTTTTCTTGCTAACGCCACCGGGCCAAGCTCTAGCTTAAACAGCTTTGCTGTTAAAAAAATTTCTAGGCACTTCCAAGTGAGAATTGTGGTATAATGAGTATATACCATTCTGTAGAGCACCGAACCTCCTTAACGTCGGCTTTACTACAATACAAGAAGGGATTGCTGGGAAGACATTTTGGAAGAAATGTAGGCAGCGTTATAGCAAATTATGAAGGCAGTAGGGCCTTTTAAAATGCCTAATTATTGCACTGAACCCTATGTTACGACTCTCTTTAAAGCGGGTTTCACTACTATGAACAAATGTATTGCTGGAAAGACATTAATTTAGTGGAATACGAGCAGTCTGATATCAAATAATGAAGATCCCTGTGGCCATTTCTTAAATACCTAATTAACATCTTATGTCTCGCATGTGCA
>NW_027526295.1:216567621-216896669 GCF_048455015.1 Haemaphysalis longicornis | reverse complement strand
TGGCATGTGCAAAGCGCTATACACCTAGCCTGTTTTATCACTTTAGTATAAATGTATTGCTAGGAAAGCGGTTTTATTTAGGGGAGCAAGGAAGGGGGGTGGGGGTGGGGGGGGGGGGGGGGCGTACACCCGGATCTAAATAAAAATGCGAAGACCTACGACCATTCATTAATAGCATTTTCTTACAGGGCGAGAGAGTGACACATGAAGCGTCGTAGACGGACAGGCAGGTTTTCTCGTTGAGTCCATATAGAAATGTGTACGCTTTTGAAATGGTTGCCCATGCGTGGCGAAGGCAAGATGAGGGAGATCGGAGGAGGCAATGAGATGGTCATCTCACTCGCAGTGTCTTTATACAATCGGTAAGGGTCAATAAGGACAGCGGTGCGGGTAATACGGACTCAGCGCTTCCTTTACGTTTTTTTTTTTTGTTGTTGTTGTTGTTGTTTGATAGAATAATACAACCTCGTGTTGGCTGCGAACCGACAGAGCATCAATAGACGCAGCAGTTTCACAAACGGCGCTTGCAAAGAGCGTGATCAGGCCATAATTTCACCGTCAGCGATCGACTTCCTTTTGCGTAACAATACCCCCATGAAAAAAAGGTGCTGCGACCACCACACATCGGCACTTAAATAAGAAAAAAAGGCCTGCGGAAATTTCAATTTAGATAAACTTTTCGTTTATTTCAAACTAACATTCGGCAAAGACAAGTTGAAGAGCACTGGTAACTTTGAAACTTGCGTTGCTGTAGAAACCAACGCATCATTTAGGTACGCAAGAACCTAGGGTATCTCCGGCAGATCCGGGTGAGAATGGCTTTGCAGGGCAATTTAAGCTGCGATTATGGCTTTCTTCTCAAAAACAGGAAAAGGAGAAGAAGAAGACCCGTTTTTTGACAAAATACGGACGACAAGAAAAACTCGTTGGGTAAGCGTCCCAACTGCACTTTTCTTCTGTACTTTGAAGAACAGCATGGTACAGATCTCCTTTCCGAGAGCTCTTAGAAAATTCGATCATTTCTCTCAGTTCACTTTCGTGCAGTCCAGACGTATGTATATCGCAAATACTTTCCAATAGCAAGCTGCGAGCTATTTTCGCTCTCACACACTCTAACAGGCTACGGCCGCCGTATTTATGCCTGGAAGGCTCAAAGCAAACGTGCAAATAAACTTTGTTAGTATTCCTGCCCACGTCGCCGTTCTCCATCTCAAAGCCCACATGCCCACGCGCTCAGCAACAAAAGGGAAAAGAAAGAGCAACGGTTTACTCTGGCCCCGGCGTCGTAAAAACGGAGCACCCGCCTTCTGAAATAAAGTTTACGTAATGAGATTGCTTCTTGAGCGCTCGATGGCCTTTTCACCGCACCATTACCGAGGCTCTCTTTCTTTTCTCGTAACTTTGTCCAGGCGGTACTTGCGAAAGGGTTAATTAATAGCGCCCCACTATTTGGGAGAACCGCGCTGAGCGAGGCGTTATATGTATTCTCCCGACCCTTCTTCGCATCTAGAACAGAGTTCTCTCTTTCTCGTTATCGACTGCGAGGGGGAACGAAAGGGATGGGGCCAAGCTAAATAACGAAAAGGACGCTCGCGTGTTTCGATACGCACGATAATATTCTTGAATGTCTTGGATAAATTTTGGAGTTTCTATTTTTAGCCGCCTTCGGGGGGTATATGTTCTTCCTTTAGTGCCTTTCAAGTGTACGCCGCTTTGAAAGCCCATGGCGCCATTTTTGAACAAAAAAATGTTACAGTGACGTTTTACTGCGTGAACATAGTGCTGAGCCTAAGGATGCGGGTGTGACACCAGTCGCGGCGGCCATTCTTTAAAGCGAAGCTCGCTATGCCTCACCGATGGCGTCGGCGTCCGAGTAAAACACACTGCCAAAAAAGCCAAGTTTAAACACACTGCAGAAAAACCAACTTTACACAGTAAGATTCACAAAGGGTGCATAAATACTACACCACATACCATAACAAAGATATGTTATGTTATGTGGTGTAATTACGTTATGTTATGTTATGTTAAATACTACACCACATACCATAACAAAGATATGTTATGTTATGTGGTGTAATTACGTTATGTTATGTTATGTTATGTTATGTTATGTTATGTTATGTTATGTTATGTTATGTTATGTTATGTTATGTTATGTTATGTTATGCACTTTTGCGCACTACAGGAGGAATAACAGACCTCCTGTAATACGCAGTATGGATTTTGGCTTTGGATTTTGCTGATGTGTGCTTGGACGTTGGCTTTGGTCTTTGGCTGAGTTGAAATGAGCTTTGGCGTTGGACTTGGGCAGTTTGCATTGTGGACTTTGGAAGAGTGGATTTTGGAACTTGCCTCTTACTCAGGTCGCATGGGAGAGAGCTTCGCATTTTAACCATCTTTTTCTTAAGGGGCTTTAATTTTCTGATGGAGAGGAAAGCAAAAACATCGACTGTGCCGAGATTTTTATGATATGAATTAACCCGGAGCACTGCAGTGCGGCGCGCCACTTAGCTGCAGGTGCACCCTGTAACTTCTTTTAATGTACGGGGAGTGCGCTACACCAGGCTCGAGTCATTTGCGCTTTCCCTTGGGTCTGAATTACGTTTTACCGACCATAAGGGGAATAAAAAAACGATATTATGATCTGTGATCCGTCAAATAAAAAACAGCAAACAGATAAAGATACGACTCGACAGGTTGTGCGGAACTGCTCGCATCAGCTATACAGTTCGGCCCCTCTGAATCCCATCATCTCGTTACGCCAGCACCCAGGAACGTTGGATTCCTTGCAAGGGCCCCAGGGTTCATTAAAAGGGCCCTGCAACACTTTTTTCAACTTTTCTCGAAACCAAATGCTTGTAGGCCGTAGTAAACAAACACATCCAGTACTCAAATAAGTGTGCCGCAAAGTACCTCATCCAAAAATTACTGCTCTGTGCCCATCAGATAACTTAAAAAACTTGCTCAAAATACTTGTCTCTCTTTCCCGCTCTTAGCGTTCCTCGGCCGCTGGAATTACGTCATTACACCGGTGTGGCGGATATTGGCCGGTTTTCTTTCAGTTGCAGCAATGAACGCATTCGATAGCCACTTCATAAAGAAATTCACAAACGCAGAGCAGAAACGGAAGACGGATAATTCTGCTGCTGCAGATCGCACAGTGCCGCTCTGTGCTGGCGATAACGATAGCTTTCGCAGTGCTCCCAGACGCGAAGGAAAGAAAGGAAGCGTTTATACGAAGTGTTGCAGAGTCTCTTTAAAAGATAGGTGTGCGCAAAGTTCGTTATATCGCAACCCAATGGCCCGTCCTGGCTCTCGTTTGCTTTATTGCCATGTTATTCAAACTGCTGAGCTAAAAACGGACAGTGGAAATTGGGTGGAAAATGCTGTAAAGCGTTCGGACATGGAAATTGATTTGAATGCGCCCAGAATGGCCGGTTGATAGCTAACAGAAGGGTGCCGAAAGTTTTCATTCATAATTCACGAATACCAACCTCATTAATGTTTGACATATGCACACCACGTATAATCGCAGTTTATGTTGCAACTTGGACCTACAAGCTCTAAAAGCACATCATCATGTAGAGCGTCAGTGGCTCCCTGCTCACTGTGGTGTGACTGGGAATTTCGAAGCGGACACTGCGGCATCGATCGCGCGTGATCTGCACGGGCCAGCGTTACCTACACCGTTCAACAGACAAGGCGCTTCCGCTCTTGCGTCAAAGGCATTCAGCAATCTACGTTGGCTGCTGCACCGCATAATTACCCGCCCCCTCACTCCATAGACCCGCACGGGAACGTTAGGGTGCCTCGCAGACTGACCAACATGACAAAACAGTTCTCCACCGCGTGCGGCTGAATGTCGCTTACTCAAGACATCTTCGATTCGAGATGCAACAGGCCGCATCGCTTTTCTGCACGCTTTGTGACGTCCTCGAGGGCTTTAAACAACGTCATCTGCGAATGTGCGCGGTATGCAGCATTTAAGACGCCCCTCCTAGTGTCCCTGGGCCAGCCGCTCTCTGGGAAACTGAAACCAGGTGACGTGTTAGGCTCCTGGTCTAATTCTAAACAAGCCTCGCGAGCGAAAAAAAGCTCTATTGACTTTTCTACGAAGTACCGGACTTGATCGCACTTTCTGAATATATTATAAGGTGTAATAATCATGCGCATCATCATCATATATCATCATTATCACTTCATAAAATTCATATTTTCTCATGCATCTGGTCTAGCAAACTAGGCGTTTTTGCCAGGCTAGCCTCACCAGTACCATTAAAGACCATTCTCTCCCTCTCTCTATGTTTGACCATCGTGACTAAGAAAATTTCCCGGATTTGTACAGGACGGAATACACTTGTCTAGAACAACGAGTCATGTTTGAGTTGGCTGCATTTGAGATGTGCTGACGCACAATTCTCAAACAAATGTTTGGGACCGACGAAGTCAGCGCACACTTCAGGGCAGGGCTCTAAATTATTTCAGGGGAAGGTATGATGGGGTAAGAAAGAGACAGAGAAGGTTAAGTAAATTCAGCTCATCACAAATCTGTCGCACAATCGATACATGGGTGCCTACTTTTTATGTTTAGGGATAGGAGGGACGCGTAGGGAATCGTAAAAAAATTAGACATTCCACTCAATGTGAAAGCTGGCGGAAGTGCAGAGCAGTGATTCGCCATAATGGGCTGCAGCGCCGTTATCCGCTCACTGCTGCCACACAATGTATTTCAAATTCCCCGCCTCCGCAGTGCTCGCGCGCCCCCTGCCTGAAAGTGCGGCAGAGGGAGTTCTGTTCTTTTTGTGCTTGCTTTAATTTCGTATGTTGGAGCTGTTTTGCGTCATTTCGAACACGCCATTTTTTTCTTGGGCGGCCGCTTTTTTCGCTTACTATCGTAAAAACCAACCCAACGAGCGCTCCTAATTAAATGAACGCGGGATCTGCCGGTTATATACGCAGGGGCTCCTCGATTATCGGTCCCGAATCGTCCGCGGACTGCCCGAGACGCGATCCGGCCCTCGATTTTACCATGTATTCCTAATGGACTTCCGATCCGAGGGCAGTCCTCGTACTGCCCGCGGTCTGTCCAGGACTGGTAAATCGAAGAGGCCCACAGATTTTGCCTGAAACGTACCTGCAGTTTTCTTTGCGTTAAACAACGGGGAGATGTATGACAAGCGCCAGCGGTTCACGAGGTTTGAACGGTTATGACTATTAAACCGCGAGGTTTTCGGAGCCTCAGCGTGACTCCCGGACGACGGTACAGAAGGCTCTTCTTGGGTCCGTTATCTCGCTGCGCCGCCTGATTCCGGCAGTCGCATCGACCGTTAGCGAGCTACGACGGCAAAGCGAGCCCATAAAGGGCTCTGCACTTAAAATTTGCGCCTCATGTGTCTGAAGCTTCAGTGAAGCGAGCACCGAACGCAGGAGAACGAACGATAGTACAGCGCAGAAGAAAGAGGGCGCGTAACGTCAGCACACACTGCGGCTGTGCAGTGGGAAAGCACGGCAGAGCTCTGGCACGTGGGTGTTTGTTAGGATGTCGTATGCATCCTAACCGCGATAAGCAGCGGCGCTGCGACGATGATCGCGGAGGAAGTGATTTGTGTGTGTCTGTATGACGCCGCGTGGCGTTGCGAGCACTGGTCCTATATCTGCACGTTGGGCGAAAGGGCACACCCGTAATTATGCATCTATAATGGATATGTAAAAAATCACTCCAACTGTATGCCCCATCAAACAAAAACAAAAAAGAAAGAACCCTGGGCCTCTCCACTAACGTGGAACTTGAGGAGGGGCGAACCATGCAGTGTATAAGTGTATTATTGGCGTCTTGGCGTTTTTGCCAACAAAGATGAAACCACTGGGGGGTTTAAGTGTACAGATTTCCAGTAATAAAAGTTTCGTGTCTTTGAAGCGCGAGGCATAAACAAGTGTCCCGGTGTTTCCTTAGTACGCGTTACGAGAGTTGCAGCGCGAGGCGCAAACGAGTGTCCCGGTGTTATTTTTTTTAGTACGCGTTACGTTCTAGCGCGAGGCGTAAACGAGTTTCTCGGTGTTTTAGTACCGTGACTACATGAGACGACGGTTACTACGACGACGACGTGAGACGCCGACAGCGCGAGCCCCTAAAACTGGCAACCGTCGGCGTCAACAGGAATGGTACCAAAATGACTATCGCTTTAAAGATAAAATAGCTAAATGAAAACACAATTGGGTTCATGTGGGACTTGAACTCGGGTCGCCAGAGCAGGAGCAAATTGCGTCACTATTGCGCTAAATCGGTACCCCGCCAGAGGGCGAACATTTAGGAATTATCTGCGTGCGTGCCGCGTGACAGGTGAACGTTGTGGAACGTGAGCAGGGCAAAAGCACGTAGTATTGTGGCCAGTCTGCTGTCAGAGTATTTCGGATCAAAAGACCAATGAATGAAAGAGAAGAACACGATGTAGCTATAAGTCATTGATAATCGCTAGGGTCTTGCCATTAAATTAAAGCACGTCAGCCGACTTAAATTCCAGAGGATTTTTTTCTCCGTTAGGTGCAGTGATCAGTAGGCTTACTCTGCTTCTTGATAAGACTGCTCTTCCACTGTAGATGAACTTCTACGATATCATCCCCCAAAACACCAAACTAAGCGACTCCTCGATGGTCTCTTCCAAGATCATTTGGCCTCCATTCTGCCTGGGGCTAAAATTTAAGGAGGCGCCTCCTACATGATGAAACATTTGGAATAGCTTATATTTCCTCCTCCCTTAAAGGGGCCATAAAGACGAAATAAAACTTCGTTAAGTTTGAGAAAACTGGCCTTTAACTCACTCAGCTCCATTCCAGACACGCAAGATGTTTCTTAACTAAAAAAACAAACAAAAGAAAACGCGAGAAAAGCTGAAAAACGAACTTCGTTCTGCAGTAAAGTAATATGGGCAGGAGTGACGTAATTTGGGATAGTAATGAAAACAGTTATCGGTGTGTTAACTGAGCATTAGCATCCAAATGATACGATCAAACGCAACTAGAGGCCCCACTGCAATCGCCCAGCCGCTTGTTTCTGAGTCATGGCTAAGGTCGAAGGCCGCCAATCGCACAAGCAAGATTCTGTGACGTCATAGAGAAATCGACGGAAAGTGGCGGGGATGGTCGGCCACACTGCACCATATATCCTCGTTATATTTGTTTGAAGTTTGCGATAAGGTTGGTATGATTGTAATCGGGACAAAGCACCCTTTTTTATCAACTAAACTTGTATTTTATTTTTATGGCCCCTTCAAGTGGTCCTTGTATTTTGAATTCTTGGCAGTTCGGGCGAAACCTGGATGCATCGGCGGTTGCGTCTGTAGTCGCATAATTTCAAATTCGCTTCCCGTTTGCTACACTCTCCCTGGCCCTACAAGTAACCCTCTCTCTGCAAAGGACGTTCGGGGTTGTTTGGTACATGCTGTCAGGTACAGTAGGAAGGAGGAGCAGGAGGAAAAAACTTTATTAAAACGCAACATTAAGCGTCGGGAATGCCCCAGGCCAGGTTCACCAACGCCAACTGGTCCGTGAGCTGGTCCGAGGGTAGCCAAGTCCGCCACGTTGAAGGAGGAGGGTGGGGAAAATGTGTGGATTGAATTACAATGGGGCAGGAGAAAATGCAGTATTCTAGATTAGCTCATGGTTCGGGACAACTGGGACATGCTGGTGAGTGTCGGAGGCGGTAGAGAAAGTAACGAGCAGGTGTAAGGAGGGTATTTATACATCGAAGAATGCGTAGTGCGTGGTGGCTAGAGTTTAGCCTGGAACAGGAAGTGTACGAAGAGTTTCTCTGATGTTCTTGTAATGAAGCTTTTTTTCTTGTTTGTATTGGAGAGTAGTGTCCCACGTCGGTGGATAAGGCCAGGGAATCCGAGGCGCCCGGTGCAGAAGTTTGCGGGCGAGGCTATGCACTACCTCATTGCCCGGGATTCGACCATGACCGGGAATCCACCTCAGTGTGACAGTGTGGGGACGTAACTTTGTTAAGGCTGTGCGTAGATCATACTGCAGTTCTTCAGGAATCGTACCCATGTGAGTGCCGCGAATTGCTTGCATTGAATCAGTGTATATGGTATATCCTGAGGGGTTAGGGGGGGGGGGGGGGGGGAGGGGGTGGTAAGGAGAGGTCCTGAATACTGGTGATTATTGGGAGGGTCTCTAGAGTCACTGTAGGTGGGGGATTAGTTAAATGACCAAGGGTGTGTGTCACTACTTCATTGCCTATTCCGAGTAGGAAAGTATCATGCTCTGCTAGTTAGATCACTTGAAATCTCAAGATGTAGAGCAACAGCTAGATTGCGCATTTGTTTCTGCAATCCACCTTCACCTTTCATGTGAAATAGGAAGGAATAAATCGTCGAAGATACGAACAGCACGGAAGATAAATTATCAACCTGGACCATAACACTTCGAATCGCACTGCGGTCACGTTAACGTGAAAGACGTGAGTGAAACACGCGGGTATAGTACGAAGAGCTGAGAACGTAGCAACAATAAGTTTAGTAAGGTTTATTCGTATTAGTGAATTAAAAGGCGATGAACATCCCCTACAGCCGGGCCGCTACGTCAGGAGACTCGTGAGTATTCCAGGTGGAGGGACGGGCTGCGGTCATGTGCGAATTTGTTATGCTCCGGGAAGCGAGAGAGAGGGAGGGGGATGAGAGGGAAGCGGGGCGAATGGAGTAAGAAGACTGGCTGTGACGTTGCAGCGACCATCCCGTGGAATGCGGCCAAATCCACGATGTCTCGCCGCGGAGATATCGCGCAGTTTAATACTCGGGTCGGCCAATGACGACGGCCGGTGGGCAGCAGCCTTTCCGAGACGACCAATGGCGGCCACGATCGATCGGAGGTTAATAGCTCCTTCATCGATCGGAGGAGGGACCTCGGGAACCCTTGGGCCGCAGCGTACGCATCTTTGGGCCGGAGCTCTTTCTCTTCACGATATTTTGCCATCGATATGGGGTCCTTCTGCAACAGGCGAGGCAACGGTATACAGGAAGATGGACACTCGGTTGCCTTTTGACGCTTAAATGCTTTGGCATTTTAACGTGTATTCCGCGAGGAAACTCGCCCCTTTCTATAACGCTTGATGTGTCACGTCGCATACGAAAATGCTGCTTATAAAAAACGCTAGAGCCTTCCTATTTCCACATCAAACGGCGTATCGCTCCTGCGGAGGAGTCTTTCCAACAATTTAGTTGTGTAAAGTAACAAAGCCTACCTTAAGGGGGCCCTTTGTGTAGCGCTGTATAGGTATGCATGGGGTTATATGAAAGTGTTTAATATAAGGCAAAGGGGGTATCGTACTTCGTTGTCAAACTGCATATATTGCCCTTGGAAAAAATGTATTCCCAGCAATGCTTTTGTGTAGAGTTATAGATCCAACTGTATAGAGTGCAGGAGAGCGGATCCCGCATTTATTGGTCGTTTATGCAATTTTTAATAGTAAGTGAACTGTGTTGTTCAATTTTATCTCAGCTAGTATATGAAACATTTTCGGGAGCTAAGGTTTCCTTTTACTCGACTAACACACACCTCAGAACAGGTCTTGCAGTATGACCAAATTTTTCCTAAGTAGTTGTTTGTTTGATGGTTTGAACGAAGACTTTTGGAGCTAATAGAACGCTTTGAACAAAGTTTAAAAAAAAAGTCTAATCGCAAGGTACACTAAAGGGAGGAATGACTGATTAGTTTTCCCCTAATTTGAAATATCTGCTTGTGCGTAGACCGATCATCGTGGAGCAGGAAACCCGGTCCATCTGTAATACACCGGCCTGGCTAACGACGAACATGAACGGATGTGTCTATTTTGTGAGGAATTTCAAGAATTCTAAGCGCATTAGCTGCCAGCCTGGCCTCCGTTATTTCTTCCTAACCAAGACGCAGCTAGGGTTCCTCAGTGAAGTGGCCGGCCCGAGGTTTCAAGGCCACGCTAAATGCTCATCTCATAGCAGCCCCTTATTACCTTTCCCTTTCTACCTTTCTCAAGGAAGATTCTCATAGACTCGGACGCGGCGGCCGCTTTTCTGATGAAGGCGAAAAGCGTCGGAAACGCTCGTGTGTTCGAGATCTCTGTGCACGTCAATTAAAGATCCCCGGGTGGTCAAAATTAATCCGGAGCCCTCCACTACGGCGCGCCTCACCACCTGTGTGGCGTCGGCGCGTAAACCCCATAATCAGTCAATCAGATTCTCACAGGAGTAAGCACTCACTAGCCTAGTTTCTTTCTCTTTTCTCTCCCTTTACGCATTTTTAAAAATGTGACTGCCGCTGATTATCACTGAAACCACCAATCACCCACCGATATACAGCTCGACGCTTTCCACCACGCTGCTACTTCGTGGTTTACCGAACAAGAACACGCCATATTCTTGCACCCCAATCTCGCCAATTCGTTCAAGACATTTAAACGTCATGACACAGGCAAGGATGTTAAGAGTCTGCTTACAAGGAGTTTTTTTTTTTTTTTGTTTCGAAACGAGTCAAATTCACCCAGCAGAATTTTAGAAAAAAGCGGAAGTTTCTTATCGCATCTAAATGCAACGCTGTTAAAGCTATTATGTGATATATGTTCTGCATATCAGTTGGGGGAAGTTTACGGTCACAAGTAAAGAAAAATTGTGCTGAGGATTCGGATAATATTAGAATGATAACGAAGGATTCGGCTCGCATTGAATTGAAATACTTAATTTGATACGGCATTTTTTATGGAAATTTTATTGAAATTGACTTTAAAGAATGGTACGATGTAATTTTAGCGGGAAAGCCATTAAACATATGCAACCGGGCTTCAAGCAAACTACAACTCTACATGAAGAGCAGATGAGTCTTCTTGCCCGCATTAGGGGCTCTCTTCTAATTCTTCCGTAGAATCCTTTCGTTGGGCTCGCCTGAAGACACACACGAAGCAAGCGAGCGCTTCAGTGTCTTGCCGTGAATTTCCAAAACACGTCGCAAGAATGCTGGTCACATTTTCTTCTTCAGCTCGTACTCACAGGGTGAATTGTCCAGGGCTTGTAAGCGGCGGCTTAATGAAGTAATGAGATGTAATTAAATTACATTTATGAAAATGAAATTACATGAAAGTGAAGTAATACAATTGTAAAGATAGGACTAAAACAACAAGAAAAAAAAACCTGATTCACTCAGTAGGGCCAGAGAGGCGAGTTAAAACGAGTGTTTGACATCTCTCAGTTTCATTTCGTTCACTTCTTCTTTTGTTCACTTTGTCGTCGCCAGCTGGGAACAGGGGCGGTATTCTCGAGTTTTGTCCATTTTGCGTCCCTTTCAAAAGTGTCCCTTTTGGCGAGCCCTGATTGGCTAAAAGCAAACAACCGGAAGTGACGTAGCTCAAGCGCGGCAAACCTACTGCCAACGCCCACTGCTTAACCAGAAGTACGTCACGATGAAAAGTACTCAAAAGGGACGTTTTCAAAAGGGACAGTTGCGAGAATACCGCCCCAGATCTTTCGCCGATCTCTCAATTGCCGTCCGAATCCATTAGAACGAGCTCTGAAAATAAAAAAAACTTGCAAAAGCACCGACGAAGCAGTCCAAACAGCCATGCCAAAAGCATACTACCATTGAGCAAATAGATTTGGCTTTTTTTAAATGCAGAGCATTTCTTCGGCGTTGTCCGCAGCCAGCCGGCGAGGCGCAGGTCCGCACCCCTCCCCCTACACTATATAAGAAAATAATACTTACCGGCGCCTGGTTTCGATCCCACGACTCTGCGGGCGGAACGCAAGGTACATGGTGCTCTACCCACTGCGCCACAAAGCCGACACAGAATGGAAGGCTACGAACGCGCCTTATATCCTTGACTCATTCAAACTACGTCAAGAAGCTGCTGATACAACGCATTCACTACCTGTGGGCGGAACGCGAGGTACATGGTGCTCTTCCCACTGCGCCACAAAACCGACACAGAATGAAAGGCTACGAACGCGCCTTATATCCTTGACTCGTTCAAACTACGTCAAGAAGCTGCTGATACAACGCATTCACTACCACCAACTCCCCAAACACTAAACGTTAACGCAATACACCCACCCCCTATGCGACGCATTTACTCGAGTCACCCTCGCGGGGAGATGGGCCCAATGTTTTTTTTCATCCGTGCTACCACAGGATATGGCTCATTTTCGATACGGAATATGACCGGCGTGCACGTTCTTCGGGCGTTATCTCACCTATTTCTAACAATCTCTTTTCTAGGGGAAAGTTGTCGAGTTTTACTTGAAACTAGAGTTTTATCTGACTTAGTTCTAGTTTCTGGATTTGGCTCATTTCGAAACAAAAAAAGCTCCTCATATATGCACCACGGTTTAATGTCGGAGACGTCGATGCGAGTGACGTAAGCTTTAGGTGTAGCTGTACTGTAGGTGATGCCAAAAAGATCAGAGAGGCATTAAAAACTGCTTACGCGAGGAAATGAGGGAGCATTTAGCGGGTGCTGCTAAATGCTGCTTTTTAACTTTTTTAGTGAGAACAAATGGCATGATCTGCTATTGAATCAGTCTTGGTATTTGCACATATTACTTGCTTTGGGTCATTGAACAAAGAACGTTACAATAAACGATTGTTATAAACTGAGTCTTGCAGACCGGTCTCGAAGTATGAATGTTTTAAATGCAGAGCATTTCTTTAACTCACATGTAGCGTCCGCCGTCCGTCCGCAACAGCTCAGCGCGCAGGTGCGCCCTCTCCCCCACTCCTCCTCTACCGCATCACGCTACCCTCCTCGCTCTAAACAACAGGTCCGTACCCCTCCCCCTACACTATATATAAAAAAATAATAGTTATCGGCGCCTGGTTTCGATCCCACGACCCTGTGGGCGGAACGCGAGGTACATGGTGCTCTTCCCACTGCGCCACAAAAGCGACACAGAATCAAAGGGTACGAACGCGCCTTATATCCTTGACTCATTCAAACTACGTCAAGAAGCTGCTGATACACGGCAGCAGTTGCATCGATCTCGTCTTCACCAGTTGCTGCAACGCACGACCACTGTTTAAAGACCCCTTAACAGTACACTTTAGCTACCACGAAGCCGTCGTTCTCAGCGTCCAATACAACGACAACAGCAACAAATAAATAAATAACGACTTACAACAACCTACTCCTTGCCTTCACTTCTTGCGTCACAAAAAAAGAAAAGAAAAATTGGGCCCATCTCTCCACGAGGGGGGACTCGAGTCGCAAAATCACGAAAGTAATAATTAATATATGAAAGAAATAATAATAATTAATAGTAATAAGCAATAATAGTTAACACATTCACTACCACCCCACCACCACGCCCCAAACACTAACGTTAACGCAATACACCCACCCCCTACGCGACGCGTTTACTTGAGTCCCCCCTCGTGGGGAGATGGGCCCAATTTTTTTCAGATGGTGTTTTAAAACTGCTAAAAATAAAACTTGTTGATTTGTGGTTGAATCGGTAAAACACGAAAGTGAAATATCCAGAGAAATCTGCAGCTGAGCATGATTTACGGGTTAGCGACTTCTTGTGGGTGTGCGTGTGCTTGACGAGCGACGCCCTGCTGGTGAATCGCTTCGGCAAAGGTGTACTGGAGTCATTTCAGTGACGGATATGACGTCAGTGAAATCTTGGTGTATCCCGACATAAAACACTTCCGGGTTAAAATATAAAACCCTAAAACGAACAACCCAAGTATAACGTGCTCTTTAGTACTAAAGGTTCGGTTCCTTCCCCGCAAGAAGACGCTGTGTGCAGGGGTGCACCCTTTACAGGCCGCTTGCTTCGTTGTACTGGCGTTATTTCCGTGACGGATATGACATCAGTCAAATCTTGGTGTATCCAGAAATAAAACACTAAAAAATGTAACCACTTTTACGTTTCAAACAAGCTACTTGTGCGCTTTATTGACTGGGAGAGGTTACGGCACTTTGTCAGGTATTAAATTGCTTTTTTGCCAATCTTGGCCCTTACATGTGTGACAAAGGTATAGTTCACTGTTCTCTGTAACTGATTGATCGATTGAATAAATTGAACTAAAATACAATGAAGATAGACGCCGTATAACATCCATTGCACATACTGGCACGTGCGCTAAAACTTCAAGCACATGGAGAAGGCGGGAAGCATTGCGCTCTCCCTTAATGCGAGTACTATACTTCCCCGGAATCAGCGTTCTGCATGGCGGGGACGCACCCATTTTTAACAGCGAATTGTAATTTTTGTGTCCGCGGTTAAAAATACCAAGAAATTGCTGACCACGCGCACGTGAACGCGGGCCTCGCGGCGACCGCCGGGGAAAAAAATGCCTAGCGGTCGTAAGTGCCTGTCTCGCGACAGCCGCCCAGCGTCCCCGGCGCACGTTTGTCAAGCCAAGCATACCTACCCCCTTAGGGAGAGTGGCAAAGATGGGGAAAAAAAAAAAAAAAACTCCAGTGTTCGCCGTAATCGTGGCAACACTTTCTCGGAACGAGAAAGACATGTCCAATGATTACCACTTTCAAAAGAATGAAAGAAGCTCACACTTATAGCAACAATGATGGAGTAAAGGTCGTTGCGAGCAGCGAAATAGAAGCAAATCGGCTGCAATCTTGGACTTAAACCGGCTTGATGGTCGTTAAGGTTTCGTGCATCTTCGCTACCTTCAAGTCTTGCGCGTTAGTGTGAGCTTGCTTCATTTTCCTTCACGTGCCAACACACGCACGCACAGTCACTCGAACCTGTCACGCGATATGACGTCAGCGCCGCACGCACTTGGCTGTTTCGCAGCCACGGGTAACGTGCTGATCTTTCGTCGCGGTAACGCACTGCAGGCTCCCACTCTGGAGACCCGGATTCGATTAACATACGAACTACAATGTATGCCCAATTGTCTTTTAACAGCGGAGCTCTTGTAGTTGGCCGTAATGTGCAGCGCGTAACGCGTTAAAAATACCAAGAAAATGCCTAGCGCTCGTCAGCGTGTGCCTCGCGACGACCGCCCAGCGTCCCGGGGCTACGAGTGTGCGACGCCTTACCGAGACAACTTGCAGGTCCCACTCCCTCGATTTGACGAGCAGGAACTGGTGGAAGTCTACAATGGCGAGATGAGCTTGCAGAACACTTGCCCACTCCGTGTAATGGTTGCCACCAGAAACACGACGATATCGATGCACATGACGATGGCTACTACTAGCAAAGTGCGAAGCGATGACGGAACATGTAAATAAACATTTTCGAACCTGTACATATGCATGGTGATAACGTATCCTGGTGTTCACGATCAGTGCTCACATAAATCGTGCAGCTTCGCTACGGCTCAAGCCCTCAGCTACTTAGTGTAAGATTTCCTGTTTTCTTTTTCAAACTTATTTGTTTAGTTTGTTATGTGTGTTTTTTACTCATTACAGCTGCTGCAACTTTCTGTGCCGCACAACGACAACTCCGGTTTTTCGCCAATGGGCACTTAATGCTGCCGCGTTACTATAAAGTGTAAGCTGTGCTGCAAAGTATAAGTGCAAGCGCTGCGCTTCCGCGTGGACAAGGTATTGTCTCAGCGATTCGTCTGAACAGTCCGATTCGAGGTATGGGCCGTGGAGGCTGGGATGAACTCCCCGAGAAACATCTTCCGGGAGCGTCGACGATACCCGGAAGCAAGGAGTTCGGAGAACACTGCGGGTTTGCTGGCAACGCGAACACTGCTGCGAAGTGCCGGTTCTCTCTACCTGAATTCCCCTTACGCTTCTCTTTCTGTCCTTTCCGCTTTCTTTTGTTATTTAGACCAAACTTACGTAATGTGTAGTTACGCTCAGTGCGAAAGGCAGGCCGCCACCAATGGGCGGCGACTCAGCACAGCTGGAGTACGCGCGATTGAGGTCCGGGGCAGAGCCTCCGGGAAACCGACAGGGCGGCTTTACAGTACGCCTAACCTCTATTAACTACAACTAGCTCGGCTTAGAACCCGGGCATGAAGTTTCCTTTCTCTCTCAATGCATTTTCCACACCTCTGTTTCTGCGTCTCTTTTTGACCAGCCGACGTTTCTTCAACTCGAGAACTATATACTCAGACAATAGCCCGAAGCAACGGTGTGTTACGTCGTCCTCTCAGCGTTTTCCGAAATTTTCCCTAAAACAGACAGAAAGAAAAAAGAAAGAAAGGAAGAACGAAACAAAGGAAAAAGAAAGAAAGAGATAGAGAGAGAGAGAGAGAAAGAAAGGAAGAAAGAAAGAACAAGAAAGGAGGGGAATAGAAGGTGTAAATAAAGAAAAAAAAAACGATAATTAAAGGCGTCGAGCTAGCTAAGGCGGGCCATTGCGTCTTTATTAGGACCTTTCTTTACAGCTCAGCTCTACGGACAGTTTGACGTCTTTAGCTTGTCGGCTGCGATGCACTTCAGAGGCTGCGCGCATGGTAACGTTCACCGGAACGTATACCTGTTGCCCGCATACTCCGCCATAGTCTCCGTCAATGCCGCTGCACAGTTGCCAACCTAAAAACACAGCAATAAACATCGTCCCTTGCCCTCCTTCTCATTCTCCTCTACCTCCTCCTCCCGCTATTTCTGCCACCTCGCCCTTAGTGCCCTCCCCTGCAAGAACTGACATACAGTTAGAAATGAAGGCACCACTCCAGCAATATATTATGGTGGAAGAAAGAAGACCGGACAAATTGCAAAAAAAGAAGGTGGGGGAGGCTGGAGACGAAACTTCTTCGAAAATATTGAACCGCTTCCTTTCAACTTGTGAGAAAGTGGGAAAGGTGCACTCTTTCAAGGTTGTTTTTCTACGAGAAGTGTTGATACTGCTACAACTTTGAAGCAAAGTTGAAATATTATGCGGTTGTTTTTATTACTCTTATGTAACGGCATTATATATAGCTTCAGGTTACAAACGAAGCTCGCACGTTATGGCACCATCATGTTTGCTTTGTAGATTTGAATGAAGCGATGCTTGCTCAAAATTTTTCGGAATTTGCCAATTCGCAAAGTTCTTTGTTTGGAGCGTTAAAATTAGTTGTGAGTAAACCTTGAAGTTTTCCAACCCGAAGCGACCAGCTGGCGACAACACGAGTTCTACGGAATAAAAGTTTACACAAACGCGGAACTGGTGGATGGACTATATCACACCGACAATGGTCCACGGTAACACAGTGGGTATCACGGTATCACTTTTGCTTGTTTATTTATTTATTTATTTATTTATTTATTTATTTATTTATTTATTTATTTATTTATTTATTTATTTATTATACCTCAAAGGCCCCTATTCAGGGGTTTTACATGAGGGGTGGATATTTATAGGTAACAATGTGGTTGATGGTCAGTACAGAGTGTCAGTACAAAATGTCTTCGATTGCTTCGTGAAAATGGATGGGACTGGAGAGGACAACGGCGTCGGTTGGCAGATCGTTCCAGTCTTTTGCTGCTTTGATAAAAAAAGAACGCTGATGGGCAGAAGTGAGCGTCTTTCCTGGATAAACAGCCAAAGGGTGGTTGATGCGGTCAGAGTGACGATGAACTTTTTCAATGACTGTCGGAGCAATGCATGAATGATAAAACTTATGAAACAAGCACAGCCGCTTAACTTTACGCCTTGTTTCGAGTGGAGGAAAATTAGCTAGGCTTTTCAGTTTAGTGACGCTTATGTGGTAGGAGTAGGCCGAAGAAATAAACCTTGCCGCACGGTTTTGCACAGATTCAAGTGTATGAGATAAGTTAGACAGGTGGGGATCCCAGATTGCACATGCGTGCTCAAGTTTAGGTCTGACCAATGTTTGATATGCTAGCAATTTGACGGATGGAGAACAAAAACGTATAAATTACGGCGCAGATAACCAAGAACGCGATTAGCATCGTTGGTCACGTTCGAAATTTGAGTTGACCAAGTCAGATCCTGGGTTCGAGAAACACCTAGATATTTAGGGGTTTGAACAGAGGAAACGTTAGAACTACCAATTACGTAGTGATGCGAGATGTATGTCGTTCTGCGGTGGAACGACAGTAATGAGGTTTTAGTGACATTTAGAGACATTAACCATGTATCACACCAATTTTTAATAATACTAAGTTTACGCTGGATAATTAAATTGTCATTACTAGTGTAGATGGGACGATATAGGACGCAATCGTCAGCAAATAGACGTATGTTAGTTTAAGTTGCAAAATGTTCGGCCCAACATACGCGCTTCTAGAAATCACGAACACCCTCAAATATGACTCCTACCGCCCCTTCCGCCTCCATTACCTATTCGAACGAAACCTGCTCCCTTCGTCGTTGTTCCGTCCTTTTAACAGTCATGTACGCATTTACAGTAGCATGTTTGCGGGCACTCCAACTTCAGGAGTACGTTCCCACTCAGGAGCCATTCCCCGCAAACATTTCTGCATGCGAACATTGCATACGTATTGCTGAACTATGTTTCTTCCTTCGTGCGTGTTTGTGACCGGACGGCGACTGGAAGGTATTGCAGCCATCATCATCATAATAAAATAATTCGGAGAGAAAAAAAGATGCGTAGACATTCACAACAGAGCGGTGGTTGTGGTCCTCATTTCAAGACTCCATTGGATCTTGCCCCCTCTTGAGCCTCGTTAACCAGTTTTCTCTCTTGCAGCCATACCACTCTCTATGATAAGTTAGTTCATACGACGACGACGACGACGACGACGATGATGATTATGATGATGTCCTCGATGTGTTTGGATGGTATCCAGTATCGACAAGGGGAGACTTGCCAAAAATTAAGCGTCAGCTGTGCTGCGGATATGCAGCGCTTGCCCCCCTTTCGGCTCAATGAAGTTTACTCCTCCTCCTCCTCCCTACTGTAGTCTTCTTTTTTTGTCGTTGTGTTTCCTTGCGATGGTGGCGGTGGTGGTAACATACAAGTTTATTTACAGAAAGGGGTGCTGTATAGGGAAAGTTTGATGTTTAGGGAAAAGGGAAAAGGTTACCGGGACTGGGAAAATGAAATAATAAATACTCTAACGGGGTGGAGGAGGTTAAAGAACTCTGTGCAGGCCTGATGTCTCGAAGAGGTTCCGTAGAGCGCCCTAATCTAAAAAAAAAAGTCCTAGCTAGGATACATCCCGCAAGGGGTCGCAGTAAGCGGGAAGACAGCCCGCTGGATACACTTGGCCGCCCTCGTTAGTATACGGGCCAGCGACAAGCACAAACAAGAGCCCTTCCATCGCAAGGGTCGCCCACACATCAAGCGCAGAACAAGAGACTGTCACGGCAGTCGTTTGCTATAGATACACTCCACCGCAGGAGCAGCGGCGCAAATGCACAGCCCGCGGGGAAAGCGAGGAAGGGGCAGCAGCAGCAGCTTTGGAGCCGTTCCAATCAAACCCGGGTCGTCGTCGTCGTCGTCGTCGTCGCGGCTGACAGCCGCAGGCGCTGCAGCCGGCGCTCCGAGTGTTGGCGGAGGCGCCGGCAACGCAATGAATTTCCCGGGCGCACAAATGCGGCACACAGCGGCTTCCGAAACGGCTTCGCCCGGCCTCTTCTCCTCCCAGGGCCGTGGTCGGCCGAGCGCGGAGGAATGCCATTTATCTGTCCCAAAACGAGCGTATCGTCTTAGATGTCGCCAGCGACGCGCCTGCCACACCGACCGAGGGTTCGTCCCGCCGGCATTGCTCCTCGGCGCTGCCGTAAAGACCCCGCGTGCGCGCACCGGCGCTATTTCGGGCCCCGCTCTTTAGCTGCCTCGCGCGCGCGGGACTTTTGATGTGGCTGACTCGCTCCGCGCGTACCTCAACGAGACCGTTTCCTCCCATCTCGGCCTTCCTTTTTCTCCCCTTTAACATCTATACAGTGTTTTCTTTTTAATATTTAGGTGTTTTACCACCGATGCAAACTTCTTTCGCCTTGCGAGGATTTGCGGAATGGGGTGTATACATTTAGTTTTCACTCGAAACTTTCTTCTAATATCTTACAGCTATATAGTTCTCGCGCGCATGTTTCCGTTGAAAAAAAAAAAAAAAAAAGGCAACATCACTTTGAATGCGGGCGATCAACGTTACAGCCCTCCATCGCATGAACAGTAGAGCTGTTTAACCCAGCCGCAAACTGTCCAACGCGAACAGAAAATTACGAATCGGAAACAAAACACGCTTCTTGTGATGAGAATCGAACCAACGTCCCTCACCTTATAAAACCGTCGTCTATCCGATTGAGCTATCATCACGCTCCGGGAGTACACCATTATTTCCTTTGGGCTATTCGTAGCGTTGGCAGCCGGGTCTCCTACGAAGGCAGAGGGGCCGCCAGCTCTGCTGTTTCTCCACACTTGCACCAGTGGTGCAAGCTGCGCCAATTTTTTTTCTTTTTGTTCACAGCAGCCGGGAGTTCAGTAGTTGAATTGAGCCCATGAACTCACCTGAGCATGCACTGAGTCCCCCCAACTAGAATAAGCGCCCCTTATGATTTACGCCGCGGCTTCGACTGCACAGTAGGCCGCAATATTGGGTTTTAGGCGGCCGACCTGGTGTTGCGGCCGCGTCCACGAACGTTCTGCGCAATATGTGCCGTCACAGTCCGGCAACGAGTGTTGCTTTTTGTTGTTTTCCCTGCTTCGTGTCACATGTCCACGTGGGGGATTGGCCAAGAAACGAGAGTTTCGGGCTGCTAATATTAACGCCTTCTCCTCAAAACCATAAAATAGAAACGTAAAAAAAGTAGATGAAGAAAAGCTCGCACAATCAAATGTGAGAATATGCGAAAGGGAACAGATAGATGCCAGAGGTTAGTAGAAAAAAAAATCAAATTTTTGTGTAGCAAAAATATACACAGGAGCAGCTAACAGGACATGGAGTCTGGTCTCGGAAATGTACGTGTGAATGGCAGCAACCACATGCACCTCCGTGACAGAATACCAGGGGTGTTGCCGCGAACGAAAGCAGGATAAGCACGTGAAGCTGATGACATTATTGACCCTGCTACAGCACCCCCCCCCCCCCCCTTCCCCCCATTGCAATCATGCCGAATAGAAAAATGTATAAGATACAGTTCGCAACTAGAGAGAGAAGAGACGAGCACGTACAGCAAAATATGTACAGTCACTGTCACAATTTTCTAGGCCACGCCGCAAGTGCATACCCCACAAAAAATTCAAAGTATAAGCGTACCCCTCGCGCGAGGATGAAACGTTTCATGTAAAAGAGCTGGAGGAAATACGTTTCTTTTTTACTGTCATAAAATAATTTGGTCTCAGTTAAACGTTAAGCTATTGCTCTGAATTTTTTTGTGGGCCAGATACCATTCGCGTGGCATAGAAAATTTTGACAAAGACTGTACAGATATAAACAAAGTTTGTCCATTGTTAGGAAACGTCCAGTGCCACTCTGTGGTTATACACAAAACAGGTTAACTAAATGATAAAACGTAGCCTACTGGTCGGAGGTTATGTAACGTCCGGGAGAGATCGCAAACTTCTTGTGGTCGAAGCTGGCAATGTTGCCTAGTAAGCGATGTCAGAAATGGCGCTACTAGTAAAAATAACAACTTGACTTGAACAACTCGAGCAGGTACAACTTGAACAACTTGAATGGCAGAGATCGGATGAGCCACGGTGCAGCGTAATGAAGACTACAGAGCCTGCTTGAGCGGGCTCTGTCTTGAGCTTCGTGGCTGCGTCACTCTCTGTGCGACTTCGCACCCCCAGTGAAAGACAGAGCAGCAGACAGTGCCAACAACGCAGCTGCGCTCGAATCGGGGTGGCGTAGATACGCGCCGCACATGTCTTGTTCTTGAGCAGCCAGTTGAGCCCCTGTGACAGCACATGCCAAATACTAACCTTTAGCGGAGTATCGTTCGGGTTCACGGTTGATAGTGGCGCCGACTTATGCTCCACTAAGATGGCGTTTGGTAGTTTGGTAGGCGCTGTCACAGGAGCTAGCTATTTAGCCGTGGTCTACGCCACAAACTGCGCCCTCTGGTTGTTCTGCGGATGAGAAATCAAGTGATCTTATCACCAAATGACCTCGATAAAAACTGAGACCCACTTCCTTATTCCGCCTGTAACCTTTTCATTAAAGCTTTGGACAACAACAACAATCGGTGTCATGAGAGGAAGTTTATGAGGCGCGTCTATAGATGGCCGGGAAAGATGCCGTCACTTTCTGCGAAGCTTGATGGTAGGTATACTACTCCAAGTGCTAAGTTGGCAACATTGCGTGAGTTTTTTGAGGCATGGATATGCCTGCATTGTAATTTAGGCAACCATGCGGCAGTACATGGAGTTAGCGACTTCGGGCTTAGTGCCAGAACGTCGTATTGACGTTAGGTGAGGCACGTCAAACCAGGCGCTGAAGCTAACTTCAATCACTTCCACTTATTCAGGCGATCCACAGCATAGAGAAATCTAAACCGGATACTCGAAACGTTCTACATGCGCAAATGCTCCGGAGAAGGGTGATGTTCGTGACTTCGACAATTATTTCCCGCGAATTCGCCAATTTTATTAAATGATTTTCCTGTGCTTCCACGTAACATCTTGACAACCTTGAGCCCGCTGCACAACTTAGAGCAAATCAGAAAACTGGTCCGGTCGAGATGGCGAATTCGCGAAAGATTCCCGATGTCGACAATAGTGCCCCGATGCTTGTAAACTCCAACGAGCCCGCGCGAACACCCTCTGACGAGAGGCCCGCAGCGGTCGGAGCGTCGCCATGCTTCTCCTGCTGAGGCGCGAAGCGACTTCATCTCGCGTGGGCCAGGATAGCGCGAGTTTCGCGCCAAGACACGCCACCGTCGCCGAGCCGGGCCTCCTCGACCGCCCGCTCAGTCATTAATTTTATTTCGGGCCGCGCGCCTTCACGGAGGCTCGCGCGAAGGGGATGATCCGGGGACGAAAATAAAGGGACACAAGCGAGCCTCGCGGGTGGTGGTAAGGCGGGGGGGCATGAAATGAAGCTAGCGGAGAAGCGCTGCCGCGGGCACGCAGCGCAGTCATCGCGTCGGGCAGCCGGGTAACAAGACATTGAGGAAGAGTGATTCCGCCCAGCGCGTGTGACGCGCGCTGCGGTGCGCGACCTGTGCAGCACCAGCCGGCCGGCCGCCATCCGGCAGGAGGCGCATTCGCAACACGCGGAGGGGACGCACGTTGATTTTCACCTCCTTGATCTCCTCCGGAAGAACCGCGATTGAAATTACCTCGACGGTGGAAAGTCGTCACACATGTAAAATGTGTTTACGGCGGCATGTAAATGTTTCCATTCTTCTGTTAGACCGTCAGCCAGAGCTGTAACCTCCTGCCTCTCTTCAAGCACAGTAAGACATCGTTACAATGAAATGCCTTTATTCGAAGTCTCGCTTCGATCGAAATTTTTCAGCTCCCAAAGGCAATGCAGGAAAGGCAACTCATCCTGCTTTTGACGAAGTGCTGCTTATAACGAAGTCAGTATTCATGTCCTGAGGGGTTCGTTAAAAGAAGCATTTACTATACTCTACTTCCGCTGACAGCACACTTTCAGGGTGTTACCATACAACGCGCGCTCCGTTTCACGCTACCGCCTTCGCCGCGCACCCTTCTATGTTTCAGGCTCTTATTGCGTGCACAGGAAATTTGTCACACAGTCACACCGTAAGTTGCACTTTTTCGTATTTTTCAATCTTTCCACTCTTAAAAAGCAAACCCACCTAGGCGCGAGGCGTCGCATTTTTTTCTTATTCTCTTCTGCCTTCTTACGGAAAGTGCGTTTTCGAATGCCCCCCCCCCCCCCTTCCACACCCCCCAGCCCCCCCAAAAAGGCGCTTCCCTCAAAGAGGGTAACGCTATTAGCAGATTATGTGTTACGGGTAATGTGAGGTGCGCCTCCGTATACACTCTGTCTTTTAGCACACAACCAGTTTCAATGTTCATCGTGATAAAATAGAGCTGGCACGGCGGGGACAGAAACAGAGACATGGTGCGTAGCACGGTAGCAGCACAAGGCCGTACTCAACATACCATGGCGTATGATCTATAATGAGACGGTGGGTAAAGTGTTGTCCCTGACGCCGAAGAACATCACCACTTATCAACCAAATCACTCTCTCTCTCTGCCAACGTATATTGCTTTACTTATGAAGATCCAACCTCTTGCTTTTATTGTTTGTTTATTAGCGTGCTGGTTTGTAATAATCCCTTTCCACAAAGACGTGCTCCTGCAGAATGATGACGAAGCTTCCTGACTGGTAAATCCTCCCATGTCCGATATAAGAATACATGTCACGTCTTGACACGTGTCGGTAAAAAACGAGAAGAGTCCCCATTACAATCATGCCCCCAGCTTCGAGGCCTCGACCACAGCATCGTAAGCATATATCCCCGATTCCTCGAGCAAACAGGCATGGGCGAGTGTGACAAGCCCACAGCCGCGAAGCACGCGGCGCGCTCCGCAACTCAAGCTCGGGGAAGATCGCGCGCGACCATGCTGAATGCCACCGCGGGGCCAAGTTTTAAAACAGCCGCGCCGCGGCGACCGCGCGGTCGTATAAATACCGCGGAGCATCCCGCTTCGAGGAGAGCACGGGCTTCCTCAGTGCTGCTGTCTTCTCTCCGAGGGGATCATATATTAGCCGGGATGGGGGACACGCGTGTCAAAGCCGGGTAATTCGGGTATATAAACCCGGAAAAATGGTCCCCGCGAAACCCCACGACGAAATGGCGACCTGCACAAGTTGGTTCGCTGCCATCCGCGACGCCTCCCTCCTCCCCCCCTCCTCCAGGAGCCTCGGTGCCTTGCAGCGGTGCTCGACGCCTCCTGGGCTCCTCCTGACATTGCTGGAGGCTTCGCTGCCGGCGGTGCCAGACTACGGGGAGCTGCCGTCGTGTTAGCGCGAGCTGCGATGTATTCGTATACACTCGAAGGTGTTTATATTAAACTGGAATATTTAGAAGTTATGGCTAATATCGAACAGCCGTGAACACCGCCTTGATTTTTTTTTGCATACGTTGTGTCTTTTATGTAACAAAGTATAGATTATATCGAGCTATTCAAGAAAAGCTTGTACTGGACGACTTGCGCCATCGAAGGTGGCGTACGCCAAAACTTTGCCTTGCGGCAGAGCCAACTTCATCCACGTGACCTAACGGCCACGAAAATGATGATGATACCCTTGAAGTTTTGTGGCACGTACCCAATCGGGGGTATTGGAAGGGATAAAATGTTGACTGTGCCCCTGCTGGACCTCGACGTCCGAAGCAGGCGCGGCCGCGCGCGCACAAGTGTCGCGCTGTATCACGCCACAATGGGAGCCAATCAGCGCCGTCACTCGCATTGCGCCACATCGCAGGTGCGGTCGCTCGCTCTGGTCGGGCCGTTCACCTTGTGCCGCGGAATGGGTAGGCCGCGCTTGCTTCGCTCCGCGGAGGAGCGGGAGCTATTCGCTCTTTCCAGCGACGCTGGTGACGCTGCGCGGAATTTGTCCGAAGCCGGGAGACGGTGATCGGCGGACCGGTCGCTCCGGCGGAGGCGGCCGGTGGCATCCGCGCAGCCTCGCCGAAGCGACGGGAAAATAGTAATCGGAAGTACAGTAATCGACAATGCCGTATTGATAATCGGAAAATATAAGCTGAACAAGCGTTCATATTCTCTCAATTTTCTTGAAGCTATAGAAGCTGCGGGTAAATGCAAATAGTTGTGGACCTCGTTGGTGTCTTTTGGACCCACCCTTGCCTACGTGGTACTTAAATTATTCTCTACAGCTGCCACAATTATTAGTGCGTTGCTGCGAGGGCACCGCTTTTGTCGGCTTTTTGTACAACCTTGTGATCGTCTTTGACGGATACTATTTACATTTATTGCCACGTTATGTGTCAACCGATCTCAGCTTATGTGTTGTTAAATTGGCCGCATTGCTTTAAAACAGAGGCTGTCTAATACGTTTGCTTTTATTTTCAATAAAGAAACAAATGAAAACTTTTTGCACGCGAAGGCGAGAAGCAAACGTGGTGATTCGCTTTTTGAATAATGACTGAATGGTATATGACTGTGCTGAAGCAAGATGTTTTAGCAATAACTTTGGGTCTGGTAGTTCAAATGCGAGCTCTTGAATGCATTTGGTAACCCCCCGTTTTTGTTTTGGTGACAAGCATCGACGCACCTGAAAATCTTACCTGCAGTCAAATCAACATAACATAATTTCAGCCAGGAAATTTCTCTTAACTTAATTATCCCAAGCCAAAAGCGCCCCTGTAAACTAATGTCTATATTTACATGTACGCTTCAATATCGCACGCCAGTGTGTGCTAAATGCAGGCGTAAATGCGTAAGCTTATATATTAGATGCGACTGCATCTCATTCACTCGCCTTGTCCCTCCATACGGCGTTGTTGTCCGTCCACACCCCTCCCCCATTCTCCTCGCCGCTCGAGCTGCGCTCTCCGCCGCTCACCCCCTCTCCTCTCCGATAGCGAACACTCTCTCGCGAGGGTCATTGGCTTGGCTTGGCTTGGATTGGATTAAAGTGGATTGTGGTGGATTGTGTTGCGTCATAGCCGCGCCACGTTGCGTCATAGCCGCGGCAGGGGGTTCACGGCACGTTTCACGCGATGGGATAATCAACCTAACGGAAACAACAACGGAAACCCCTATGCGTCGCATCTACACAGGGGTTCCCGCGAGGGGAGGTGGGAGTAATTTTTTTGTTTTTCATATGCAGTTAAACCTGAATGTAACGAACCTCCGTGTAACAAATTTCTGGATTTAACGAAGGTTTTCAATTTCCCATTGCCATCCCCATTGAAACCCATGTGTTTTTGACCGCTATGTAACGAAGGCATTGTGACGATTAACCTTGATGTAACGAAGTCCTTAAGCTGATCACTCAATATTTTGGACATTTACTGAAAAATCGGCTGAAGAGATGCACTAATTTAGCGTATACTCCATACTGTAAGGAGCCGGCCAGCAGCTACGTAAACATCTAGAATCGCCCAAAAACCAAATTCCTCATGATGATGATGATGATAAACACAGCGGCTAGCGCCATCCGAAGCTAATGTAGCAGCAACTTGTGGTTTTGCGTGGGTAACGTGAACACCACACCGCCCTTTTTTTCACGCGCATCACAAAGTACCGTGCGTTTCCACGTGCGAGTGCGGTGTCGGTTCGAGACAAGTTTTGAGGAGCTATGCCCGCCTGTCGCCATGTATTGATTGATTGTAGGGTTTAACGCGCCGACGCAACGCAGGCGATGAGGCGCGCCGTAGTGGAGGGCTCCGGATTAATTTTGACCACCTGGGGATCTTTAACGTGTGCCGAAATCTCGTACACACAGGCGTTTTAAGTGCGAATGCACTTCTTAAGCGACCCTGAATCACGCGTCCACCGCCGTCCGTCCATCCGCACCACATACCCACTTAGGGCGATTGGCCAAGAAGAGTTTTTAAGTGCGAAAGCGACCCCACCACATACCCACTTAGGGCGATTGGCCAAGAAGAGTTCCTTCGCTACCCATTCGGGATATCTTCGTGATACTAACCACTTCCTACGGGAAATTAACAACATAAAAATCCCTGATGGCGCCTTCCTTGTAACTATAGATGTAACTTCTCTGTACACAAATATACCTCACCGAGATGGGATTGAAGCCCTGGTTGAATCCTATAGCATACATCGGGATCACGAGGCGCCAAGCCCACAAGTCATTGAAACTTTGACCAGGCTAGTGTGGAACTAAATAGCTTTTAATTCCACAATCAGTATTATCTTAAGCGACCCTGAATCACGCGTCCACCGCCGTCCGTCCGTCCGCACCACATACCCACTTAGGGCGATTGGCCAAGAAGAGTTTTTAAGTGCGAAAGCGACCCCACCACATACCCACTTAGGGCGATTGACCAAGAAGAGTTCCTTCGCATCACCCGTGCATTCGCACGTCCCCATGCTCCCCTTCGGGGAAATGCGGGTGAATTTTTTACTTTTTGCCTCCATCAGAAAATCGGCCGCCGCGGCCGGGAATCGAACCCGCGGCCTCGTGCTCAGCAGCGAAACGCCTTAGCCACTGAGCCACCGCGGCGGGCAACGTTACTATAGATCTAGTAACGTTGGCGGCGGGTGCCTGTCGCCATGTAGTCGCGCGTCTCTACTGCTATCTGTGGTATCGGTCCATCGGTGATGAGTTCTGCTGCCAGGAAACGAAATGTTTTGTCTTTTCGAGACAACCTCGCAATTTTGAATCCCATTTATGCCGGCGAGAAAGAAGGATTGCCGCCGCCCTGTACAGTATCCCAGCTATCACCCTCTCACCAATGTTGAGTGCGAAAATAGCACCAAGTTCGCGAAAAGGCGACCTGTCGGCATACGTTTGGTTCTTCAAACGCGTTAGGGCACCCAAAAGTGTCAAAAGGCAAAATTAATACTTGAGTTAGGTTTGCGAATACGCGGGTAAGTGACCTGGCTTCTTTGGATTGCCGAGTAGTGACTAAGTTCGTGGGAAAGCAGCAAACGCAAATCACGCAGTTTTTCGCTGTGGAATAAATCGTTTAAGTGCAGGTTCACGGCCACTTATGTATAGCATCTTGGTTTCGTTTCTGCTTCATTCATTCATCATCGTCATCAGCCTATCTACGCTCACTGAATGCAGGGCAAAGGCCTCTCCCATTATTCTCCAATTACCCTGATTCTGCTTCATTCATGCGAACCTTAACTCGAAACCTGCATGTAACAAAAAATTGGGAATTTTCGACAACTTCGTTATATCCAGGTTCAACTACATTTCACTTCTTTTTCTTTGTTATCTAGATTAATTTCGTGAAAGTTTGCTTCACAACTGGCGTCAATGTTAGCCAAACTTGTACTCTCTGTCTCCACTGCCCCTTTAACGTGCATGCCGTAAACCTACGTCAGGGTTATGAGACACGCCGTGGGGCAGGGCGATGGAAATAATAGACACGTCTTGCGGATTTTAGGGGCGAAGCTCCTAAAGCCATGGGTCTGTCCATCCCTTGTGTCTCGTGGTACGTGACCGCCGCATGCTTTCGGAGATGTCGCAAAGTGGGCCGCGTTGCACGCGCAAGAACCGGCTGCAACCGGCAGCGCAAACTCGGCACCGGGAGCGTGAGCTTGTCTGTGTTCGCCAACGGAGGCGCGAGCGCACGTGCACTGCGAGGGGGAGATCACGCAAGAGATCACGCCACGAACGCAGGCAGTCGTTCTCGGAGATCGAACGAGACGCAAGGACCTTTGCTCGTTTCCTCTCGTCTTGTTCGGGCACAAGTTCGCCCTAAATAAAAGTTCTTTCTTTACCGTTGTGTCCCATCCTACGTGACAAATTGTGGTGGAGGTGCGGGGTAGTCCTCGATGCCGCGGGGTCTTTCACCAGGTCTGGGCCTGGGAGCATTGACTCCGAAAATAAAAGTTGATTTGTACAATGTACGCACACAGTCTTACGTCTTTCTTAATGATGTAATGGGCGAACTTTCACGGGAGAGTTAAGGTTACCGATGATCTCCCCCTCTCGAGCTTCGCCCCACTTATCATCATTCATTCCGTGGATATGGCGTGATTTTTTTTTTAACGTACCCCGAGATCTCGCACACACCGGAGCATTTTTTTTCTTTATAACTTTATTGCCGCTCCCCCCTTTCTCTGAGAATGTTGTTTCCCCGTGAGCGTCGTATCTCCGTCACCATTGGCTGGACTGAATTCCCGTCTTTAAGACCCTTCATCTGATATCTCTTTAGTGTCCGCGCGTTTTTACGCTCACAGTGGGTTCATGTTCACGTGCGTTTATCCTGACGACCTGCATGACTTCCAGGACACGAAAACGCGCTTGGCTCGCTCAGATGTGCAACGAATTTGATTTTGTTGGGGTTGGGACAGAAGCAAAACACGTATAAACAAGTGTTGCTAAGTGCTTTGTACCTTCAATCTATTCAGCCCTACCTCCGAATGACTACCTCTAACCTGCAGGTACCGTATTTGCGTGATTATAACGCGCACCCTTTTTTGCTAATATTAGCCTTCAAATTTGTATGCGCGTTACAATCGGGCTCAAAACCGAAATCGGCTTTAAAGAGGCCAGCACCATTGCCGTAGACACGAACTCCAAAAATGCAACTCAATCCAATCCAAAAGAAATTAGTCAACATCACTTGAGTATATTTTGGTGCACCCATTCCTCAATGAGAATATATAAGCCAGCTGTTGCACATATTTCTGCCGCTGCCATTAGCACCTCATTTCAGTCGTTCCGACTCGTAAAGAGATACCACTATGAAACGTCCATCAAGCGAAAGGTAATTTCAATTACTTGGCGACAGCGAGGGGACCGAGCAGCATCATGCACACTGGGCGTCCCGGAGACATCAGTGCGCGATTGATGTAAACGAAGCAGAGTCACATTTTCATGTAAGGCTTCACCTGCCCTGAGCGCGGACGTTTTTACGAACTTGAAGACTCCCAGGTGAAATTGATAAATTAGAAGCCAACGAACCGACAGCCCGTCACGTTTGAAATTATGAAGGTCAAGATACTTGAAGGTCAAGGCACACTTTCAAGGTTCCTCGCTTCGGTGTTAGTACCAGCAGGAGCTGGATAAGCAAAGTTCATGAAGCACAAGCGGTTCTCGCTGTTACAGTTGCGTGCGTCAAATAAAATCATTTTGCCAGGTACGTGGTGCCAGGATTTTTACACCTTCGCGGTAGAATAGGCACTAAATTATTATTTTTTTTTAATTTCCGTACGTGACCTTAGCTGCTCGTTACAATCCGTGGCGCGTTAGAACTTTGCAAATACGTCTTTATAAACCCTTATTTTGCCGATTAACATCACACGCATTTCGGATGTGAACGTATACGTTCCATGAAACGCGAAAGCTCTCTGAGCGCTATCTCTCATTCCGTCGTAAGGTTCACGCCATGATCCTCGTGACACCAAAGTCCCACTCCTCATAGCGTTCCACAGCTCTACTCCCCACAGATGGGTTTACTGGATGCGTGTTCATGTGCGCGTATGTCCTCATGCGCGAAGGAGTCCATGCAGACAGGCCGCCACACAACATCTCCAGGCGCTTATCGAGCGGGGAACACCCAGGAGGATCTTGTTCGAGCACGTCCGACAAACAAAGCGCAGTCTTCCCCTCTCTGCCGCAGTTGTCAAGAGGCCACCTCAGCCTTACATCGCCCATTTCTCCCCACTTTTCCCTCCCTTTTCCAAGCCGCCCGCCACGGGCCGTTATTGAGCATAACATCAAACGGGCGCGCTAACACAGAACTGCGAAGTTGGTATGGCTAGTCTGCGCATGCGCTTGAATCGGGAATGGCGAATTCCGTGCAGTGATGCTCAAAAGTGTCATGGTTTCTGAATTCCTCATAGAGACCGGCGCCTTCAGGCTGTGCCACACGTTAGGGCTCGTCTTAGTGAAGGCTCGTCTTCAAAAAGCGCCAACCTGGAGACGGATAAAGTGAAGTAATCGCGATATTGTGCACGTTCCGGTGAGGTTCAGCGCCACTCCCTTCTCCGGTTGTCGCTTGTGGCACTTTGCAGTGTCTTCCCTAAGGCGCAGCGTCTTCTCAAATGCACAGAATTGAGCATGAGGTGGAGTATACCGCTTACTTAGTCGAGGAGGAAGCTTAGCGGGGCCGCCACAGCCCTCCTTGGAGTGCGGCGGGGCAGGGTTCGGCGGGCTCAAAGCGCACGTCTATAGGGGCAAACACGGGCGGACCCGACGTCTGGTGGACCGTTGCTCCCTAATCAGCAGCCGCCACTGCGCATATATAGCAGATACAGAGAAACTCGGGCGACTGATGTCGAGCGCGACCAGGGGCGTTAACCTTTTCCGAAAGTGACCCCTTTGGCTGACCTTCGCGAAAAAGGGGGCCTCTCGGGGCGACCGTTTTTGTTTACCTCCGGATTTCGGCGAGTTCGTCGACCTTAGCACCACCGACGCACCTCCCTGCGACTACGTCGGCTGAAAAGGAGAAAGCGGGAAGAACCGTTAGTTATACGCTGCCGGCGGTTAAAGCTCGCCCCTCCCCGGAAGATAGGGGTACGCATGTCGCCAGCGGCTATCTTACGTGCCCTCGCCGACTCTACTTGCTTGCCTCGCCACTCTGCCTGCGCGACGCTTTTACTGCCCACGTGCTATCAGCATGCTGCCCAAAAGTGTGCTTGCGCGCGCCAGCTATAGACTTTCTTTTGGCCCGGCGAGGACATCGCTTGATGCTGATCGGTTGGTTGAGTTCAAATGGCAGCCGCGACCAGCCAATTTACAAAGTTCCAGCAAACAAATAAAGTCATGGTACAGCAAAAGCTCGTTAATTCGAACTCAGTTAATCCGAACTTCCGGTTAATTCGAACTGACGCCGTGGTCCCGGCGCCGCCTTGTATATTTCAATGGGGGAAAACTCTCGATAATTCGAGCGCATCGCCACCCAGAGCGGTTATTTCGAAATGGGATACACTGGTTTCCGTCGCTCTTCGCAAAAGAAGTCGGTCCAGAGAGATTCGCTTGCGTCGCCAATCCAAACCAAACCAAATTTACTAGAGATGTAAAACAACGAAACAGAAAAACAACTGCGCAGCGCACACGCGACGCTGATGCGTTAGTTTATTTCGCTTCCGCAGCGGGCGCCGCGTCGCCGGCGCCGTTCGCTATTCAAGTTCCATAAACATCATTCACAAAATCATCCGCCACAAACATCTAGTAATGCGTAATGCGCGATAACGAGTCCAGAGGTGGCTTTTTTGTGTTTTGCCCGCGCGGTGTGGCGCGACGTCCATTCATTCTAGCGCCTATCCGCTAATTCTAACTCCGCTTAATTCGAACAGTTTTATGGTACCCTCCGAGTTCGAATTAACGAGCTTTTACTGTATAGCGTAACCGTAAGACCATTTGCAGGCACACATAAACGATTTTATCGTGCCTGTTAGATGATAGTAATGTCCGAAAAAGTCACCAGCATACGAGCATCATTACACAAGATAGTAACATGACCAGCGTAAGTTATCGCTAGCCCCATGATATGACAAAAAAAAAAAAAAACAGGATGGGACCTGAACAGAAGTCAAAATGAAACTACGCTTTTAGAAAATATATAGGAGACAACAAAACGGTCCTGAACGAATTTTATTGATGACTGCTTGCTAGTCAATCACAGCTCCGGAGGTTGCTTTGCTTAGTCACCGGTGCGGTAAAAATAATAACCCCGGAGTGAGTTGGCGGCCGTGACGACGAAAAATTGTGCCGGGTGAGAGAAATCTGCCACAAAATCAGCCCGTTTCCGTATAAAGTAGCGTTGCATAAATGAAGACGCACCCCGAAGTCTGCTCAGCACATTACATGCATGTTCGAGTTGTGTACGTGGTAAGCATGTGTATGTACGTGGTGTGTGTACCACGTACATCGAGTTGTGTACGTGGTGTACATGTAAGCAGTGCGATTGTTGCAGTTCTTTGTCGGCTGCGCCTGGAAGTCGCCGACAGGCAAGCCTGTGATTGAACGCGCTCGAAGACGTTTTAGATATCTTGAAGACGCTCTTCAAGACATCATATTTATTGTTGGAGCGGTTCCAACAATATCACGTTGAAGACATCGAGAGGAGACGGGAAAACCATAATTTGAATGTTGCTAACGCGTAACTTCACTGTGCGATATTTTAGTTCGCGAATCAAGCATTTTTTAAATGTCCATAGCTCCCAAAGTATTGTTCACTCGAGTAATCTTCGTTTATCACATTTAGCATGGCAGTGGAGGGAAAGATACACTTAGCCGCTGAGAGTATTTAGTGATGAGGGCAGGGAAGAATAAATGAATAAGTGAAATGGAGTGGACATTATTATAGCCTTACCATCCTGAATCTGTAGCCTTCCACTACGGCACGCCTCATCGCCTGTGTAGCGTCGGCGCGTTAAACCCCACAATCAGAATCAGAATCAATCTTAATAGCTTGAGCGGGGCATCGGCAAAGTGCTCTAAAGAACATCAAGACGACGTGTGTCGCCGCTGTGCGCAGACGTACGAACATAATGTCACGTCGAAGCCTTTCATGCGTGAGGTTATCAATAATCGCTTATATCAGGACGACGGAATAATGTTTTTTCTACAACCGCACAGTGACATGACCAGCACAACTATTTGCCGGATCGCGTGGAAAATCGAGTGATTCCGTTCGAGGAATCCCTGGTTGTATGAAGTTGACGATAGCGGCAGTTCCTGGTACTGTTCGCGGAGAATGAACGCCTACGCAGGGGGCGGAGATTTTTTCCAGCCGCTAGGATAATTTAAACACCTGTTCATCACAAGTGCTGGACGCTGAGTATAGGTAACATATAAAGCGGCGGAAATGGCTTCCTTTAACTCAATAACATGACTCAAAACAAAAAGGACGCTTTCTAATCGGTCGTTCACCATCGTACCACTAATGGTGCTGCCCATGGGGTGCCTTCAACAAATATATTCTTGCTGAACCGTGCTTTCAACACAAAAGCAACCCTCAGGCTACGAGGCGTGCACGCAATTAACGGATTAACGTTTTCTCATTTAAATAGCCTGGATTTTTTCCAAAACCTGCGTCAAGCTTAGAGCAGGCGAAAATGTTGTGTTTCGGTTCCATCAGCCGTCGTAGCGGAGGACGGAATCAGCGACCGCATGCTCAGCCACTGAGCCGCTGCGCAGTGGGGTGAAGCGAACAAGCAGGGCAAGCGAATTGGTGACCGCAGGAGCCCCGCGTTCCGCGTGCCTTAGTGGAGGGGTGTTAGTTATGGCGTATAGCCTTAATCACCGTAGGACAGCAGAACATGATGGCGTGTGACTGGTGTGCGCGTACACACACACACACACACACACACACACACACACACACACACACACACACACACACACACACACACACACACACACACACACACACACACACACACACACACACACACACACACACACACACACACACACACACACACACACACACACACACACACACACACACACACACACACACACACACACACACACACACACACACACACACACACACACACACACACACACACACACACACACACACACACACACACACACACACACACACACACACACACACACACACACACACACACACACACACACACACACACACACACACACACACACACACACACACACACACACACACACACACACACACACACACACACACACACACACACACACACACACACACACACACACACACACACACACACACACACACACACACACACACACACACACACACACACACACACACACACACACACACACACACACACACACACACACACACACACACACACACACACACACACACACACACACACACACACACACACACACACACACACACACACACACACACACACACACACACACACACACACACACACACACACACACACACACACACACACACACACACACACACACACACACACACACACACACACACACACACACACACACACACACACACACACACACACACACACACACACACACACACACACACACACACACACACACACACACACACACACACACACACACACACACACACACACACACACACACACACACACACACACACACACACACACACACACACACACACACACACACACACACACACACACACACACACACACACACACACACACACACACACACACACACACACACACACACACACACACACACACACACACACACACACACACACACACACACACACACACACACACACACACACACACACACACACACACACACACACACACACACACACACACACACACACACACACACACACACACACACACACACACACACACACACACACACACACACACACACACACACACACACACACACACACACACACACACACACACACACACACACACACACACACACACACACACACACACACACACACACACACACACACACACACACACACACACACACACACACACACACACACACACACACACACACACACACACACACACACACACACACACACACACACACACACACACACACACACACACACACACACACACACACACACACACACACACACACACACACACACACACACACACACACACACACACACACACACACACACACACACACACACACACACACACACACACACACACACACACACACACACACACACACACACACACACACACACACACACACACACACACACACACACACACACACACACACACACACACACACACACACACACACACACACACACACACACACACACACACACACACACACACACACACACACACACACACACACACACACACACACACACACACACACACACACACACACACACACACACACACACACACACACACACACACACACACACACACACACACACACACACACACACACACACACACACACACACACACACACACACACACACACACACACACACACACACACACACACACACACACACACACACACACACACACACACACACACACACACACACACACACACACACACACACACACACACACACACACACACACACACACACACACACACACACACACACACACACACACACACACACACACACACACACACACACACACACACACACACACACACACACACACACACACACACACACACACACACACACACACACACACACACACACACACACACACACACACACACACACACACACACACACACACACACACACACACACACACACACACACACACACACACACACACACACACACACACACACACACACACACACACACACACACACACACACACACACACACACACACACACACACACACACACACACACACACACACACACACACACACACACACACACACACACACACACACACACACACACACACACACACACACACACACACACACACACACACACACACACACACACACACACACACACACACACACACACAACCATCATCAATCAAGGCCTTGATAGGGCGATACGTGAATGACACACATCGCGTCCCTGGCTGGGACAGTATTTCTGGAGACCGCTGCTCAAGGTGGACACCACCCTTCCCTAACATCTCTACCCATCCACCACTGGCGTGCGAGAGGACCGGTACCTCGATTTCCACCTTGCTCCCAATGTTTGTGAGGAGCGAGAAATACTATCATGACGACGACGGTCGGCGTGCCGCGATGTATGAACGGTAACAGCTTGCCTGGAGTCGGGCGTACATCATAAGACGTGATAAAAACATTGCGGGTGCCAATAAATTTCGCAACGAAGAAGTGCAGGTTGATTTAAACTAGCTAAGATTTCCGCGTACGTGCGCCGATATTTCGGTAAACGAACATCTTTCTAATCCGTCTTCACCTCACCACGATCCCCGATGGTTCATTGAACCTGCGTACTTGGTTGAAAAAAGGTTTACGTACGGCATTTTATGATAGTTGGTTTCATGTATTGCAAAGTACTAACCAGTGAACGATGTCCGGAACGTGGCAGCGATAGTAGACAAGGACGTGTGAGATACAGCAACACAGTGCGCGAACTTTCGTCTCTCTTCCGACACCCGGAGGACACCAACACCGACAGGTGCAGTCATCTGCCGCCAGAACACGTTTCGTTCCCGTGTTTCCCAATGTCCAGCGCTGGCTCACCCAACAATATGCTTTAGTAAACGATTCAACGGTTCAGAAAATAAATCCGCCCTTTCGTGACTTTACCGTTGCGCTTGTGAGAGTCGAACTCAACGAAATACGATAGTGGTTAGTTGCGTGGCCACTAGTATTATTACCGTAGCGAGAGAGAATAAATGATGCCACCTGGAAGAGAACAAAAAAGGTAAAGTAGTCAAGAATAAGCCTCGGCACTGCAAGCGTCGCTGATTTCGTGAGCTTTATTACAACTATCCAGCAAATCGGACAGATTGAGAATGAGAGTTGGGGTTCATATATAACAATCCACATTACTAGGATAGAATGCGAAACAAAATCCCGCTAACTGAAATCCCCGAAGTCACGGAAAAATATTTGACTTAAACAGAATTTCGAGGCAAGCGAAATGCCTACATGTGACTGCACAGGGGGCACGCGTCAAAAAGTGTAATGAAATATAAGGCATTTTTTATCACGTACGCGCAATAGAAACAAGTACTGAAATAGGTGAATTTAAGTATTCTCGGTACACAACGATGCCACAGCTGTGAAATTCCGTGTCGATTGCTTTGTATTACAGCCAAAATAAGTTGCGGAAAGAAACTCAAAAGCACTTTACGTCAACGTGTGGTCTTTAATTGGTACATTTCAAACAAAGAAGCCTGATTCGCCTCATAATAGAACAAAAAAAGAGAGCGAAATCAGTCGACAGGTAGAGAGCTCATGTAAGGAGGTGAAAGTTGAGTGTTGAGTGTATCGTAAACATGGGAGATCAGTAAAGGCGCAAATTAAGTGTTGGAGCGCAGATATCTCTGCATACTTTTATGGCGGCAAGCGTTCCTTTTTCTTTAATGTTATAATCTATTCAAGTTGTTTTGCCCACATAAAGTACTTACGAAAGCTGCAGTTTGATACTGAATTTACAAGTAATGGTGACGGTGTTTTTCCGAACTATTATCAGAATCACAATGAGAAAAAGAGTTTATTTGTTCGTTGATAATGTATACATGAGTGACAACACAGAAGGAGGTCGCAGAGCTAAGGGATGTAAGGGGACCTCCTGTGAGTAAGCGACTAAGCGCATAGACAATGGTACATGAAATATTGGCAGTAATCAAATAAATTAACAAAATTAACACATAGTCAAGGGTAAAAAAAAGACAGGCAGTTGCATGTTAGCAATGAAAAATGCGAATGGGGTTACGACTGTAGAACAAATTGAAGAGCTTTTTTATATGCATGCAACGATGAAGCGAATTCCAAAACACGAGAGCGGCAAAGTGGGCAGTTTGTTTTCCATAATTAAAGTGTGCGGTAGGTAAGAGGAAATCATGACTAGAGGCAAACCTAGTGGAATTTAAGTTAACAAGATTTGACCGAGTGAAAACATTCAATGGTACCGTATTATGTTATGACTTAAACAACAAGATTGTCAAGTTATATTTGAAAAATTCATAGATGATATACTCAACTGCCGAAGCAGTGAAGAAGCGCGGCTGCGGAATGGACTAAAAGTTAATATGCGGATGGCCTGATTTTGGATATGTTTTAATGGCATATTCGAATGTTGTAATGGAATCAATGGTATTATGGGCGAGGTTTTCAGTTATTCGGACTACGCTCAGAAAACCTCTGGATATGAGCTTGTGAAAATGCGTGTTTGGCGAGGATGATATGTTAGGGATTAAAAAAACCTTGGAGTTGATAGTGCTTGAGCAAACGTGCCATGGTGTATGCACGCGTGCTTGAGTGTGTGTGCATGCGTGTGTGTGGTGCGTGTTGGAGGGGGATGGATGCGCGTGTGCGTGCGTGCATTGGTGGAATGTGCGCAAAATGTAGGAAGTACGTTGTTACATGCGCGAACTTGCATGCAAACATTTTATATGAACGTATTCACACCTCACCGACCCCCGATGGATCGCCTCCCTCAGTAGTTTTGGGGAGAGACGTGGGGTGGACTAATAGTTTCGGATTTCAAAATAACGTATTTTCACATCCTTTTCCTCCCAAACGCATTTTCAACCTCGCAATGTGACCATCGCACTAGCCGCCGTCAGTAAAACGCATAAAGAAATTCGTAGTTTTCTAATCGCCATATGGAAATGAGAGCGATGAAGAAACGCAGACACGGACAGCGTCGGCCACGGAGCGATAGGAACCCGACACCGACGTATCATCCGCGTGAATCTTACACATAATTTTCACTCTCTCCGTCTCCCTTAACTTGCATGCTTAACGAGTGGTCCTTGCATGCAGTGGTCCGTGATATCATGTGTTGACTGTTCGGCATTTCCCAGCCTGCAGACCAGCTTCTTGGATGTCCACATCCGGGGCCCTTCAACCCGACGCCGCCAGCGCGTCTTCTTCCGAGGCGTAATTCAAAGCGGCCTCGACGTAGGCAGATTTCAATCTGATTTGACACAAGCGCGTCATCCTTGACTTCTCTCTAATCATCAAGGCACCCAGGCCAGCGCCGATGTCCCGGCGCGCGGCGTTGTGGAGAAAAAACTGCGAAATGCTTCCGCTTTCAAAAATGTCCTTGGTGCATTTTTGCATCGTATTACGTGTATAGTGGACTCTCAACAATCCGATTCTAGCGGGACAGAAACGTTTCTTTCGATTAACCGGAAGGTCGCATTGGTGAATGGCGGCAAGACTAATAAATTCAAGTCACTTTAATTGCAGAAAATAGTCTTGCGTTTCTATGTCTCCTGGCCTTGAAGTGCGAAATGTCTAAGCGTGCTGCGACCAGCGCTGATATCTTAAGAAGCTGCTGTAGCGACACACTGAAAGAAAAAGTTCCACTGGCGGTGGAAGCGACGGCCAGCAGCAACTCAGATCGAGTGGCTTTGCATGGCAAAGTGATGGCGCGAGCAGATTATAAACTGAAACATACGGGAGGCTTTATGGAGGAAGCTTCACGAGTGTTCTACGAAACCGGCATAGGTAGGTCAGCAGTGCTAACGTGCTAAAAGAGGCTCTCTGGAATCTGTACATGACGTTTTTCTTAGTGAGGACAAGGTGGGTGGGGTGCGCTTACGTTGTAGTTGAAGCTTTGATCTTGTTGCAGGTGTTCTTAGAAGTTATCTGTCGGTCAACACACTCACATGCAGGTTCCTTTGGTCATATGCAGTTATCCGCTGGGAATGCCGCGCAAGTCAGAGGCACGGCAAGGCGAAACTGACAACAAAGTGAAACCGATACGGAACCATAAAATAGGAACTCAGGTAAAGCGTAAACTAAAACTCTGTCATAGGCGTAAAATAGGCATCTAGCACAAAAAAGGCACGCGTAACACCTTGATGATTCACAATTCGCGCTTCCATACACTAAGGTCAAAATAAGAACGCAGGGGAAAAATAGTTACATTGAATATTCTGGCTCTACTCATAAGAAGTGATAACTGGGATCCGTTTCACTCATATGTGCTAACTAACTACGTGTATACATTTACGCCTTCGTCTGGGGACACGGTGCAATGGGCACGTCTAACGGAACGTACAACCTTCATTGTTTCTCCTCTTGTCCAGCAACAACTACTTCATTCACCGTACCCTCCATCTTTTACGGTAGCAGCAAATCACTGAATTGATTGCCCTCTCAAAATTATTATCTCTTCCTTCCTCTTTTCGGTTACCTCAAGAGCACATGAACGGTATGTTAATTACATGCATGTTTTCATTCCGTTGAACTGCTCAACAGACACAGGAACAACGGCGCACGTAAAACACACGAACTTCGAAGGCCCCTCAAGAAAACACAGTGAAATCGTCTGAGCTTTGCGTCATTCCAATGCTGTCTGGGCGTCTACTTGCGAACGCGTACAAAAGCTTCTTCTTCGTGACGAGAGACAAATCATTTCCGCTTGTGCGCGGTCTTGTCCATACGCTGCTTTCTCATGCATACGCGTACGCGCATATGGTGCCCCAGGAAAGATGGATGGATAACGGCCGTGCGGATTCCTGCCGAGTAGCGATTACGAGCCAAACTCCACTGGGCGTCACCCACGCGCTACTCGCGAATTCTGAGTCGCGGCGATATTAAGACCGCATTATATGCTTCGGCATCTCCGTGGATTTCCCGTCATAGGTTGGACAAGTGACTGAGAACGCCATCGCAGCGCCTGGGCAGGTGAGTCAATTCGTCATTTGAAACAAAAAGAAATAAATAAATAAGTAGATGGATAAGTAAAAAATAATACCCTCAATAACTGAAAATCATTTTGTAAAGCGATCACTCATAGTGTACAACCTAGAAAAGAAGAGGTTGTTCACGTTTTATTAAACGTCTACCAGATTTTCTGGGTGTTCCAGGCACGAAATGACCCGTTAGGAACAACAAGGAAACTTAAGAGACAGGAAGATTATATATATATATATATATATGGAGAGAGAGAGAGAGAAGAGAGACTGGGCGCTTACTAACGTGCGTAACGTGTGCTTTACATTAAAAACCTGCAGGCCTCTCCCTTCACCTTGGTTGTTTTGCGCTGGGTGTTCCAACAATAAAGTTCGACCAACTGACCCCCCTGTAAATTTTACTGTTCTGAATTATTTAAGGAAATGTTTTAACATCCTCTTTACAATCGGACTGCAAACCAGGTTCAAAATGCGAGCGAATATTTTTTTTTTCTAAATTCTTTACTCGCCGACACTGAAAATATATACGTTTGGAGAAAGAAAATAATGTAGTTATTTTTGGACCGATATCTCGATAAGTCAATAGCGACATGGAAAATTACGTACCCTGGTGAGAAAAGTAGCTTCAAGTATTCAAATTTTCGGTGTTACCTTCTCCCACCACATGCTCTGGAAAATCAAAGTGACGTTGTAGCAATTCCTACATCCCGAAATCATGGCAGGACTTCGCAAGCATGCGCGGTAACATATCTGTCACCAATGATTGTAAAACTATTATTTATAAATAATTTACATTCATAGTCTTCTTTCAAAGCGAAGTTTTAGTGTCCTCGCTGATGCCGTTGTGCGCCAATACACCCTACAGGAAAGCCAACTTTCTCTGATGATGATGATGATGATTAATGATCGTGGGTAAATTGAAAGAAAAAAAAAAAAACGTTTCAGTGGCCGGAATGGAACCCCGGTACTTCGCGTTATGAAACGTTGCCGAAGTACATTATTTGTACATTGCCGAAGTACATTATTGCCGAAGTACATGAAACATTATGAAACATTTTGACATTGTTGAAGCGAAGGCCAAGCAGTAGGACACCCCCAAACCCTAACGATTGGCCTACGGAGTCCCACCCGAGAGTCTGCGTACCTCCAGAGTTACACATGCTCGCAGTGTGGTATTGGCCAACCAAAGAATCAATTCCGAGAAAGCTTCCCGTTCAACCACCGTCGTCAGTAAACAGAGGGGTGCACGATTTTCAAATTTGTTGATATTGACGTTATTGTTACCAATTTACGTAATTTTATAAATAAATAGAGGTTGCTACAACTGAACGAAGCTACCACGATTTAAGCATGAAGAATGTATACCACTCCGAAGCCTCGTACCTGTAGCCCGTGCGGTACCCGTGCGCATCATTTACAGTGTCTCAGTGCGCTTGCGATGTGTTTCACCGCAGTAGTGTTGCCGTTCTCATAGATGGCATCATTAGAAAGATTCCAAACTTCCGGTCACCATTCACCTCCGAGCGTACGCTCTCCGATGCCAGTATACATTTCACATTAGCCACTAGCGGGAAAAACAAATACGAGAAAGAACCGCCGAGACACAAGCAAAGCCGTATTTGCGCAGACGAACCATTTCTTTCAAAGACCCCTTAAGTATCCGCGAGACGTATGTGCGTTATTGAGCGAGAGCCCACGTCCGCGCGTACGTATACGAAAGAACGAAAACCTGCAGCTCGTGCAGGAAGTTTGAGCGATCGAGCGTGCCCGCGCCTCTTTGCACGGCCTCCGGAACGGTCGTAAAGATTCAGTAATCTCTTTTTCGGAGTAACTTTGAGAGCGATTCCTGTCGTCTGAATGCTTTTCGTGAACAAGCCAATCCAGAGTGCAGTATACGGAGGGAAGGGAAGCGCCGAGAATGGAGGGATGAGCGGAGTAGTCACTGCGTGGAGGGAGAACAGAAGAGATGCTCTGTGTTTGGGAACGCCAATCAATGGATCGAGAAGCGGCGAGAATTCGTCAAGAAAGCTGAGGAGGTACGGAAAGAAGCTTCAAAAAGAACGGAGAGACGACGTAAAGCGGCCGCGCGGTGCGCGTGGGAGTTCCTCCTTCATGGTTGTGGAGTGCGTGTATACGCTTTGCCAAGAGTCATTCACCGCCGGCCCGATACGCGATGACGGGCCATTGTTGTTTCGAGGTCTGGAAAAAGGAACGCACCAGAGTTCGGGAGAAACAACAACAGCAAAAAAAAATGACGAGACGAGACAGGAAACATTGACGAGGTTTCGCTCATTCCGCCGTGTACACGAGGGTTTTCCAAGCGGAGCGCTCGAACTTCTTGAGAACAGAAAAGAAAATATTTCTTTTTTTGAGGAGTCCGCAAGATTCTCTAGAAGTCGTAAGCAACCAGGCGGTGACTTTGTTTCCATGTTCGCATCGAAGAAACGTGGAAAAAATGTGTGGATCGTTGCTATTCGGTTCACCTGCACACGGAAGTTTTTACGTCGGAGCTGTTCACACAACAGTTAATGATTTTATTCCCGATGCCTGTTCACACACCAGAAACGCCTTGCAGCAAAGCCAACCACACAGCGAAAGCTAATGTTAAGCGAAGCCAATCAATGAAGGTCTAACATGTTTACTCATCTTCCTTCTCACGTTACGGGCATGGCCTCGGCTGCTACGCGGTCCTTGTGTTATCATAATCTTGCATCACACGTGAGTCACCGCTTAGACAAGAAAAGAGACCACCGCAAAAACACGACGAGGTCCGGTGGCGTCACGAATATAAGTGGTCTTACAGCTGGAAGTGATGCCACAAGTAGCATCAGGGTGGGATGTCGATCCGATTGTTGCATTGACGTAATTTCAACTTTATTTGACACTACGACCGTTATGCCAGTGCGGTGCGCTGCAGTGCAGTAAAGCATCAGTGGACCGCGCGTATAACTGAGCCGCTGCTTGCCCTGACAACGCTAGCCTCTTGCAGCTGTGCTGCGGGTAGGCCACGTGTACAGTAAACTTTTGATAAGAGGAAATTCATCATCATCATCATCATCATCATCATCATCAGTCTATCTACGCCCAATGCAGGGCAAGGGCCTCTCCCATTAATCTCCAATTATCCCGGTCCTGCACTAACTGCGACCAATTTATCCCCGCAAACTTCTTGATCTCACCTGCCCATATAACTTTCTGCCACCCACTGCAACGCTTGCCTTCTCTAGGGATCCAGTCTGTTACCCTTAATGACCAAAGGTTATCTTGCCTTCGCATTACATGCCCTGCCCACGTCCATTTCTTCTTCTTAATTTCTACTAATATGACCTTAACACGCGTTTGTTCCCTGACCCACTCCGCTCTCCTCTTGTCCCTTAATGTTACACCTATCATCTTTCGTTCCATTGCGCGCTGAGTCGTCCTCAATTTAAGTTGAACCTTCTTAGTGAGCCTCCAAGCTTCTGCCCCGCATGTGAGTACCGGTAAGATGCAGCTGTCATACACTTTCTTCTTAAGAGACAATGGTAGGCTGCCATTCATTATCTGAGAATGCTTGCGCAATGCACTCCACCCCATTCTTATCCTTCGAATTACCTCTGCCTCATGGTTGGCATCCGGGGTCACAACTTGGCCTAAGTAGATATATTCGCTTACTACTTTCGGTACTTCAAGGGACCGACAAAATTAGTTCCATTTAACAGGAGTTCTGTTTACTGCGAGAGATGTGCTATAGTGCAAATTAATATGAGTGCGCACTCTTAATACCATTTTTTGGAACTCTAAATACTAGAAGGTGAATATTTTTTTTTTCAGAAATCAAGAAAACTACAAGAGATTTAGACACAGTATTCAAAACGTTTACATAATTTTTTGTTTGTTTGAGTCCTTTCAACTGCCTCTCTAGGATCGTTTTTTTTTTTTTTCATGGCACTTAACCTGTGGACAAACGTTTCAGATCCTGGTTCCTTCTGAAAAAAAAAAAAATTCGTAGATACTCTCCAGCTGACTGTGCTCCTTGAAGCGTGGTACCTTCTACGGTAGCTATCTCTTCAAATTCATACCCCGGCTCATCCTCCTCGTCCTCCTCTTCAACGCGCACCTTTGCAACAATGCTATCCGCTGTGTTCTCGGGGCAAGTCGCAACATCCCTGTCGATGTGCACATACTCACCACAACTCAGTGGGATTTCCTTTAAAGCACGCTGCTCTACTTCCCTCTGCCTCTCAATGGCATCTTCACTGTCACATTCAGGCAAATCCTGCAAGTCGGATGTCTGGTCACTTGCAAAAAAATCCTGCATGCCTGAATCAATTTCCTACAGTGTTAAAAGTCAGCGGCCTCCAGGCATCGGAAATAAGGTGAATTTCCGTACTCCTTATCCTGGCTCATGCACACCTGCATCCTCTGCAGGAGACCCTTGCGGAAGCGGGCTTTGATGACTTGAATAACTTTCTGATCCATCGGCTGCAACGCTGATAACTAACGAGACTAACTATTACTAGAGAGACGAGGCTTACCAGGCTAAAAGAAAAACAAAAACGAAACAGTCGGAACCGGAAAAATGGGTCAAGAAGTTTCATTTTCGGTTCTGTTAACATGGTGACGCGAAAAGTTTAGTTCCGATTACCGAGTTTTTTACGTTATCCGAATACAAAACCAACTAACTTACAAGCTACTGTTCCGTTTAAGCTGCAATTACGTTTAAGCGACATCCGTTTATCGAGATCCACCGTAGTTCACAGCCCATGATATGCCAAAATGAGTAGTTACTCCTCGTGAAACAGAATCGCCGTAGCCATGCTACTGCACTGCATTAGGTAAAGATGCTGGTCGAAAAATACAGGCTCTTTAAAACACGAAGGTTCGCCTTCCATAAGACTCCAAATTAAGCTGATCGTTATCTTAGTCATTGCTTACGAATGAAATGACACCTTATGTCAGCTATGACCCCACTGTCGTTTCGCTCGTCAGCCACGCTGCACTTGCAAGTGTGACCGTGCACCGATCTTCTTTTTATGGGCACGGGCTCGTTACCATTGCTTAGGTCGGCTTATTTGTTTGGTGACATTTATTATTAAAATTTTTATTACTTTTTAGTGGGCCCAATGTTAAGTGAACAGTCCAAGGGAACAGTCTCATGAAAACATTAGACCCTTATATTTACGCCTGACATCGCGCACGCGCACGCATACACACACACACACAACACACACACACGCACACACAACACACCCCACACATACACACACACAACACACACGCACAATGCCCACAACACACACAACACAAACACACGCACAACACACACAACACAAACACACACACAACACACACACACACACACACACACACACACACACACACACACACACACACACACACACACACACACACACAACACACACACACACACACACCCAAAAAGACGCGGTTCAGTGCCTGATAATTTCCACTGCATCGAGGCTCCCATAAAGCCTTTAAAATGTACCTGCACCGAGATACCTGGAAACGTACGTCACGTAACATTCCTGCCCGCAGTTACGGCGAAGACCAGTTCCCCAGGCGTGAGCGCGCACCTGGCTACGCTAGCATTCATTCAGGTCGTAGTAAACACGCACGTAAGAGCGGCCTCTCGCCGATGGCTCGTCGCGGTATGCAGCACACTCCAAAAAAAGAGAAGGGAGGGTTCGGAAAACGTTGAATTAAAATGAATAGCGAAAAAGAAGCCGAGTCATTCCCCCTCTGCGACGTAGGTACAATACCGACAAATCATTTCCGGAGAACCGAGCGGTGGTATGTGCGGTGCGTGCGCTGGCGTGTGTACACGGGTCCACGCGTGACACGGACGTGATCGCTGGCAAGCAGAGCCATTCGCCGTGCCGCTGTCTTTGCCGTAGATGAGCCGGGGACGCAGAGACAGCGAGGGAGACGCAGTGAACCGGCGCGCGATGGTGCTCGCGTCTCTCTCGCGCCTTCGATCATCCTTCGACCCTCCTCCCTGACTGCTCCCCTTCTCCTCACTTCCTTTACATACACTACACCGCTGAGGTAAGAATGCCTGCTCACCGGTGGCGGTGGCAATAGAGAGTTATAGCAGAGCGGAGAAGCTAGTAACGTTGGGAGAAGCGGTCCCGGTACAGTGCCCGGTAGGAGACCACCGCTACTGCGCCTGCGCAGAGGGAGGAAAACTGGCTGTGCGCATGCGCAGATATACCAGGTACTTTACCGGGACCGTTTCTTCGCTCTGCTATAACTCTCTAATGTTTATTAACGGGTGGGCCTAGCCTTGCGTGGTATGCCGGCAACTGCTTCCCCGATCAGCACATTTTTACCGCTATGCGCGTGAAATCACCAGGAGTCACTGAGGCTTGTGTCCTTCGAAAACCGGAGGATCGGGCGCAAAATGTCTCTCCTTGTGATCCAATGACCTTTAGAAGAGCCATGCGGAGCGGCTCTCCTTCGAAGTTCTTTAAACAAAGCTGACCGCTCCGTCGAATGTTCTTGGCAGCCTATTAAAAAAAATCTCCGACGTCACCTGTTACGCCACCCGTTGGGCCCAGAGGTGAGGAGATATGGTTCAAATTATGAAGCCACGCCGGTGTTCCGCGCTAAGTTCTCCCGGATGCAGAACAGTAATGATGTCTCTCTGTCCTCTTCATCCCTTTGGTAACCCAAGGTTGGTGCTGTGGTCGCCAAAGAGATCTGAAATGTTCTTTAATGATGGTTTTTAAAATGTGCCGTTCATCTGCTTCAGCAACACGAAAAGCCGAAATTTCCCTCCCGAAGTACCCAGACAAATCAAAGAAAGAAACAAACAACTAGACTGCTGCCCCGAATGCTTCGAACGGAAGGCAGAAATGACAGGCTTCTGGTGTCGTTCACTGTCCCTTCTAACACGGGCTTACAATTATTTCGCAGGGCCTCGGCAGCCGCTTTTCTGTTGGAGGCGAAAAGCGAAAACGCCCGTGTGTATGATATTTCGGCGCACGTTAAAGATTCCCAGGTGGTCAAAATTAATCCGCAGCCCTCCACTACGGCGCGCCTCATCCCCTGCGTTGCGTCGGCGCGTTAAACCCTACAATCAATCAATCAATCAATCAATCAATCAATCAATCAATCAATCAATCAATCAATCAATCAATCAATCAATCAATCAATCAATCAATCAATCAATCAATCAATCAATCAATCAATCAATCAAATGAATTATTTCGCAGGCAGATCGACCGGGCCCCTACAGGTGCCCCGCCTCCTATGACCACTCGCCTTTCTTGCCAGTGGCGTGCAAACTGAAATGAGCATTGGAAAGCAGGACAAGCCTTTCGCTCTCTGCTCCTTCACTGCTTGTTTCAACACACCAAGGGCCTCACGAACTGTAAGAACTTAACTAAACTACCTGCGTCGTAAGCCAAACGTTTTAATGATCAATGAAGATGATTGTAAGCTGCACTTTAATTTTTGTTGACTGATGCCGCCATAGCCTTGGGACGTGCAAGAGAAATGTTTCCCGTTGCTCAAGTGATTATTGCAAGAGCAGAACTCAACTTTCAACCGCCTGATAAACCCAACGTCTTGACGAAAAAATATGCCTGATGGCAATCTCAGACGAAGGTCAGATAGAGCGCAGTTTGGCCGTTAAGCTCATGCCCATGGCGGAGCGACTTTGGCCGCGTGATTGCAGGGAATTACATGAGCTCCAGAGATAGCCGAATACCGGCTGCTTAAATGAACCTTATACCACACCATGTGGGCTCGTCCCAACGAGCCTTTTCGTTGTATAACCTGCGATGAGCACTGGGAAAGGGCGCTGGGCAGAGCCTCTCTGACGAATCTGGCTGTCCTTGTCCTCGCCAGCCTAGAGCCAGCGGCCACCGCGTCCCCGTAACAGAGCTTGGCCCAAATTAAGTCTCTCTCTCTCTCTCTCTCTCTCTCTCTCTCTCTCTCTCTCTCTCTCTCTCTCTCTCTCTCTCTCTCTCTCTCTCTCTCTCTCTCTCTCTCTCTCTCTCTCTCTCTCTCTCTCTCTCTCGTCTGCCAGACGCGTGACGCGCTGCAAGAGGCTTCGTTTATTGCATTTTTGTACGTGGCGTATCACCGGCGCGTAATATTTGCCTAAAAATTGAGAAAGCACATCAGGACACTGCGTGGTGCCAATAGTGATTCTTATTGCGCTAGCTACTGCTGCTACCTGGGTTTATCCACAGGTCTGGTCACACATGCTTTCGTCTGGAGAGGCTCGTGCGGAGCCAGTACGTCGCTCTTATATTGCGATGACTACCATCCCGCATGCCGGAATTCATGGCAATGAAATATGGCACATGCGCGAGGCTTCTCCTTGGACCCCAACGGAGCAGAACCCAGTCGTTCAACATTTTGCGAGAGCTCAGGTTCGATACTCTTTTGATCACCCTCATTATCCTCTAAACACTCACACGGTTCTTAAGGAGGTCCCGTGAGCCGAGGCATATGCGCGTCCAGTCCATACTCGATCACGATCGCTCCATCGTATGGCTCGCCGTGAATGAATGATGGGCGCGATGGGAGCACTGTGCCCATCTTGCCAAGTTGATGGGAACACACAACAGGGCTATGTGCTTGACCCATTGGTGTTTCCAATAAGAGACGACCCTTTACGCGACATGTTCAGCAGAAGACTTCTCTGTGGAATTTTGCGGATGCAACTGTTCTGAAATGCTCAGAATCGGCTCCTCAGCGAGGGATAGTCATTCCTCAGATCGCATATGACCCCACTGGAGCGTTCCATATGTGGTCACGTTGCTGTAGAACAAACGCTCGCATCAAAGCCAAGTCTACAGGGCCGCCTGAATTCATCAGTACCACAATACATCCCATCACACACACCGCATCCATGACGAGCACCAGATCAGTGCTTAAGCACGCATTTCTTTTCCGCGAATTTGCGGCTTCTTCTGGACTTTGATAAGCGTTGAAGTTCATGGCGCCGCTCATCTACGAGTATAGACACACTATTAATCAGCCCACTCTCATTTGTTCAACGTGGTAATGTAAACTATTTTATGTGTACGTCCGATCTGTTCACAGGTTTGTCGCCTGCTTGCTCACGATCTTGTAGTCTCTCTCTTATATATATATATCCTCTCTCTCTCTCTCTCTCTCTCTCCTCTCTCTCTCTCTCTCTCTCTCTCTCTCTCTCTCTCTCTCTCTCTCTCTCTCTCTCTTCTCTCTCTCTCTTCTCTCTCTCTCTCTCTCTCTCTCTCTCTCTCTCTCTCTCTCTCTCTCTCACACACACACACACACACACACACGCACACACACACACACGCACACACACACACACGCACTTTTATGTCCATGGTAAAGAGCCCGTGCAAAAAGAAACTCCCATTCCCACAATAATTGCACTGCGATCTCACGAAACAAAAAAAAGACAAAACAGAACAAGATACCATAACTTAGCCCTCAGGTCAAAACAATTGAGCCATGCAGCAACGCGAGGCAAAATACAGCGCATTATAGTGACACGCGAATCCGCTTTGTTCTCTCGGTTCGTCGTCGACGAAAACAAACCACGGGAAAGGGACGACAGAAAAGAAAAGAAAAGCACAAACAATGATATGGAAGAAAAGAACGCGAGCGCATTTTGCAATTCCGCGGGTCCCCTCCGGTTGATACATCCGGCGTAGAAGTCATGCGCACAGGTAGACACAGGTGCACAACGACCAGGTCACGTGCATGCAGCGCGATGACGACCGTCTGTCTCGTCGGGTGTTTCATTGTTTCCAATTACGGCCCGTGCCTGCTTGTTGTCTGTTCCGGACGACGGACTACGCCGGACCCGCCATCGCGCTGTGATCGCTCAAGCAAGGAAGCGGAGAGATCTCGCTCGTTCTCAGACGTTGGTGTGCACAGCCCGTCTGCAGAAGCCGACGTACGAAATCTCGAGACGCTTAACTTGTTTGTACAGCCTCCGTTACCCCCACGTATCTTTTGTATGTGCGGTTTCTCGCGCTTTGCGAGCATTATATTGAGGTCTACTCTAGTAGAGAGTGCAAATGAAGCCGTATATAGGCAGATGGCCGTAGAATGGCTCTCGGATTTTTTTCTTTTTTCTTTTTTCTTTTGCTCGGTGATGCGGAAAGCATATTGTTTTTTTCTTTTGCTTCCCTTGAACACACTTTTCCTCCATTATGTTTTTTTTTTTGTTGGCGTGTGCTTAACTATAATCGGCGCAAGTTATTCAAGTAGGCGTATATAATTGGGATTCGTGGTGTCCTTTACCTGGGGGTATATGCTCCGTTCTCTTTCCGATTGCCTCCCTTTATTGCTGTTTCCACCTTTAAAAAAGACCCTCCTACCTTCTCATTTTCTTGAAGCCCATTGTTTAAGAATATACGTCTGAAAATTGATTGAAATAAGGTGCTGCTGAAGTACTACCAAGCAGCAGAAAGTTTGATGTACTTGGTAATGACTCAGGATTTTTATAGTCTGTTGGTACGGGACTTACCACACGGCGCGCAGCATACTAAACGGAAAACTGCTTGAGAGCGTTACGATGAATGAGTGTGTGATCGAAGCAATATGTTTGACGTAAAGAATCGGGAACGACAGTCATTGCAGGCATGTGCAGACTCCTAGAACCATCCCAATTATTGTCAACTTAGCTGGTTAAAATAGTATACGCATTTTTGGTTCTCAAAGAATTGCCAAAGAAAGAGGCTGGAAATCTGACCGGGCATAAAATGCCGGTCTCCGCAGGTGAGCAGAAATAAAGACTCTGGATATATACGACCGGGTTGAGTATTCTATTATTCTTCTGTGTGCATGCATCGTATTTCCTTTTCCCAAAAGAAAAAGATTAGTCCGGGCAGCGCAAACGGCTTCACACAGCCGTGTATACTAACACTGAATGACAATAGTAAACATTGTTTGATAAGTTTCCTACCAGATGGAGTTTAGGATACATAGGCCACGTTGTGAGTTCTTTTGGCCTTAATGCACGCATTTGAAAACTGGGAAAGTGCGATGTATATACGCTTCCAGCTTCGCTCGCACCATCCTCCTGGCCTATTTGATGACATCGGCTAATTTGCTAGCATGATTAACCTGTAAGAACAGTGCTCGAACAAACGCAAAGCCGATATTACCATGGAATGGGTGAAGATGCGGCGGTCGCGAACGGCGCATGGTGTTTTCTTTTCTGCGGCGATTACGGATTACCGAAAAGTCTGCAACTCCGCTAAACAGTCCGCCGTAGTGTAATCCACGTGAGCTAAGCTGTCCAGTGCAGTGACAAATAAGATTTCAGCAACCATAACGTTGTTAGCCTACAGATCTGCATTATATCTATCAGACAGTGCGTACATTCTATTTCTACCAACAGCAACAAACTTCTTAATCTCCGTTGCCCTTAACTGCAATTACCTTACGTAAATAAACACAGCAAGACAGAAGAATGCCTGGCCTTGATAATCACTAAATTATGTATTGACAGCATTATCGTTGGTCTCGCGAACGAGCGCTACGTACCTGGGGTGGCAAAAAAAATTCGACGATTATTACTCGTAACCCCAACCGTAATAAAATGGCAGCACCGCGAACGGATGCGTTTTTGCATAATGGTAAGGCGGAAGACCCAACTAAAAGCATTATTTGAAATCTGCTATTACTGCTTACTTAACTCTGCATAGAAATGTTTTCAAAACATACCAAAAGGTATATGAGCAGCTCACTAAAAAAAATGATGAGCCGTTCCACACTGTGAAGGTTGGGGACCGGCCAAGCTGTATAGCACATTTCACACGGTAAGATATTTCACATTTCAAGACGGTAAAATTTCCCATAGTAAAGCTTTCCACAAGGTTTCGCAACGTAAATTTCTATCCAAGTTCAAACACACAGGCGTAAATCAACATATTTTAAAGTGGGTTGAGGCATACGTAACGAATCTCAAGCAGTGAGTGCGAATTGATGGGTTTGAGTCCGAATCTCTCGATGTTAATTATGATGTCCCACATGGGTCGGTGTTGGGCCCATTGCTGTTTTTGGTGTACATAAATGACGTCGTTGATGTTGTTAACACTCCGGTAAAAATAAAACTGTTTGCCGACGACTGTTTAATCGATGCCCCATTGACGTGCACGGATGACCAAAATGTAATTAATGATTGTCTTTAGGATAGTGCTTTAAATCGGAAATGAAAATAGGTTACTCTAAGACGGGGGTCGGCAACATTTTGAGGCGGAGGGCCGAGTTGCATGAAGCCGACATGGGAGAGGACTCACGGCAAAAAAAAAAAAGGAATCGGGGGGGGGGGGGGGTAGGGGGAGGGGACCGAGAGAAGGACTTTGCAGGCAAAGAGAAACAAAGGATGCGAATTGACATAGCGAAGAAAACTGGAAACGAAGTCATGTTCATTTGAAAGCGATTTTTTTTGTTCCTGTCTTATCCCATTTGTGATCGAAACTGCCATGCTGGCCTTCATGTAGGAAGGGACAAGGGGAGTGGGAGGGGGTTGTGACATCGTGCTAGGGGCCGCATAATACTGCCCCGCGGGCCGCATGCGGCCTGCGAGCCACAGGTTGCGGACCCCTGCTCTAAGACAACATATACGCATATAATCAATAAGATAAACGTACTATACCATTTAGCAACAACACTGGACCCCACTACTTACCGCAGGTGTTTGCATTTAAATATTTGGGACTGCGTATTACGAACGATCTCAAATGGCATGCTCACGTTGAAAAAGTATGCAGTGCCTCTCACAAAAAAACTGCGTTTCTTACGTGCTAAATTCCAAAAGGCAACGAAGGATGCCAAACTGCTTGCCTATAAAACATCTGTGCGGCCTGTTGTAGAATATGCTTGTGCTGCCTGGAGCCTGCACCAGAAGGGTTTAATAACTAAACTGGAACGAATTCAGATACTTTCTGCACGTTTTATATCTTCAAGGTATGAAAGGCCGGATTCAGTTACCGTTATGTTCAAACTGTGCAGTTTAAATCTTTGGAAACTAGACGACAAAACCAGTGCCTAAAATCATTTTAACACGAAAGTGTTTTATTCCGGGCTACACAAAGATTTCCATGACGTCATATCCGTCACGGAAGTGACGCCAGTACAACGAAGCAAGCGACCTGTAAAGGGTGCACCCCTGGACACAGGGTCTTCTTGCAGGGAAGCAACCTTTAGTACTAAAGAGTACGCTATACTTAGGGTTGTTCGTTTTCGGGTTTTATATTTTAACACGAAAGTTTTTTATGCCGGGATACACCAAGATTTAACTGACGTCATATCTGTCACGGAAATGACGCCAGTACACTTTTGCCGAAGCGACCGGCCAGCAGGACGTCGCTCGCCAAGCACACCCACAAGACAGCCATTGACCCCCAAATCATACTCAGCTGCAGATTTCGCTGAAGATTTCACTTTCGTGTTTAACCAATTCCTATGACAGAGGAATCAACCTCAGTTTTTTCCAGATATTACGGGGTCAAATAAAAATAGATAAAGAACTTACGTACAGCCTGCATATAAACTCAGCAGTTGACTAAACCATGACGCGGCAGTTCACGCTTTCGGTGCTTGCACGGACGTCTTTCGCAAGTCATTTTTTTCCTCCTGATGTTATAAAAGCATGGAACAAATTGCCGCCACATATTGTTGAAATATTTGATGTTCATAAATTTTAAAGTACTCTTAATGTTTTCTTTGGGCAGCAATGAACATGTGATTGAGCTCTTTTTTTAAGTTGCTGAAAGTGTCAATTCCTGTATTTGCTGTCTATTTTGTTCCCCTATCTGTAGTGACCCTCAAGAGAGGGTGATTTAATAAATAAATAAATAAATAAATAAATAAATAAATAAATAAATAAATAAAAATAAGGGCTAATACGTTTATTTTCCCGTTCGTGGTAGTTGTAGGGATGATGGCTCTGTTATTGCTCTGATGTACAGTTATTGCTTCTATTAAAACTTTCACCCGCCGCGGTGGCTCAGCGGCTATGGCGTTGTGCTTCTGAGCTCAAGGACGCGCGTTCGATTCCCGGCCACGGCGGCCGCTTTTCTGATGGAGACGAAAGGCAAAAAATTACGCCCACCTCCCCTCGCGGGAACCCTGGTGTGATGCGACGCTGAAGGGGGTTCCATTGTGCGTTTCCGTTGGGTCGATTACTCGAATTGCGTGAGCAATCGTCGGGTAATGCGAGAGAGAGAGAGAGAGAGAGAGAGAGAGAGAGAGAGAGAGAGAGCAAGCGTAGCGCGGACGACCGTCGACTGAGAAACCGGCCGAAGCGTGGCACTCCGCTTAAGGGGTATTCACACGACGGAGCGTTTCAGCGGAGAAATCCGAGGGAGGTCGTGACGTCACCGCAGGCGGACCTCCGCTCGGCTAGCTCCTTCGCTCACACGGAGGATGCGACTTTCGGACGGACATCACTGTTTGCAGCCGCCTATCTCGAAAGCATAGCTGCCGTAGCACCGCCGATTCCGCGACGGCGGCAATTTCTGTTAAGCGCATACGTACTGATCTTGTCAACCGACCAAAAATTGGTCGTCGACGCGATGCAGGTGCTGCCGCGCGGAGAGAACGGCGCGCGACGTATTAGCAGCCGACCGGCCCACCTACAGGCCCGCATACTGATGTTAGGCTTAGCACTGCGGCGAATATTCGATCGCCGCTCTGGCAAGCGGCTCAGGTGACGATTTTTAAAGCAACTTTCCATCACATCATTACCCCATTTCTCGTATACGCAGCTTTGTTTGCGCCTTGGGGAGCAATAACAAGCTGTCGCTCGAGCTACCGGCGCCGGCCTGCGCCACTCCGCAGCCGCGGTCGCCGCTCGCCAAGCGCCCGTGCTGGTGGTATACGCGGCTCCCTCAGTGCGCCTGTCATGTGCGCCACGCATTTTCGCGTCCAATGTATTAAGAAGCGATAAAAATAAAGTGCCTGCAACCGCTCTAGAACTTCAGTCGCGGCCAGCTGCCCGACGAGCAGACGAAATCCCGCCGCCTCCGCCGCGGAGCGTCGGAGGGTTTGTAGCTCGCGAGCAGAAGCTCCGATCTCCCATCGGAGGCGTTGGGCGAGAGCGTTCGCTATCGGAGAGAGGAGAGGGGGTGAGCGGAGGAAAGACGCAGCTGTGCGGACGCGGACGCCGACGACGTCGGACGCAGGACAGGGCCGCCGGCAAGAGATGCTCCTCTCAGCGTCGCATCTAAAACGCCCGTTTGTTCGAGATTTCGGCGCGCGTTAAAGATCCCCAGGTGGTGTCAAAATTAATCCACAGCCCTCCACTACGGCGCGCCTCATCGCTTGTGTAGCGTCGGCACGTTAAACCCCACAGTCAAATCAATCGATTAAAACATTCAACCCATTCTTTGCCAAGGATAAATTGACGCACAATGGTTGTTGAGCAGTTGAGGGAGGGACTTGGATTGGTGTGGTACTCCAAACCAACCTTTCTTACCACAAACTGGGTCAACAATTTCTTACCAGGTATTAAAATGTACACATTAAAGTCTCGAACGATGAGGGGTACACTGTCATCAAGGATAACCCATGCAAATTGCATGGTCATGAAAGTCTCGACATCACACGTGGATGTGCGGGGAAATATATACAGACGGGACATTACGATTACGTCTTTTGTTTGTACGACTCAAGTAAACACAACAATAGCCGCGTTTTAAGAGCGGAGCTGTTGTATAGGCCGTAAGTTCACCGTTGCAGGAAAAAAAAAAAACACTAAGGAAATGGCGAGAGCTCGTGAGCGCGTGCTTCGGGGTGACCGGCCAGCGTCCTCGGCACGCGCAGTGGCTTTAGCAAAAAAAATATATAAAAAATACAAAGAAAAAGAAACTCCAGCACTGTCGTCAAGCGCTACCGCGCATGTAAAACAAAAAGAACTCCAGTGCCAATGCTAAAGATGAAACGATACCCTGCTAAGGAGAGGTAACCACGGTCGCCGCATTCTCTAGAAGCCATTATAGATAATTGGAGACATGGCTACGAGTGTACCAGTCCTCCTCGAGACGACTTGCACATCCCGCCACCGCTGCGTCGAGTCGATGACGAAGAGCTGGTGGAAGTCTGCAATGCTGAGGATGACTTTGCACACAGCCCTCGTTACGAAGAAGACAGCGACCTCTTCGATGCGTATGGCGACGATTAGTAGTACCGCAACTATACAAATAAACAATGATACTGAAATTTAACTATGCGTCCAACAACGATCATCTACAACAGCTGTGCCATTCAAGTCTTGCGCGTAGTGCAAACTTCCCTGAATTTTTTTTTTTTATAATAGTCGAGCATTCGACACCGCAAGTAATTTCCACATTCTTGAAGGCCTTGTCGAAATGGGAATTCGTGGCAAAATTCTTCGATCGGTCGAGAACTTCTAGAAGAACAGAAGAGTATATATGTGCACCAGGAGACAGCCAACATCATGAAGTGGAACAAGGGGTTTCTCAGGGAAGCGTGCTAAGTCCACTGTTGTGTAATGCCTTAATTGCGAAGTTGCCAGTCTTGCTTTCCCCGCAGCTGCACGTAACCATCTACGTTGCTGATATTCGAATTTGATGCAGCGGCACTTGTTACTTGTCCATTAAAGCTGAACTCCAAGCCGGCATTGACAGCATTGAGAAGTTTCTACCTGCGCGAGGGATGGATGACTCTGCAGCAAAATCAACTCTTCTTGCTTTCACGCGAAAGAAGCTGCGTGGATTAAGGCTTGGCATAGGCGGTCAGGAGATACCCGAGAAAAATCTCGCAAGTTTCTTGGTATATACATTGAAACATCGTTCACACGGTGCCGACATAGTGATTATTTGCAGGAAAGGGCAAGAAAGGAAAAACGTGTAGTCCAAGTTTTGCGTTTCGTCGCAGGCACCCGCTGTGGTTGTTCATTCTATTCTATTCTTCCACTGCATGCTGCACTTGTCCGGCAGGCCGTAGCATAATCTATAACTGTTCTTCATGGTCTGTCAAATCGTCAAGAGCAGCGAATGCAAGCATTGGTTTAAAACTTCAATGTGAACTAATTATGACAAGTAGATGAAAAATCAGAGCCGTTCCAGCCTGTCAAAAGGACTGTACAGTGAAGCTGGCGCTATGTTAGCGAAACCATAATGTTTTCGCAGTGAAGCGGGTATTTGCTATGTTGGAGGTTAGCTATGTTGGGGATTTGCTGTGTTGGATTGTAAGGACAGTGGCGCGACCTTTACGTCACAGATGAAGGACGCACACGATTGGTGGGTAGAGACAATTACGTTTTATTATAGCGCGGCTACGCCAATCAGAGTACAGGCTCTAGTGCGCCGACCATGTTGCTACCGAAGAACGTGAGGCATTGTGCAGTGTCAGGCGGTAGAGGGACGCCGCGCGTGCCGGGAAAGAGGCGCCGGCAGTTGAGAGGATTATACAGTGGGCTGTAACCTTACTGCCTCCGTAGATGGACATGTTTCACTGCTGAACAGCCAATGTGGGAAAGACAGCTTACAAAGACTAAGCTTACACCCATTTTCTTAAAGTCGGTTTCACCTCTAAACACAAATGCATTTCTGAGAAGACACTTTTCCCGGAGTTATATTAGCCGTCCTGTATCAAGTTATGGAGGTCCTCGAACCTCTTTCGTTTATTTTTAAAGTGAAGCTATATATGACTAGGCGAAAGGAAAACCCGGCAGTCCTGTGTACGCAGATATCTCTTCCGGCGCAACCCGACGATCATTCGCGGAAAAACCAGGCTTGAGAGGAGGTAGAAACTGGGGGTGACAGATTGGCTCGGTTTATCGCAGCGGAGTGCTCGCTCAGCGAGGTACTGCGTGAATCACAGCAATGGCGTTGCGGCTGGAGCAGCATCAACGCGGAAATGTCAAACACCGGCCACACGTTACTTCGAAATTTCAGGGCGCAGCCCTTTGGCGGCCGTCTTTGGGCTGAGCCGCGTTGTCGGCGTAACCGAGTGAACGATGGCAAGACCGACGAGTGATAGAAAAAGCGAACGATGAAAGAAAGCAAAGGAGGAGAGAGTCGCGACATTAGGAGGGGGGGGGGGGGGGGGCGGTTCGCCGTGGCGGCGCTAGCCAGCACTCTCCGAAAGTGTGAGGTGGAGGAGGGGAGGGTGCAGCATGCTGTGCCCGCACGAGGCGCTCGACGGCGCGACGCTCGGGGGAAACGTGACGGGGGCGTGAGCGCGACTATGATGTGCGTTCGCTTAAAGGGGTACCGACACAAAATTTTGCAGGCGAGGTAACTTCCGAGATAGATTGGTGTGAACACACATACATCATCTGCAAAATTTCAGCGGGAAATACAGCCTAGAACATTTTTAAAATCAATTTTAAAGTGTGCGAAATGCAACCGAGCAGCCAGCGGAGGACCTCGCGCAATCGACATTCCCTGGATATTTTGTAAATAAACAACATCCAAACATGTCACGAGTATGTGTTGGCCGTTTCTGAACTGCCGGCGTTTCCGCCGGCTCGCCGCTCCAATCGGAGGTCGGAGCTTCTGCTCTCGAGCAACGAACGGGTCGTTCGTTGCTCGAGAGCAAGAGGCGAAGTTAAACAAGGAGGCACTCAAAGATATGCATATGAAAGATATTTAGCTGCTATTTCCCAAATCGCTGATTAAAAATAAAACGCGTCCGGCACAGAAGACCCAACGAGCAACAAACAGCTCGAGAGCAACGAACGGGTCGTTCGTTGCTCGAGAAATCACGGCGTCTCCGTGATTTTGTCGGCTCATCGGGCAGCTGGCGGCGATCTACGTTCTAAAGCGATTCCAGGCACAATATTTTTATTGCATTTTTTTTACACTGGACGAGAAAACGCGCCGGGGAAACGAAAAGCGCACTGAGCGAGCCGCACGGTCCCTGCGCAGGCGGCGGCCACGGCCGCGAAGTGGCGCAGGCCGGCGCAGGTAGCTCGAGCGGTAGCTTGTTACCGCTGCACGAAATTGGACCCAAGTCCCAAATATGGCAGCACGTATGAGAAAGGAGTTAATGATGCGATGGCGGGTTGCATTAAAAATCGTCATCTGCACCGCTTACGAGAGCGGCAATCGAATGTGCACCGCAGTGCTAAGCCGAACACATCTGTAGGCGGACCTGTAGGCACACCGGCTGGCTACTCCCAGCGCGCGTCTTCCCACCCGCTGTCTCGAGCGTCACGCGTCGTTCTCTAGCCGCGGCAGCAATTTGCACTCGCAGCGCCTGCGTCACGTCCACGGTCGGTTTTTAATTAAGCGGTTCACGAGATCAGCACGTGGGGGCATTCGCAGAAACTGCCCGCGACGCGGATTCGACAGTGGTACGGCAGCTCTGCTCTGTGATATCCGTCCGACAGTCACGTGGTCAGCTTTGTTTACACAAAATCTCTCATTTCGCGGCACCCGCTGAAACCGAAACAGCGACTGGCCGCATTGAAAACGCCTCTAATCAAACAACCATCGCACGCTGAAGCAAATGAGGGTTCCACACGTGATAAGTAGGTCATCAGCTGCCTATCGCAACAAGAAAAAATCAAGCCATATCCACGGAATGAATGATGATATGTGGGGCGAAGCTCGAGAGGGGGAGATCATCGGTAACCGTAACTCTCCCGTGAAAGTTCGCACATTACATCATTAAGAAAGACGTAAGACTGTGTGCGTACATTGTACAAATCAATTTTTATTTTCGGAGTCAATGCTCCCAGGCCCAGACCTGGTGAAAGACCCCGCGCCACCGAGGACTACCCCGCACCACCACCACAATTTGTCACGTAGGATGGGACACAACGGTAAAGAAAGAACTTTTATTTAGGGCGAACTTGTGCCCGAACAAGACGAGAGGAAACGAGCAAAGGTCCTTGCGTCTCGTTCGATCTCCGAGAACGACTGCCTGCGTTCGTGGCGTGATCTCTTGCGTGATCTGCCCCTCGCAGTGCACGTGCGCTCGCGCCTCCGTTGGCGAACACAGACAAGCTCGCGCTCCCGGTGCCGAGTTTGCGCTGCCGGTTGAAGCCAGTTCTTGCGCGTGCAACGCGGCCCACTTTGCGACATCTCCGAAAGCATGCGGCGGTCACGTACCACGAGACACAAGGGATGGACAGACCCATGACTTAAGGAGCTTCGCCCCTAAAACCAAGATGCGAAATTTTTGTGTCAGTGCCCCTTTAAGACGCAGTTCGCGGTCCCTTCCTGAGACGCAGTTCGTGCCACCGACGCAGAGGCTCATCATCGCCGCCGTCGAGAGAATCCACGAGTGAGTGCTGCCTCAGCGCACTGCTGCTGCGCCAAAATATCGCATTAGAGAGCATCGTAATCGCCAGCTATTTTTTTTTTTTTTTACGAATTTTAAGTTCGGAGCCCTTCAGTGGCCGCGGTTGTCGCCGTTGCTCGTTCGTGGTCACGCTGTCTAGCCACTGCAGTCACGCGGCGTCACGCACCCAAACAGAGACTTCGAAAAGATACTCGCTTGTTCCTCGATTCAGCCTTCCGGCTAAGAGTTAAGAGGATACATGATCAAGTGGTTTATATAAGCAGAACCGTAGCAATCTCCTGGAACCGTTGGCGCCAGCGGTTCATTTGAAGCATCTCGCCATTATTTAGCGCAAATAAAACTACAGGTACATTTGTGGCAAAATATATGTATTTAGAAGTCCCCGCGTCCATTTAGTTTTAAAAATTCTCATTGGGTTTGTTTTTACGACAGTAAGAGAAAGAGAGTGGCCGCCGAGGAAAAAAAATGGCTCCAATCCACGCTGTGAAGGTGGTTGGACAGCGAAGCTGTGAGCGACCCCCACAACAATTCCACATGTGACGTCACTTGAATTCCCACCCATGACTTTAGAAAGAGTGAAACCAGAGATTCTGCCAGCCGGATTCGCGGGGGTGCCGTCCCGAACGCAGCTGCGTCGGCCACGGCCGGGCTCGAGCGTCAGACGCCGCCGCTGTAGCTCGGCCGTGCGTCGGAAGAACGAAAACTGAGAGGAGCATGTTTCAAAGGGTGAGACAGCAGAACCTAGCCATACTGATGTGCTAGCTCGGGGCTACACCACCGCGCGACACAAGCGCAGGCACCGAAACAATCCGGCATGTGAGCATAGTGATTCCCATTTATACAGATTTAAACTAAATAGTTTCGTAAGTTTGAGAATTGCGAGAAAGCTGCGGGAACTTTTATAATCGCTGTTTATCAGAACCAGTTGCTCCATTCTTCTTATGTAATACCTGTTAAAACACAACCAAATTGGTATTCAGCAATTTAGAAAACGCAGTCCATTCGTGACAAGCTGTGCGCAAAAGGTGGCGTTTCTCTAGCGGCCAGATGTCTGTAAGTGGTCTCTACATTTTGTTTTCCCGCCCTGGAAACCAATCCTTAACGTATCTTTGCCGCACGACCACTTGATTCCGTCGGGTCCGGGTTACTCAGGCGGTACTGCCGAAGAAGTTAATCAAGCCGTGCGAAGTAAGCGCGCAATATACGCGAAGCTGCGCCAAAACATCTAGGCCCAGCACCGTCGCTAAAGCCGACGACAAAGCCGACAGAAGGGTCCCGCCGACGCACCCGCCGGGGTGAGCACGGGGAACGCTGGGTAATAGCGCCCTATCGCCGCGCCATCTACACTCTGCTCCGTGAGTGAAAAGCGCCCTCCGCCTGCCCAGCCGCGTTGGGAGTTTATTCTCCCGCACGCCAGAAAAGAACCGTTGGCTCGTAGGGGTAGAAAGGTTTGCTTTAGAAACGACGCGTTCAGAATGTGGCAGAAATGCTCCCGCACGTGCGAGACGAAAGCAAGCACAAAAGGAATAAAACTCCCGCTCGTGCTGTTCCACGCTGAACAAGAAATGAAAGATGAAGGAAAGGATGCGAGTTACGTACCCCAGGAGAAGGCGCGCGAGCTCCGCGAACAATTGGATTGCATTGAACAAAAGTCTGTTCAATTCATCAAGAGAGGATCAGAGAGGCTAAGAGCGTGAGGGGTGGTAGCAAAGAGCGGAGAACGGTGCCACAGCCCCTGTGGCGAATCACTGCTCTGCACTTCCGATAGCTTTCACACTCAGTGGAACTGCTTTAATTTTTTTATGGGCTGAAAATTGGCTTGCGCTCGGTAGACTGTCGCCGGAGGCGCAGTCTGCTATATCCTAGCCACAGATAGCTTCGCTGTAAAACTCGGCGCAATGACAGAGTCGAGGGGACAATTTCAGTACCTTTTCCCAAGATGCCTGTATTATATTGAGAGCTACAGAGAATTGCAAAAAGACTGGAGGCAAACATTTTCCCGTGTCGACGCGACGCGTAGGCGTGCAGACATCGAGCGCCGCCGGAGGGTAGCTATATACAGCTTCTATGTACAAATAAACCTGACTGATTCATGCCTCTCAGTCACGAGCACGGGTAGGGGAAGATTGGACCATCGTAAACCTGTGATGACTTTACCGGTGTGACGTTCGGGCCCATACGGTGCGATGGCGCCACACAAGCCTTTTAGATGCATACAAAGCCGGGCAGCACGCGTTGTGCGTGCTCCAGTGCCACCCTTGAACTGGTTTGGTTATGGAAGCAGTAAGGAAAATAATTTTGAAAGGAGAGTTCAGCTTTTCTGCCGTGCGCCTTTATAGGAGAAGTCACCGTAATGTTCAGAGATCGCGCGTTAACATCGCCCGATCGATATTCGTCGAGAACTTTTTGTTCCATGCTCCGGTGCGTAATCTGACGGAGTCCCACCGCAGTGGCTCGGTGGTGTTGCGACTCGACATCCGAGCGCAGCTGGGCGCTCTGGCACAACAGTGGCTATGGCGTTGGGCTGCCGAGACCAAGAACGTAGGTTTTATATCGACCACGGTAGCTGCTTTTCTGATGGAGGCGAAAAGCAAAAACGCACGTGTGTCGACATCTTGGCGCATGCTAAAGATCCCCACGTGGTTAAAATTAATCGAGAGCCCTGCACTACGGCGCGCCTAATAGCCCAGGTGTAGCTTCGGCGCGTTACAAATCAATCAATCAATCAATCAATTAATCAATTAATCAATCAATCAATCAATCAATCAATCAGACAGACAGACAGACAGTCAGTCAGTAAGTCAATCAATAAATCAATCAATCAATCAGTCAATCAATCAATCAATCAATCGATCGATCGATCGATCAATTTTTGACGGAGAAAATTCTTATAACTACAAATAAAAAATCCCACGCGAGAGCTAATATCCGGTGCTAAAAGGTACCGTCCGAGTAGGATGTATATACACCTATACACTTGGGGCGAGCGGCGTTTTCCATTGTTGTTGGGTGAAATACATCTCAAAAGGTAAGTAAGAGGTTTAGGCTGATTTCGCTGCCATTAGTGAACATTCTTGTATCTCCGATTCACTATCGCCACCCGCAATTCACTAATCACTATCTCCACCCGCCTATCTGAACGGCTATCCGAAGACAAACAAAGGGAACTGTTGCGGTTGTTCTCTTGCACTAGCAATGTAAAACTATCGCCACGACTACCGGTATACAACTATTGATAGTCAAATTGACATCGAACTGTTCATACTGTACAACAGAATCAAATTGAAATCGAACTACAAATACTGTACAACTGTACAGCCGACAGGCCCTTACACCGGCGGCCGCTTTCTTATCCGTTAAATAAGCTGAAGGTCCCCAGACCTTCAGCTTATTTGATTGATTTATTTGATATATTTGATTGAATCAGAGCTGCTGCCTAACACTGCACAACTTGGCTGCACTCAACGTCCCACGTACAGGCAGCTGGTCTATAAACGGGAGACCTTCCTAACCCGTTAATTTCAGACCTAACACGGACCTTTTCGCGTCGCTATGCTTATAGAACACATCCTCCAGAGATAACTTTTTCCCTTGTGGCGTAAATTTCGGGCGCCGGGCCAGCGCCCACGGGCGCGCCGCTCGGCCACGGCCAATTAATGACGCCGGCCAGACGTGCAGCGACACCGGTGCCTGAAGCTTCGCGCCAGATCGGCCAAGCGAGCCCGCCATTATATCAGAGCGGCTCTCTTGGAGGAGATCGTTTCCGTCACTGGCGCTCAATGGCGGACGGACATTCCAACAATTACCCGAAATGCTAATGCGCCGCTCGGCTGTTGTGCCGGAAATATAAGCTGCAAGCAGCGAGACTAACTTCCTTTGTCCGCCGTTTTCCTATTTCTTCTTCCGGCACGAATAAGGCTCCACGTTTGAGCGCGCATGCCGCGGGTTCTTTTCGCGAAACAGCCGCGATTTGTCCCTTTTCTAGTAAGCGTGTCCGTGAGCTGCAGTGTCCGATCGTTTCAAGCGCGGCGACACGACGGCAGGACGGCAAACAATGTCTTCTTTGCAGCAAGGTTTGGAGTCATGTAAAGCGTCGGCGGACCATCGTATTCTGCGTATGTACGCGGGAACAATACCTGTGTGCCCATTCGTTTCCATGTGCTGAGCAGGGACACGACGGCATACAAATGCTCCGTGATCCCTTCATTACTACCTGAAGCTTGTCCGCACGCAGAGGGCACTGGAGGCCCCCAATACGTGGCATCTGGAACGCGTCTTGTATACTTAAAGACATCCGGTGGAATCGGTACTTCTTAGTGCAAACCGAAGAACCAGTAGCAGGAGTACATATTCCATTCTTCAGTAGGGTGGATAGCATGTTCCTGCTGGCCACACGAAGAGCAGCTTTAGAGTAGGTGGTGGAGTGACATAAGAACTATGTGCGTTACCCCAATCCCCTAGTGTGCATGACGGAGAAGAAGGAGAACCCGCGGGTGAGCAGAAGTACGCTCACTGTGCGCAGTTTTAGCTATAGCCATGCACGCATGTCCGAGGACATCAAAAAGGAAGCAGTCACGGTCAGCGTTACTAGAACGTTGGTCGAGGTTACGGGGTTTAATGCACTGGAGAGATGCATAGTTGAACAAGGTTTCCGTATGGAAGCCGAAACGACTTTTTAGCCTTTTTAACTAAGCCTTTGGTCGGCAATAACCACTTTTATTTATTTTATTTTATTTATTTATTTTATCTATTCATACTGTTAGCCCGTGAGGGCCGATACAGGGTGGAAAAAAAATAAACAACGCTGGGATATGCAGCTGACAATAAGTAACACTTCATAACAGGCACTTCGAAAACACATACATTGAAGAAAAAAAGCACACATCGACATTTGGAAACACACAGTTCTTCATGCGCGAAAAACTGATCAACAATACTCATAATAATGTCAAATATCGTCCCGCCCGTTACGCGGAGACAGTGCTGCCAACGTGCAAGACTACGAAAAAAAGAAAACACTTCAAGGTACTCATCGATAGTCACCCGTTTAAGTGTACATTTACAGTATCCGTATGCACAGACCTTACCTAGTTTTCAAGATTCACAGACGAGAAAAAAAAATATCGAGACTCACACTTGCACCACGAAGGAAAGTATCTTTCCTTCATCTTTCTTTCTTCAACTATGCATCTTTCACCCGACCAAACGAGTTTTCGTCAAACCTTAGATTTCACTGGAGAGATGGTTGCGATGTTAATGGGTGAGATATTGGCCAGCTGCACATGTAAGCTATGTATATATATGAGGTGGTCGCCGGAAATGTTCTGATAACCATGTTTCCGTGTGTCCGACAGACATCAGCCGTCGGATGTCCCTAATCTAAAACGTGTGCTTCTCCCTCGGCATGCATTTTTACCCCATTTCCTGTATACGCGGTCGCTGCTTGTGATGAGTCTATACTTCGTTCTTCCAGTTGCCTATTCCTCCACCTTGTGGCTTACGCTTCCTCGACGGTGTCCTGCTACACTATCTTCTGCGGGCCCCTTATTTTTGTCCGCGCGACTTTCAACTTCAATACACAGGCAATGGTGGCCGAAATGGCCCAACTCCGGCACCTCCTCCTTTTGCAAACGCTGGAGAACATCTTCCAGAAAGAAAAAGGGCACGGTTCATCCTTTTTTTGAGTGAATTCGTACAAACGCAGATTGAGGAGACAGGCAATGCATGTACACATACATGCATACATATGCGCGTACATATGTATACGTACGTACATATGCACCTTGTTGCGACCGAGTGGGGGCACCCGATCCGAGCCCCGTGGCCTCCGACACCGGTCGTGTATGATGCGAGCGGCCAGCCGCTGTTGCAGCCGTGAAGAAGTCCAGAAGCCGCAGGCTAACGTAACTGTTTACTTCATAGCGAGAGGTGAGCCGAAGCCAAAGAACAATGGCCCGACGGGCGAGGTTACAATACAGGACTCGAGCAGAGTGACAGCATGGGTTCGCTGCTCTAACAGGAATGGGGTTACAGCGCTTGGGCGGCTTCTATTTATACCCAAAAGCCGTAACGGTCAAAATGCCAACAGACAGACACACACAACGCTCTTTCCAGAGTTCGTGACAGTCGGTAGCCTCGGCGCACGTTGAGTCCGAGAGAGGGGAGAGAGGACGACTCCGCTGAGTTCGCGGGGCCTCTGTGTCCTTGAAGAGCGTTGAGATGAGCCTCGCCGGCAGCCGCCGAAGTTTTGAAACGCGCCGAAAGCGAAGCGTATGACCCGGGCTTGTCGAGACGTGAAAGTATGATTCACCGACATGGTGGCGCCTGACGGCTGAAAAGCGCACGCAGTGGCTTCGCCGCACAGCCGAGGAGTGATGCGGGAAAGTACGGCGGCGCTGGCCGATTCGTAACAGCTTCTCCGCCGGGGGTCCGAGATCCCGATGGATAAGGGTCTTCAACCATTGTCCGGAGGGATGCTGTCGAAGTGAAGTGCTCGGCAGACGCTCGACTCCAGGGCTGGGCTGTACGACACCGTGCTGGAGCTTCACAGGGCCGATCACTGGACGAGTAGTGGCTCCCCAAGAACATCTTTGGCTTGGTCAGGCAAGCAACAGAACAACACAGAAAGACACAACCGCATCGCCGGCAAGTGCGAAGACAAATCCACACTAAACATCTACCAGGCTTTTAGTTGAGAAAAAATACGCTAATAACTAACTACACTAGTTATATTTTTGCCCAGCAGTACTTTCGACAAGTGAACAAACTTGAAAGGTGACATTTCGCGTGATTGGAAATGTCCCACACACAAAAAAACGTAATCGTAAAGCGCGAAACCTGCGTCAGGAAAAACAATGAACTTGATAAAGTCAGGCGTCTACAGGCCACTTCTCGCGCAGAGAGCTGCGATTTGAGCTCTCGTCATTGCCCTGAGTTTTCCCCAATTTGCACCATACTTTAGGTGCGCCAGTTCTCTGAGCGCTGCTGCGACTGCGTGAAAGGACACCGGTCGTCTTGTTCGACAAAGGTCGAGAGCGCGGAGGAGCGAGCGACATTTTCCAGCGTTCGAACGAGAGGCGCGCACTCCTTCTTGGAGGCGGCGTTCCCTTGGCGCGATGCGAGTTCACGGCTTTGCCCCTTGGCGTACCGCACTGAAACACGCGCCACAAGTACGCGCGGAATTTTTAGATGCAGAGCATCTGATTCACTCGCCTTGTCCCTCCGGCGTCGTCGTCGTCGGCGTTGTCCACCCCTCCCCCATTTTCCTCGCCGCGCCAGCTGCGCTCTCCGCCGCTCACCCCCTCTCCTCTCCGAAAGCGAACACTCTCTCGCGAGGGGCATTGGATTGGATTCGATTGGATTGGCTTGGATTGGCTTGGCTTGGCTTGGATTGGATTTGGATTGGATTAAAGTGGATTGTGTTGCGTCATAGCCGCGGCACGTTGCGTCGTAGCCGCGGCAGACGCGCTGGGGCCGGCGCATGTGCAGTACTCTCTCTTCCGCGGTTTCCTCTCCTTCGGGCGCGCTGCGCATATAACCGGTGTGCCGTTCTCCGGCGAAGCAACATCCACGCTTGGCACAAACACCTAGAGTCCACGCCGCTTTACAAGTACGCCAACGTCGTCATCGACTGGGACCGGCTTACGCAGTCCCCTCAACTTTATGCGCGCTATAAAACGCGGTCCCTTCGCCGCTGCGCCTATGCGTCGCATCTACACAGGGGTTCCCGCGAGGGGAGGTGGGAGTTTTAAATGCAGGGCATTTCTTTAACTCACGATGTTATGCGTCCGTAAGTCGGCGTCCGCAGCCAGCCAGCACGTGCGCCCCTCCCCCGCTCCTCCTCGCTCTCAACAACAGGTGCGGGCGCGCATGCGCGTGCTCCGGCGCTGAAAGAGGCGTTGCAGCAGCAGGTGCTACCTCCTCTCCCTCTACTGCACGCGCTACGAATATACTCGTTGCCCGAGCGAAGGATCCGCGGCCCGACGTTGACGTTTGGCCGCGGCTTCTCGTGCACGAAGTTCGGCGTCGGCAGCGCGCTTCAGACGCTTGCGTTCGGCGTCGGCAGCGCGCCGTCTCGATCCAACCGATTGCCCCGCAGAGAAGGTGGGGTGCAAACGATGGCAATAAATAACACGTTACGTACTTACGTCTCTCATCTCTCTCTCTCTCTCTCTCTCTCTCTCTCTCTCTCTCTCTCTCTCTCTCTCTCTCTCTCTCTCTCTCGTCTCGCAACCCAACTACCCAACCCCTACGACAACAACAACTACAACTACCACCGCCAACTACCACAACCTACGCCACGTGACCACCCCCAATGCTCTGCATTTACTCGTGTCCCTCGCGCGGGGGCATGCGACGGAGGATTTTTATTGCTATCTCCTCGTTGCTCGCCTTTTCACGAACGCGTTCGGCAAGCGAACATCGGAACGCGTTTTCGTTTTCTCCTCTAGGCTGGTCGGTTCCCAACTTCGGCTCAGCCATAGGCGACACCGGAACCTCAACTAGCTCCGCCGATGCTGGCCTATCGTCGGAAGCATTAGCTGGGAGTGAAACGGGCACGACCAGCTCTTTAGACACCTTGTAGTTCCCAACAGTCACTACCTCGTCGTCCCTCGCGCTTTCAGCGCCAGCCTCGCCACGCGAAGACCGAAGCGTGTTCTCGTTCTCCTTCCTCACTGCCAGAACTACACTACAACCAGGCTGCCCTGTCTCAAAAGACGGCTCAGCCACCCGCGACACCTGAATCTCTACGAGCTCGGCTGGCCGTTGCTCGAGGTCAGCTACCTGAGCTGGTGGCAGGACGGAATCGGCTTGCTCAGTGGCGCGATCGTCATGACTCCCAACTGAACCGTGCAAACCGTTTGCTGCCTCGACTGCAGGCTTTCCCACCACGTCGCTCGTTTCTGCACTACCGTCCGAAGGAACAACCTCCGTTTCAGCGGACTCGCGTTGCCTTTCGGTAGCCTCATGGGTTACGCATTCCAGCGAAACCTCGCTATCTCGCGAAGTGTTCATGTTCAGACCGGTAGCCGTTCCCAAGGCCTCCCGCGAATTTGAACCATCTAAACACCTTGCCGAGATCTCCGAAACCAACACAGACACATCTCCGCTCTCAGTGGACTTACATTGCCCTCTGTCGTGAACCTCCGGAAATGCACTATCTCCGCCCAGTCCGGCCGTGTCTCCGCTATCTCTCCACCGCTATCTCTCCACCACCACTTACCTACCGATGGCGTAAGCAGGACTCCGCACGCATACGTGCGTATATCCAAACTTACAGGCGGATGTGGGTCCACAAGTGCGTGCGCCCAAATGATTTCTGAATACAAGCAGGTATTACATTATGCGAAAAATTCAGGCCCGTCGTTATACTTACGCCGCTATAAGGCTTCAAGAAAAATCTTGGGAAACGTATGCCATATATATACGTAATCAACGACGCTTTATCGCTTGTATTATTTGAACATGAGCCGCGAAGACCCGTAATCAGAAGCAGCGACTAAACAGCCCGTTGCGGTTTTCGTTGTGGTTGCCTTTGGTTTTGGGTGGAGTTTAACGCATATGCAAACATAAAAAAGTTGTGTCATCACAGTAAAAACAGCCCACACGACAGATAACTGCAATCGCAGGCCCTTATATTTTTTATTTAAATACTAGTACAGACACATTTGTGGAAACAGTCGCTTCCGAAAATTACCATCACTCTAGTTTACGTGTCCCGCTGCTTCTGCACCGTGGGTGATTTGTAAGCGCTGTCCGCCATGGACAGCAGCGAGCCGTGGAGTGTGCCGTGCAACGAAACGGCAGGAGACCGACGGAGCGAGTGTTGTCATGGGGCACTTGCCCTTGTGTGTGACAGAGAAGGAGTAAAGGAGGTTTACGACAAAAGTGATATTTCAACATTGATTTCAATTTCAAAGTTGATTTCAACAACAGTCGGACAAAAAGGTACGAACGGTGTACTGTGGGTAAATGCACTCGCGATGAAATGAGAAAAGGAGAGAAAATGTGTTTCCCTTAAGCTCCTCACGCTTTTATTTCTGTTTGCAGCATATTCCGTCACGGTGAAACGCAGCTGGAGTGCCGACTTCGGGACCGAACAAATCCCTTCAGTGGATAATCACGCAGTTTCACGTCGTTGTGACCTCGTCTGCTTACGGGTGGCACGCCTTGAGGCCGAAGCTTTACTTACCCCAATGCCGCAACCATGTGCAGTGGTAGAACCTCTGAAATATTTCTGTCAATTTTTTTTAGCTATTTTCATTTTTACTGGTGGTGAATGCATGCCCTCTCGAGGTGAGTCGAAATTGCAATGGGGGAGCGGGGGGGTCAGGGCTTTTGGGCCTCCCTCCCTGGATCTACCCTGGACTATCTATCTAGTAGATCTATCTAGTAGATAGATGTGCACCCGGACTCCAAGAACGCTCAGTAATATTCAGCGGAGAATAACATTAAAATAACTACTACCATAAAAGTTAGTCTGAAGTTAGTTTTGATGCATTAGCACGTTATACAGCCAATGTGTACTTGATTTTGAGCCTTGAGATTCCTAAACAAAGATTGTAAAAGGCTACCGATACTAATGAGCGTTTTAGGTCATCGAGAGCTGATTGAACTTGCTTTTGAACTATAAGTCTTCCCAAGGGCAATTTAGATCGTCATATCATCAATGTGCTGAATTTGTACAGCTCCATTTTGGCTCTTGGAAGCTTTTGTCATTAAAGCTATAGAAAACGACACTTGCGGTTCGCATCTGTTGTTGGTTAACGCCTTGATAAGAGAGGCCACTCTTCCGATAGCTGATGTAGCGTGAGACACCAGTAGAAATGGGTCGACTGTCTGAGCCACCTTGTAACACGGAAACCCCCTTGTATACAAAACGGCAGACATTGGGCAAACAGGCAGATACCTCAAAGAGCGCTTGCGCTAGTGTAATACTCCGCGTGCGTACAGCGTGGGGCTCCCGGGCACCTAACACGGCCGCCCTCATAAAATCGGGAAGTATAAAAATACAAGGGAAAGCAAAGTCATCGAGGCATATTCAAGAACGCTGACAATACCTCACGAGTGCGTCGGTGTGCCATCTGTGGCAATTATACCAACGGAACAGATAGCAGTCATCACGGAAAGCCATAAGGGTGCGCCTTCAATACCGCACGCACAGCCCTCCCCCCCTATACCTTCCCACCCCCTACTCCCCGAAGCGCCACTACCAGTTGATATTTCTTTAGCGTTGCTTCTACCTTTTCACAACATTTTATTGGGGCTAAAATCTTACTGCATCAATAAATTGGCGCAGACGTGAACGGCTTACTTTTATACTTTCCGTACATTCCTTCGAATTCTTACCATAGGAGGACAAGCGCACTAGAAGCGCACGTGATGCATGTATGTATGTATGTATGTATGTATGTATGTATGTATGTATGTATGTATGTATGTATGTATGTATGTATGTATGTATGTATGTATGTATGTATGTATACGTATGTATGTATGTATGCATTGTTACGAATCAGCCCGCCGCAGTGCTTTGTGCAACACTCCTCTGCTGTGTGGCGAAGCCTCCACTACGTGCGCCTTTCAAGCCGGCCTCCCTGTCGGTGACTCACGCTTGCAGCCGACGGATTCAAACAGGCCGCTACATGTCTGGATCGCTGGCGTCTCGCTATCGGCGTGATTCAAACTTCGGTGGCGGCCGACGCAACACACAAACTTGTCCGAAGGACGCGGAAGCCGCTGCGGAGACCTCCTCTCTCCCCTCTCTCGGACTCAGCGTGCGCCGCTAACACCAACCGCTCACGAACTCCGGAAAAAGCGCTGTGTGTGTCTGTACCGTTCATGTCGTGAGCACAATCTAGAGGGAACGCTTGATTGACCGTTAGCGCTTTGGGTATAAATAAGACCCCACGAACCAAGCAATGTAGTTCATTCCTGTTTAAGCAGTGAATCAATGTTGTCACTCTGCTCGAGTCCTGTACTGTAACCTCGCCCATCAGGGCATCGCTCTTGCATGGCTTCGGCCCATCTCTCGCCATGAAGTAAACAAGTTAAGTCTGCCTTCGGCTCCTGGTCTTCAGGCAGAAACATTGGCTGGCCGCTCGCTTCAGCATGCTACCACACGCATGTCGGAGGCGACGGAGCTCGGCTCAGGTACGCCTTTTCGTATGCAGCAACGGGCTGTCAGCTGTGGGATGACAACGTCGCAACAGTATGTATGTATGTATGTATGCATGCATGCATGCATGCATGCATGTACGTATGTATGTATGTATGTATGTATGTATGTATGTATGTATGTATGTATGTGTGTATGTATGTATGTATGTAGCGAATCAGTAGGGGAAATGAGGGGCTCGTTGAATTAAGACAGAAATAAGGGTTGGCAGTCAAGAATGCCTCGGAAAGCAAATGGGAGAATGCGGTAGGTCACTGAAACAGATCAAGAATTTTGAAAGAAAGAAATGGGAGAAAAAATGCCAGCCGGGTGGGATCAGAACCCACGTCCTCCAGAATACGCGTCTGGTGCGATGACCACTACGCTACTGGCGGGGCGGTTCTCCCCTCCACTTTCTGGGGTATTTATGTTGATGTATTTTTACGTGTCCCTTAAATTACATGTCCCTTAAAAATGAAATAGACTTCATATTATGCGATAACCCTGGCGTCGTGCAGGATGTGGAAGTGCTCGGAAGGGTAAGGTGTAGTGACCACCGTATGGTAAGATCTCGAATTAGGCTAGATTTGAGGAGGGACCGCAACAAGCTAGTACGAAAGAAGCCGATAAACGAACTAACAGTAAGACGTAAAGTAGAAGAATTCAGGATCGCGCTGCAGAACCGATATTCCGCCCTTAACGAGGAAGCCGAGCCTACGACACAGGAAGCCAGCGACAACCTTACACGCATCATCACGGAGTGTGCAATAGAAGTCGGGGGCACTATGGCTAGACAGGATACTGGTAAACTTTCACAGGAGACGAAAGATCTAATCAGGAAACGGCAAACCATGAGAATCTCTACCGCAGCTGACAGAATAGAACTAGCCGAGCTCTCGAAGTTAATCAATAAGCGTAAGACAGCTGACATACGGAAGTATAATATGGAGAGGATCGAATACGCTGTAAAGAACGGATATAGCCTGAAAGCAGTGAAGAGACGTCTTGGCGTGGGGAAAAATCAGATGTATGCACTTAAGGATAAGCAAGGGAATGTCATCACAAATAGGGATAAAATAGTTACAGTGGCCGAGGAGTTCTATAGGGATCTGTACAGTAGCCGGGACATACAGGATAATGCCGAACGAGACAGTAGTTCAGAGGAGATAGACATCCCACCAGTAACGACCGAAGAAGTAAGGAAGGCTTTGAAAGAAATGAAAGGGGGCAAAGCACCTGGTGAGGATCAGATAACAGCAGACCTTTTGAAGGATGGCGGAGAAATTGTACTTGAAAAACTGGCAAACCTGTATACGCAGTGCCTAATGACCGCAATGGTACCGGAATCTTGGAAGAACGCGAACATCATCCTAATCCATAAGTAAGGCGACATGAAGGACTTGAAAAATTACAGGCCGATCAGCTTACTGTCAGTCGTCTACAAGGTATTTACCAAGGTAATCGCTAACCGAATCTCTGCAGCCTTAGATTTCAGTCAACCTAAAGAACAAGCAGGGTTCCGTAAAGGTTATTCAACAATGGGCCATATTCACACGATCAATCAGGTGATAGAGAAGTGCTCTGAGTATACTCAACCCCTATATATAGCCTTCATAGATTATGAGAAAGCATTTGACTCGGTCGAAACCCTAGCAGTCATTCAGGCATTACGTCACAGACACACGCAACGCTCTTTCCAGTGTTCGTTAGTCGTCGGTAGCCTCCGCGCACGTTGAGTCCGAGAGAGGGGAGAGAGGAGGACTCCGTTGCGATCGCCGGGGCCTCTGTGTCCTTGAAGAGCGTGGAGACGAGCCTCGCAGGGAGCCGCCGAAGTTTTGGAAATGCGCTCAAAGCGAAGCGTCTGACGCGGCTTGTCGCCACTTGTCACCGACATGATTGCGCCTGTTTTCGAAGGCGCACGAGTGGCTTCGCCGCACAGCCGAGGAGTGATGCGGGGAAGTACTGCGGCGCTGGCCCATTCGTAACAATCCCTAGAGAAGGCAAGCGTTGCAGGGGGCGGCAGAAAGTTAGATGGGCAGATGAGATCAAGAAGTTTGCGGGGATAAATTGGTCACAGTTGGCACAGGACCGAGGTAATTGGAGAATAATGGGAGAGGCCTTTGCCCTGCAATGGGCGTAGATAGGCTGGTGATGATGATGATGATGATGATGATGATGATGATGATGATGATGAACATAAATACCCCAGAAAGTGGACGGGAGCACCACCCCGCCTGTAGCGTAGTGGTCATCGCACCAGACGCGTATTCTGGAGGTCGTGGGTTCGGATCCCACCCGGCTGGCATTTTTTTTCCACTTTCTTTCTTTCTTTCAAAATTCTTGATTTGTTTCAATGACCTACCGCATTCTCCCCTTTGCTTTCCGAGGCATTCTTGACTGCCAACCCTTACTTCTGTATGTATGTATGTATGTATGTATGTATGTATGTATGTATGTATATACGTATGTATGTATGCACGCATATATATGATGGAAATTGTCTATTATCATCATCATGGGCTGCCCAGTCGGAGGGGTGGGGGTCCAAGCCCCCCCCCCTGGGAAAATGAAAATCTCCGCCTATGTCTGATTGTTTTAACACTGCTGAGTCACGTCACTCACTAGGCAAGACTCGGGGCGGTGATCATAGGATGGTTAGGTGCAAATTAAGGCTGAATCTCAAAAGAGAAAAAAGGAAACTCGTGAAAAGAAAGAAACCCAGCATGGAGTCAGTCAGAGCCAGGACGCAGGACTTCAAAATAACTCTTCAAAACAAATTCGCGCTTTTAACCGCGGAGACCGAGGATTGTGTGCACTTGCTAAATGATGACCTTACATCGGCAATCACAGAATCAGAATCAGCAATGGGAAAAGTAGCCTGTAGGAAGGAAGGAAGGAAAGTTAACCTGGCTAGAGCCTAGTTTGATATCCTGCACGTGGGAAAAGGAACATAGGCAAAAAAGAGGAAGGAAAGAATGGAGAAAAATTGTAGCAGACAGGTATGCCCAGCGCTGAAGCACTAAACGTTCAAGTTCAGTGATTGCCACTGAAGGCTTTCAGTTAGTCTGGAGTTTAGGTTCGTCGCCCGTAGAAAGCGTAAGAGTTCCTTAATCACCTTCTGAGCGGATGGCAGAGGATGCCAGTGGTACAGAATCTTCTCTGAAAATGGCCGCCGAGAGTTCAGGAATTCCTCAGTGCTGACGACAGCTTCTTTCAGGCAAGTAGCGCGGGCACTCGCATAAAACGTGGCGTATCGTCTCCGGCGTGCCGCACGCTTCGCACTCCTCACTTGCTGCCATTCCTATTAAGTATGAGTAAGCATATGTGAATGCCGCCACCACCAGCCAGAGACGGCAAAGAAGAGTTGCGTCAGACCGTGGAAAGCTTAGTGGAAGGGGACGTTGCAGGTGCAGGTCAAGGGCACCAATACGTGCACATGTGAATTCTTCTGTGGAGAATTGAGAGATTGTTGTTTCCCAGGCAAGTTTGCGGAGTGCCCTAGCTGCGTTCGTCCTAGACAATGGAATGAGTATACAGTCGTCGCTGTTTGATGCGCCAACCAGGCGGCAGCGTCCGCACTTTCGTTGCCGACAATGCCGCAGTGACTGGGAAGCCACTGCAGGGTGACATCATGACCAGCCTGGACAGCACTGTCGTGCACCATTCTTATTAAAGGGATACTGACACAAAATTTTGAAGGCGAGATAACTTCGGAGATAGATTGGTGCAAACACACATACATCACCTGCAAAATATCAGCGGCGAATACAGCCTGGAAAATATTTAAAATCAATTTTAAAGTGTGCGAAACGCAACCGAGCAGCTAGCAGAGGACCACGCGCAATCGACATCCCGTGGATATTGTGTAAATAAGCAGGTTCCAAACACGTCACGAGTTTGTGTTTGCCGCTTCCGCACTGCCGGCGTTTTTCGCCGGCTCGCCCGGCTCGCCTCTCCAATCGGAGGGCCGGAGGGCGGAGCTGCTCCTCTCGAGAACGAACGACCCGATCGTTGGCAGCGGAGGCGCCGTGATTTCGTCAGCTCGTCGGCTGCAGCTGGCCGTGACCCAAGTTCTACAGCGTTTCCAGGCACTCTGTTTCTATTACTTTTTATTTACATTGGATGCGAAAACGCGAGCCGCACGGTCGCTGTGCAGGCGGCGGCCACGGCCGCGAAGCGCAGGCCGGCGCAGGTAGCTCGAGTGATAGCTTGTTATCGCTGCACGAAATTGCAACCAACTCCCAACCATGGCAGCTTATAGGAGAAAGGAGTTAATGATGCAATGGCGGGTTGCATTAAAAATTGTCATCTGCGCCGCTTACGAAAGCGGCAATCGAATATCCGCCGCAGTGCTAAGCCGAGCACATCTGTAGGCCGACCTGTAGGCAGACCGGCCGGCTGCTCCCAGCGCGCGTCTTGCCACCCACTGTCTCGAGCGTCGCGCATCGTTCTTTAGCCGCGGTAGCATTTGCACTCTCAGCGCCTGCGTCACGTCCACGGTCGCATTTTAATTAAGCGGATCGCGAGATCAATACGTGGGGGTATTCGCAGAAACTGCCGGCGATGCGGATTCGACAGTGCTACGTCAGCTCTGCTCTGTGATATCCCTCCGACGGTCACGTGGTCAGCTTTGTTCACACAAAATTCATCGTTTCGCGGCACCCGCTGAAACCGAAACTGCGACTGGCTGCACTAAAATGCCTCTAATTAAACAACCGTCGCACGCTGAAGCAAATGAGGTTTCTACAGGTTATAAGTAGGTCACTAGCTACTTATCGCAACAAAAAAAAAATCAAGATGCAAAATTTTTGTGTCAGTGCCCCTTTAATGTCAGTAACTGTTCGTGAGGTCCCCGGCACAGGGCTGGCTGGAGTGACTGAAGTGCAGGCTTCGAATCACAGAAGATAGCCCATCTGCGGCACGAACTTTGCTCGATGACGTGTGAAGAGCGCTACGGATGGCCATAAGTTCTGTAGCCGTGGAGGTTGTAGGATTGGCTATCTAGAATTTGCTGGACAGCGACATTCGTGGTATAATAACAGCGCCGGCAGAACCCGATGATGTTACCGAGCCATTGGTGAATATATGAGTTCGGTCACTGTATGTCTCGTGCAGATACGTCAAAGCTGCTGCAGGGCTGGTATTGAAAGGTCCCGTTTTTCCTTTACTCCTGGAATATCTAGGCACACTCGGGGCTGTATCACACATGCACACCACAACGGAAGGAGCGGTCGCATCGCCGACGTATAGTTCGATGGCATGCTGGTGTTGTGGGCAGCTACTACGCTTGCGAACAACGCCCGGGACGGGTCGCGCGAGGTGATGATCAGGCAGGCGGCTGAGGTGCCTGATATATGTCCTGAGTATTTAAACTTCCACAAAGGTTGCCACAGGGTGATTCCGAGCCAAGGCAATAGTCGCTGGTGTGGACGTAGACTGTGGTAGGCCAAGACAGCTTCGCAGGGCCTTACTCAGCCTGACTCAGACAGCCCAAGAACAGTGCGTTGTAGTGCTGTAACATCTACTTCATTTGCGTTCCCCGCGTCTTGCCACCGATGAGTTTAAATATATGTACCTCTCTATGTAGCCTCTTTATATGTAGCCTCTTCTTTATAACAGTTACGTGGACGTTCCAAGAAAGGCCTCTGTCGACAACTATGCCGAGAAACTTGTGATTTCTCACATACGACACCCTTTCGCCATTGATATACAAAGGGTATGCATACATAGGCTTTCGTGTGAACACAAGCAATGCGCATTTGCTGCTGGATATTTCCAACCTTTGTCCGTGTAGATAGGAGGTCGTCAAGTGTGCGGAATTTTGCAGTCGGGCGCGCGCATGCCGACGAGTCACGCCATCTGCCCAAACACGTATCGTCGGCGTATATCGACACGTGAACCGTCTTTGGAAGGCAGGAGGTCCGGCCAATTAGTGTAAAGTTGAACAGTGTAGAGCTCAAAAACTGGTAAACTAACTAAGAAAACGAATAAACTAATTGCGAAATGCAAAAAAACTTGATAGTGTTGAGTACGGCCGGTAAAATTGAATTAGACGAGCTGTCGAAATTGAATAACAGAAGTGAAACCAACGAAATTCGTGCGTACAGCATGGCAGTGATCGCGGAAAGGCTGGAAATAGGAGGAAGCTTAGGAACAACTAAAATGAAGCTAGATATATCTGTAAAGACAGAATGTACGCACGCAGAGACGAGCAGGGTAAAATTACACACAACATGGACTATCTTAGATAATAAAGGTAGGGGAACAATTTTACAACAGGTTTTATGGCAGCGATGTGAGACCAGGGGAAACTAGTGAACGTACATGTAAGCTTAGTTCGCGATTTCCCACTAATACCAAAAGACGAAGTAGAAAAGGCCGTGAATCTTTTAAATGAAGGTGAGATATTGTACTGGAAAAGCTTGCTGCACTCCTTTCAGAATTCTTAAGGACACTAAAAGTCCTTATAGCCTGGAAAAACGCAAACATTATTCGGATTCACAAGAAAGGGGATTCCAAATACCTCAAGAACTACAGACTCCTCAGTCTACTCTCAGTTGTATACAAGTTGTTTACAAAAGTAATAGTTAACTGAATAAATAACAGCCTAGGTTCCCAACAGCTCAGAGAGAGAGAGCAGGCTGGATTTAGGAAATGATACTAAACAGTGAATCACATCCATGGCGTCAACCAAGTAATAGAATAATCCGTGCAGTATAGAAGCCCCTTTGCATGGCATCTATAGACTACGAAAAAGCGTTTGATTCAGTAAGCACGGCAGCAGTGCTCAAAGCATTGAAAAAGTCGAGGAGACCTGCAAAGGACATATAAAAAGGACGTAAGGGCAGGATAATCCTTCATAAGCAAAGCGACATGTTCCCGATCCGAAAGGGCGTACGACAGGAAGATACCATCTCGCCAAAACTGTTCACAGGATGTCTGGAGGAGGTATTCAGGAAGCTTGACTAGGAAAACACAGGATTACGGTCAAACGGGGGAAAATTTTTGATAATAAATATAAAATATAACATATCAATAGAAACGATTAAACAATATATAATTGTAATAAATAATGTAAATAAATATAAATAATAGTATATCTGCAACAAATGTAACACAGTTGTCGAGTTTCTTATTTTTCACAAGAAAAAATTAAGCGTCAAGGCAGTCATCATAACATAAAAATCGCCTGCAGGAGGAATATAATAAACATAACAAAAAATAAAGACGCGGGGAGCCTTCCTGCCATTGCGCGAAGCCTCGGACCCGTGTTTGGATGTAGAGTGGGAAGGAAGGGATTATGGGAGATCAGGGTGGGAAGGAAATAAAACTAGAGCATTCCTGATCGAATGACTTCTTTTCAGATTGAGTGAAGCAAAGGGTAAAAAGAACGTGCAGTCTCCTGGTGGCCCTTATTTTTGTAAAAATGCACAAAGAATAAAAAAAGCTTCGCAGTACAGTTGACTATTACTTGCTACTATACCAGATACAACAAGGCTGTTCACCTGTCTACCAACTGTAAAATGGTTAGCACGGCGAAATCAGTTTCCAGGATCAGACAGAGCCGAAACTTGAAATACGTCTGAATGCGACAGTTTCCGCAAATTTGATGTACCTGCAAGTGAACGAAATCTGTTAGTGTATACGTTGGGACGAAATCTGTTAGTTTACGCTGGCACGATTTGCTCTGTGTAGTCAAATTATACCACATTTCTGAAAGCCTAATCCGCACGGCATCATCGTTATTCGTGTTCGCTGGTTTTCCTAACTGCGCACGAAACGTTGACGCTTTTCTCGCTAGGATGCACTCAGGTGATGGCCGTTCAATAGTGAATGCGGCAGTCGTGCGCAGGGCCGTAGCCAGAAATGTTTATCGGAGGGGGTTTGGGTTATCGGAAGGAGGATATTTAGCGAAAGGGGCATTACGACTGGCTCGTGCGCTGACTGGAAAAAATTTCGGAGGTGGTTCTAACCCCCCCCCCCCCCCCCCCCCCTTCCCCCTTCCCCTCTCTGGCTACGTCCCTGGTCGTGCAAAGCCGTCATGGTGCACGTGTCCGGCATAGATATCCGAACGATTCGGAAGAACGGAGAAAAAGGTGTGCGCGAATTTCGCACGACTACCGCAATAACCGGTGGAACGGCTCTCAACTCCTCTGTCCGTTTATCCGCCCGGCCGTACGTCCTTCTATCCATCCATTCCTCCAACGATGAAGTTACACACCCCCCTCCCCCCGTCCCCCACACACACTTTGCAGGATTTTTCTTTTCTACAGAAACTCCAGGCCCCACTACACAACACGGGCCCTGAAGCGCACGCTGTGCGCGAGCTGCAAACAGAAACGCAGAAACAAGGCAACTGCTCCGTAAAAAAAAATGACAGGACGGTGCTGCCATCTCTTAGCAATCAAAGTAAACAAACGTTGTATTAAACTTTTTTGATACAGTGAAATATATATAAAACTATAAGCAACAATTTAAACTACAAGATTAAAATGTTAAACATATAACTGGCACTTTTGGAAGTTAGAGTTTCAACATAATTATTTTAGCAAGGACCAGCAGAATCTGCAAGTACGGCAAGTGCGGCAAGTAACACTGTTCACAAAACATGGTAGCGCGCGTAGGTGCTTACTGGCGTGCACGTGTTGAGCGATTCGACGTTTGAAATACCAGCATCTGCCATGCATACAGTCGGCGCGGTGGCCGATCTCATCGGCGAGAAAGGCTCTACAAGCCCCAGCCCCACAAAGAAGGCAGCCAAAGCGAAGGAGCTTCCTCAACCGGTCGGGCCGGCGCTGCGCAACACCGAGGTGAAAAGCCAGACCGCCTCGCCGCAAAAAGGTACCGCGAAACGTAAACACAGTCGTGCTGGAAAAAGACTGAGTTCTGAGGGCCTTCCACCTCAACGAGGAAAAAAGGGAAAACAACTCGGACCGGACGACTCGCCTGAGTTAAACGACGCAAGCTTTGATGGATCGGAGAGCGGCTCTGTCGATGGTCCACACGCATCGACCAAGTTTGTCAAAGGTACCGCTGTCAGGGTGGACGTTGTCAGTTCCTCCAAGCCGCAAGGAAGTGAAAAGAAAACGGTGCTTGTCGGCAACCTCCCCGACGAAATTCAAGATGAAGAGGTTTGGAAGTTCTTCTCCGAGTGTGGTGAGGTGGAGGCCGTGCGCCTCATTCGGGACAGGGCGTCTGGTATGGGGAAAGGCTTCGGCTTCGTCACGTTCAAGAAGCTCGACGGAGCAGCACTTGCCATGGAGATGACTGGTCGAGAGCTTTCGGGGAGGCCCCTCAGGGTGAAGGCCTACTGTAAGCCGGCCACACCTTTTCAAAGGTCTTCCCAGCCTGGGCATGCCGTCCAAAAGAAAGGAAAGTCGAGCAAGCACGATCCTTCGTTGGAAGCTACAGATTTCAAGGGCTCCAAAGCTGAACGCTTCATGAAAAAGAAGAAGCTGAAGAAACAGATCCGGGCAAAGAAGCAGCAAAAGCTCCAGAAGAAGATTTTCCATCTTGGAGGTGCCCCACCAAAAAAAGAGAACAACAAGAATGAAGCAAAGCAGTCAGAATAAAGCTGGAGAGTCTGTTGAGAACAAAAGACATTTGGTTTGTTCGTTTGTGTTACCTTGAGGTATGCTGGAAAGGAAATGAAAATAACACTTGGCTACAGTTAGTTCTCAGGAAACCTGTGGGGTCTTTAAAGTAAGCAAAAGCAAGCACATATGTGCCACTCTGCACTATGTGTTTCAAATGTCTCATGTTTGCTGTTTAAAACTATTATGTGCAGTCCAATGTTGTTGCATGGAAGTTGAGCAACATCGGTTTGTTATGTAAAGGCTCTGCGAAAAAGCATTTCAAAGGCAGCACTGACCTACAAAAAGGCGTACTAGCCAATCCCACATAATGTGGTTTTGTCATTTTGACAGAATGGTGGGTCGAGGTATGCTAAACAAAAGATATTCAGCATATGTGCAATATTTGTGGGGTTCGTTTTTGGATTATATATTTTTTTTTGAATCGGGAGGGGGGGAGGGGCAGAAGTTGGGTGCTATTTTTGAAACTGATAATCACGGAGAAAGGGATTTTTTTGTAAAAGCATCCCGAATTTTTTTTTTTTTAGGTTTAAATCTACAGATGCACTGTGTAATACACTTAGTTTTTTTTTATCAGAAGGTGCCATGAGCTTCTCTAATGCGTTAAAATTGGTGCTTGCTTCGGGCTGGTAATCGGAGGTATGTCAGGGTTTTCCAGCAAATACTCTCAGAAACTTGGCATTTGTTTGGAAAAGAATCAGTGAGGATGACAGTAAAGAGCATTGATAACTTCTAAGAAATGAAACATTTTCTTCGCGATAAGCTGGTCCGATTTTTTTTACACATCCTTGTTTACATACATCATCATCTGGAATCGCAACGTGTTGGTCTACATTTGAGACCTGTCCGATTGTCGAACGTACCTCAGCAGGGAGAAAGCTCTCTCGACATCACGGCTTCTGTTAGCTAGCCACAGCAATGTTAGCCTATGGCCAGCCTATGGCCATGAGCAGTAGAGTCATACCAATGAGTTTGAAAGCTGTGTTTGTGGGGCTTGCTTCCAGCAAGTACTCGTTGAGAATGCCGGACCGTCGGCCCACAATTGTGCAGCTCGGTGCTTTGAAAGGATCCATTCAGAAAGAAATCGGGTTTAACTTGACTCTCCTGAAACATGTTCGGGTTGTAAAAATCGTGTATAATCGGGTTTTATCCAAAAACGAACAACCTTAAATGTTTGGCAATGTAGAAAAACCAAAATATTTAAGCCTAATAAGAAACTGCAATTGTTTCTTCCCATCATGTCTTCAGAGGACATAAATGTGTGTTGCACACATTGACTAACTACATTACTAGATTACCTTCTAGAACATTTAGGCTATGCTCTGAGCTTTTCTGGCTGACTTGCACGCATGTCTTAACAAAATAAATGTGTTTGAAAGTGCTGTTTTCCTTGCACAACCCTTCCCACTGATTTTCTGTCTGCTATGATAACATTCTCGTGAGTCCTCAGGAATAAATTTAGTTGATTGCTAGCGTGCTTAGCCTGTGCCTGAATGAAGGGTGAGGAAGACTGAACATTAGGGTAACCAAGTTTTTCACCTGATGCGGCCCATGGCATTGAGGGGTCTTCTCAGTCCAGCCAGAAGTCCCTGGGCGGTCACTGCCAGCTGAGTCCTCTTGAACAGCTGAAACTGGTAGTGGAGGTCCGAGCTGGCCGGAATGCGCTCCTACTCCCCAGGGCTTGAAGGGGGGGGGTATGGGAGAATTCCAAAATAATGTAGAGGGTGCAAAGTAGGGGGCAGAATTTTCAGGTGCCCGCGGGGTAGGAGGTGGGGTGGATAGCATGAAAGAGGGTGCTTTGGGGGGTATGTGTTAGTTTGGATGCAGCAATATGCCATAGCCTTTTCCTTGCTCAGTTTGTTGTGGGGTGGTGGTAGGCATGCTCTACGAGGCGATAGTCGTCTAGAATGTCTTTATAAAAAGAAGAAAATGTCGATGTTAATGAAATGAGGGAGAGTGAAAATTTTGTAGCCAGTGATAGCACCAGAACACTTTGAAAACCAGTGTGATTATCACGGCAAATGATGTGGCGACCACGAATGGCACATGGTGTTATCTCTTCTGCAGTTCATTACAAATAAACCATGGCTCTAGACTTACACTGGATAGTCAAATAATGCATTACACAGGGTAAATTGCACTATTCAGCCAAACATAACACTGACAAATTCCCTTTGGTGTCCCTCTAAAGCTCTCGCTTGCATGTGTGCAGAGGCAGCTTTTGTTTATCTGTGTTTGCAGGCATATACGTGTCTTACATCACTTTACTCATGCAATGTATATGCCCGTTAACCCTTGGTGTTGTGTTACATGCATGTTTTTTTAATGCAGTAATTAAACATGCTTGCGTAATGTGGCAGATCAGTGCATTTTTGCTGCAATGTAACAAGTGCTTTCCTTGAGGCCATGCCGTTGCTTGTTGGCCTGAGCAGTATTAACGAATGCAGAATACACGTGTACTCGTAGTTATAGTGCGCAAAAATGTTTCAGTCTGTCAAAATGAATTTTGTGATCGTTGATTGTTTCGCCGCAACTTTGTGTGTGGCACACCTTTGATTGTCCTTTAACCTGAGCGAGTAATACTGTTCTGCATTAGTTGTCTTGCGTAAAGGTGATGAGGATGGACCTTCGTAAGGGCTGCCTCACGTTTATGTGGTCAGGTGAGGATGCGATTCAGAGAACTTTGTCAGTGTTAGGTGGATGTAGCGCGACAGTAGTGCGGGAAAGTTGAGTGGGCAATCTCTACAGCACCCAGTTCCAGCATCCACCTCTGGTGTTTTTGTGGTCTCTTGTAAGCACATTTCTGCAGTTCAAGGTGCCGTGACGCTTCCGTTTTCCTGCACACCTCTTCCCATCGAAGCATTATCTATCAGGTTTGCTTCAGGCTATAATGGCCAGAATTTGGAAGAACAGGTAGTTCTTTGTGATGAGGACCAGTGAACATTGGCAATAACTACCACGTAACTCTACAAGCACCCACCTTCGGATAACCAAGAGGTCTCCCTTGAAGATATCGAGATATCGAATACAGCTTCAAGGCACCAATACTAGACACTTCTCTTGTCATTGTTTCTCTTTCCCTCACTCCCCTCCCCCACTTAAACCTTTCTGCTTCGAATCTGGGTCCCTGAAAACAACATCAGTTGCACATCCTCCTCCTGACATAAAAATCAATGAACCATTCGTTACCAAGTATCATCAAGCAGTATTTAACTGTATCAGCTTCTTCTGGAAATATGAAATGTAAAGTAATAGGATGATGTGTGGCTTAATGTAAAAAGTCAAAATGCAAAAAAAATGTGTTTGATATTTTGTAGGAAATAAATATGAAAGGTAAAGTAATTAAGGTGATGCGTGGCTTATAAAAAAAGTAAGTAAAAAATCTGATATTTTGTAGAAAATATTGAGAATTAAACATAGTTATAAACATTTATGCAGCTGTGACCTATAACAAAGCATTTGTGATCAATTTTAATGATGTTTTGTTTAGGTTTGATGGCTCTGAAATGTGTATGTGCAAACTTTTTGAGGGATGTAGGAAGCTCGCGCAAAGTGCGAATGCAGTAAGGTTGAGATTGTGGCAAATTTGTGGAAGTAAACACGTTTTACGATCTTGCCACTTAAACGCATGTGAGTTCAAATATTTTGCTTAGCTTCAGCGTCTGCAGCAAAGACAAACCAAATCGTTCATCATAGAAAGTTTCAAACATTCCCGCTTTTGGTGCTTTCTTTAGAGGTCGAAAGATGTCGCCACATAGACGCCTGCTTTCCTGGGTTAGCTGTGGCAGACACCCTAGAGATGCCGCCACCTGGACGCGAGGCCTGAATGAGCTGCGACGTCGATGAGAGAGAGCAATAACACTTATTGAAAGAGCTCCCCCTTATGGGGCGGTAACCAACGTGCGGTAACTACGTAGTGTCCTCGCGTGTACTCAGTTGCAATATGGTGAGGTTGCAATCCGTGGATTGACCTTGGTCATCGCCGCTGGGGGAGATGGAGAGGGAATTGGAAAGAGGTGGTGTGGAATTAATGTAGTCCTGTATGCCGGCTTCTCAAATGTAGTAGAGAAGACAGCAGTGAGCTTAAATGCATAAAACTGCGGCCGATACAGCTTGACGTCATTTCTTGACTCTCTTTTTTTTTTTTCGGATTAAAAAGTTTTGGCTGTCGGAGTAAGGGGGGGGGGGGCATATATCAGCACTTTTTCATAATCTTTTGGCGAAGCAAGGATAGGTGGCATAGGACGTTTATTCATGTGAAAAATAATCATAAAATGTGGCTGCGTTTTCTTGCTTCGCTGGAAATAAATTCGAAAGGGGATAAAATCCCCCCCCTGCAAGCATCGCTCCCTCGATCCCGTCTGCCCCTCTGACTCGATCTCACGGGTTTCCCTCGTCTCTTCCTCCTCCCATTCCTCTCTCCCCCTCCTTTTACTTAATCTGACTCCCTCCTATCTTGCCGAACTTCTCCCCACCCCACGGTGGAAGAATTTTTCCCTCTCCATTAATTCCCCTCACTTCTTCCTACCTCGTCTTTCGCCTGTGCCTCTCCTTCAATACTCTCTCCCCATCCTTGACGTCCAGTACCCTTCCCTACCGCCCATTCTCCTCCTTCCACTCCACCCACTGCTTTCCCCTTCCTGACACTTCCGCTACACTTTTTCGCATTCCATTTATAATATCCTATACTCTAAACAGTAACACTCCTGTACTTATTTACTACTTCCAAGTGCTTTGGATTTGAATTTCGAACTATCATGGAATAATTTCCGTCGACTAGCGCTTACTAATAGACAATTTGAAAACTCCGAGGACACCTCTAGTCAGTGGCGTTCCTGGCTAACCTTGCACCCGGGGCCCCAGCAAATTTGTCACCCCCCTCTCATACAAAATATCAGCAATATTCAGAACAAATCAGCACAATTGCCACAATTTTATTTGATATTACAATAATTCCCTTTATTTTATTTGTTTTATTTCCTTTATTTTATTTTCATTTATTTTATTCATTTTATTTCCTTTATTTCATTTATTTTATTTTCATTTATTTTATTTTCCTTTATTTTATTTATTTTATTTCCTTTATTTTCTAAATTAAGTTCACCCACTTATTTTGTTCTGTTAAAATAAAAAGTGTTGAAATAACAAAAGACGAATCCATTTTTGCATAAAAATGAACAAAAAGTTTGCATGTTTTATTTAAAGCGAGGGCTTTGGAATACACAATACATAATCCGAGCGTTCGATACAGTTAACCACGATGCAGAACTTATGGGGGTATTTTGGCAATAATGAAGGAAGACTGATGCTAAAGTAAGCATGCTGTGCTTCTTTTAATGTTTTTTTTTTTTTTCATGAATACTCGTTTTCTTTTCTCTGAAGGATCCGGGCTTGTAGATTACCTGAATATTTACCCTTACAGAAAAGCCGTTTGTTTTGGTTTTTAGAGCGCTAATTATTGCATCAAACCAATTCGAACTACGGTTCATTAAAATGACCTTTTCTGGAATAAGAACTGCTTTAAACGTGTACCAGTTTTCGTCAACCAAACAATTTTCAGAAATTTTCATACATTTATTTATGAATCGGGTTGAGCAGCAAAAGTGGCTTTTCCATAGTCGCAAATTGTTTTTGGTTTGTTGGACGAATGATGAGATGGCACATTCAGCGCGACAAGTGCAATATAAACAATACAGAGATCGCTAACGTCAGGCATGTGGCTAATATTTGAAACAATGTCTGGGACACTTAGTATTAGGTGGAACATACAGATGAAGATGTTGTCCTGTTTAGCTGGGTAGTCGCTTGTGTTAAGTAAAAGCAGGCGCATAATAGAGAGTTTTAGCATAGCGTTACCGTTTTTACGTTACCGTGTTTGCGGGAGTCGACTGCGGAGCGCGAGAGTTACCGTGAACGGTAACTTACCGGCACAGGCTTCGCCATCGCAAGCGGCTTCCGGTAACACGGTAAACGGTAACGCAAACACGGTAACGATATGCTAAAACTGCCTAATGATCGGAAAGTAGAGGATTCCGATAGCATTGTCACAGTCCTAGAGGATTTCCAGGTAATGTGGGGGAAATTAAAATTAGCGAAAACAAATATGGCACGATTAGGAAATTTTGTAATAAAATGCATATAGTGCGTCGAGTAGGATCCCGCGTTAGCGGATGGTGTAAAATAGCAGAAAAAAATATTCTTCTGATAGCCTGCAGTTATGCGGAAGGTAACAAGATCGAGCTTTGTAAAAAGATTCATTTAGAGTCAGTTAAAATACGAACGGGTGGACCACGAAACAACCCGAACGCGTTTTGCCTGTCGCAAAATCCCACTCTCAAAATAAACTGGTTATTTCCCCTCATGTTCAAAATCCCTCCTCTCATATGCCCATGTTAGCAGTTGCCCCCTCTTGTGTCCCCTCGACTTTCTCCCTCTCCTCAGCGAAAACGAAGGTTGGGTCGGCTTTTGTTGCCCCCAAGACGAACAAAGGGGCAGTGGCTGCCGCGGCGTGCAGAATGTTACAATGCGTGCGCGGGGATGTACAATGAGTGCTCCCCTGCTATTCGCCCCGAGCGCGAACACAGTCGGTCCCTGGCGGCGGCGGGACGAACCGCTCCTACTGTGGATGGCGCTCTCGCGTCGTCTGCTTTTTCACATTGCGTGCGGCGCAAGACGCGTGCTGCACACGACAAAACAACCAATATGTGTGCTCGCTTGGCAGTAAGCAATGACATAGTTACCTCTGCTTGCGCATTTCCTCTAGAATTGCAATAATCAGCGGCCGTTGGGGGTTAATGCGCTGGTTTAATTCCACGAAACATCTTCGCCCTGGTCACCGCTTGAGTGTGAAACGTACACTTGTATGTATGTACACTTTATTTACATTATATTACAACTCATGGCTCGTGATCGCAAACAAGAGGTCGGGAAAGGCCCGCGTCGAGCGGGGCTCGCCGCACTTCTCTGTCTCTGTGACCTCTCTGTCATCGTTCTCTCCGTTCGATCTCCAAAACATCATACTCTCGATTTTACCAACAAAACCCTGCCCACAAAAGGGACGTTACAACTTGAGAGTGAGGATTGCTCATTGATTAGCACATACTCGATCACTGCTTGACCATCAGGACAAACAAATCTAGGTGGATTCAAAATAGTCACGTGACCCACCTCTCACTCTCATACAGAAACCCAAAGGTATTCCGCAAAACACAAATATAACATAAATGAAAACCAACCAACTAAAAGCAGACCCAACTCAGGTAATCGGCTCTCGGCCGACACATCTCAAAGTATTGTCATACCGTGCACGCCTATGTTTGTGCTCCGCGCCGCCAGAATTCCTCCCCTTTGTTAACACGTGGAGCGCCTAACAAAGCCTGGTCGTCCTCCCTATTGACGGATGCAGCAGCCAAGTCGCCAGGCTCAGACGTGTGACGAACTGAAACTTCGCCCAGTAACTCTGAGCAGTGCAACTGTCCTAGACTGAATGTCTGGTGACCCAATGTTTGACCCCTTGACCGACCTTCAGCTCCCGTCCGCTTCGGGAATTCTCGTGGCGGAAATCCTTATTCGAAAGCTTACATCGCTTTCAGCCATTATGAAGTTACCGAAGCGTTTGTATGAGTCGTCTCCGGACCCGCTCGCCGGGTGGACACAAAAGCGCGGCGAATAACAAAAGCCTCCGCGGTTCTCCTTACTCCCCTCGCGCCTAACTCAGCTCGGCCGGCGGGGAAACAAACACAATACAGGTAAAGAAGCTAACTGAGAGATCGCACTTAACACAAGCTGGGTAGTCGCTTGTGTTAAGTAAAAGGCGCATAAAGATCGGAAAGTAGAGGATCCCGATAGCGTTGTCACAGTCGTAGAGGATTTCCGGGTAATGTGGGGGAAATTCAAACTGACAAAAACAAACATGGCACGATAAGGAAATTTTGTAATAAAATACATATAGTGCGTCGAGCAGGTCATTAGAAAATCCCGCGTTAGCAGATGGTGTAAAATAGCAGCAAAAAATATTCTTCTCGTAGCCTGCAGTTATGCGAAAGGAAACAAGATCGAACTTTGTAAAAAGATTCATTTAGAGACATGCAAAGATTTTGGAGAAATTTTGGCAAAGACACCGTGAAAACTCAAGCGTGGCTGTTTTGCATTGCCTTTGGTGGTAATGGTTGGTCTTTGTTGGAGTGGAAGCCTGCTACTGTGACATTCATGTGAAAGGCACGGGTGACGCTGGGTGGGGGAGGGATTGCAGGAACAGGATATTTTGTGCACGGGTTCCCCGAAAGCCAAACATTTCTTGGGGCGTACCTTAATTACTGCCATTTAGGTTCGCCGTGGCGGCTGCTAAAAGGACCGGTACTGGAAAAAGGTTCATTGCAATTGAGAAACGAAATTTTCCCCTTCCCCTGAACCGGAGGTCGAAATGATGTTTACGTCTCCCTCTCTCTCCTCGAGAACGCTTTGCTGAGAGAACGGGGAAAGGGGTGTCTCCACCTGCAGGTGAAGCACCGACGCTACAGTCCACAAGTTGCCCCGTATACATCTTTTTCAGGTCTCACGGAGGGCAGAGGACAGCAACCCAGAAATTATAGGAAACGTGTGTGTCTCCCTTTCTTAGATTCGAGAGGAGAAGCACACCTTCGCCGTGCCTTCATGCGCAATGGAATGCAGACACGCCCAGCAGCAGACGCACTGCGTTACCGTGAAGCGCTGGGCTTCAAGTGAATTCTTGTGACAATGAAAGCCCTGCTGGGGTGGCTGCTTTTCAAATCAAAGCTAAACGCCAGTGAGTCGAGATTTCGGCGCAAGCGCTGCCGGGGACACGCATCTTTACTGTCACCCCCCCCCCCCCCCCCCTTCCCCGGAAGGAACAAGGTTGCTCCCCACACCCTCCGGCGGCATCGCGGTAACTCTTCACGCCACGCACATTATCGGATAATCCCCCACGCATTTTTGAATGCCATAATTCTCCTTGCCTTCCCCATTATACTGAAAATGGAGGATAATTTGAATAGGCAGCCGCAGTTTAGTGGCACTCGTCTTCCAGTTTTCGACGTCCACTAAAGACACTGAAGAGGCACGAGTGGCACCCCCCCCCCCCCCCCCCCCCTACCGAGGCGGCTGGTACCCAGGGTTCAGGGCCCCCCCGGCCCCCCCCTAGCGACGCTACTGCCACAACCAACTTTCACTCTGGCTTGTAATTGAAAACACATGGAGGGCGGCGAGGGTCGTCTGCTTTTGTACTACCCAGAGGCGTCGGCCGCTAGGGGGCGCTGCATGTCCCCAAAACTCCAGCGCAGGAGGTGTATTGGTTGGACACAACAGAAAAAAACTACGTAGCTGCAATGACAGATATGTAAGACGTGACCCGCCCAGCACTCGCGTGTGTGGTAAATTGCTTGCTCATGCCCTCTCCTTCTCGCCAATGCAGACATTCAGTTCAAGTGCTAGGCATGAATGCTAGTACAGCAATCTTCACGGAAGGGAGTGATTTAAAATGAAGCACTCATAATCCCCAACCAAGTACTGAAAAGCATGAAGTCAACATTAAAACATTTTTCGTTCGTCCGCAGTGTCCACAATGTCTTTGGCACCTCACTGCAACTAGCCTAGCTAGGACTTCGTGCTGTGGAAAGCAAAGATTGGCGCGCTTCCGCACGTGCCTGTTCGTTTAGACCAATAAAAATTAAAGCACGCAGTTGCAAGCAAGCATCAGCAAAGACCAGGGCCGTAGCCATAATTTTTTTTCGGAAGGGGTTATGGGCTATCGGAAAGCAGGAGTTTTGCCCAAGGGAACATGAATTCTCGCTTAAGCGCTGCCCGGAAAACTTTCGGAGGGAGGTTCGAACCCACAACCCCCCCCCCCCCCCCCTCCTCACATCGTTACTGGCAAAGACCGTACCCAAGGTCTGATGAATCTAGCACACACGAATGCTCGAGTTCACCGCCCTGCCGCGACACTGTCTTTTGTTTTGTTTTGGTGTAGTACGATATCGGTAATCCGAACTTTTTATGGGCCTGGTACTGGTATGGTGGCTAGAAGGGCCACCATAGTACTGGTACTACAACGGAGTTATGGTGGAGTCAGTGACTGCCAAACAGGCAACATGAGCCACACGCTTACAGCAGATACGCGACGCGCTCATCAACCAACAGCTCGACGCAACACTTCGTGTAAGCACTGTCAACAGCGGCTACTTTGACAGAAACTCGGGCATCAAACAAAACGCCAAAGCGAACCCACCGCTGCAGAAGGGCGCACTTGCGCAATAGTGATAAAAAAAAATGGGCCCATCTCCCCGCGAGGGGGACTCGAGTAAATGCGTCGCATAGGGGGTGGGTGTATTGCGTTAACGTATAGTGTTTGGGGGATTGGTGCTATCACGTGTACACCACGCAGCTATCACGCCGCTGAGTCGCCAACGCACGCCGCTGACGACGTAGTTTGAATGAGTCAAGGATATAAGGCGCGTTTGTAGCCTTTGATTCTGTGTCGGTTTTGTGGCGCAGTGGGAAGAGCACCATGTACCTCGAGTTCCGCCCACATGTAGTGAATGCGTTGTATCATCAGCAGCTTCTTGACGTAGTTTGAATGAGTCAAGGATATAAAGCGCGTTCGTAGCCTTTCATTCTGTGTCGGATTTGTGGCGCAGTGGGTAGAGCACCATGTACCTTGCGTTCCGCCCGCAGGGTCGTGGGATCGAAACAAGGCGCCGGTAACTGTTATTTCTTTTTATAGTGTAGGGGGAGGCTGGCTGCTGCGGACGCCGACGCACGGGTGACATCGTGAGTTACACAAATGCTCTGCATTTAAAACACCTTACAGCAGTGCATAGCGTATTGATGCTATGCGCTGTAACGTTGATACGCAGTGCCTTCGTGATAGAAGTAAAAACAAAAAAAGGCTCACGGCCCAGGAAGTGACGAAAATGTCTTTATAACGTGACTTTGAGCTGTGGCGTCACGACCTCGATCTGTTGATGGCCGGTAAGAGCGTCCCGTCTACCAACTGGAAAATGGTTAGCACGGCGAAACCAGTTTCCAGGATCAAAGATAGAGCCGAGACTTTAAATACATCTGAATGCGAAAGTTTACGCAAATTTGATGTACCAGCAAGTGAACGAAATCTGTTAGTGTATACGTTGGGACGAAATCTGTTAGTTTACGTTGGCACGATTTGTGCTGTGTAGTCAAATTATACCACATTTCTGAAAGCCTATTCCGCACGGCATCATCGCTATTCGTGTTCGCTGGTTTTCCTAACTGCGCACGAAACGTTGACGCTTTTCTCGCTAGGATGCACTCAGGTGATGGCCGTTCAATAGTGAATGCGGCAGTCGTGCGCAGGGCCGTAGCCAGAAATGTTTATCGGAGGGGGTTTGGGTTATCGGAAGGAGGATATTTAGCGAAAGGGGCATTACGACTGGCTCGTGCGCTGACTGGAAAAAATTTCGGAGGTGGTTCTAACCCCCCCCCCCCCCCCTTCCCCTCTCTGGCTACGTCCCTGGTCGTGCAAAACCGTCAGGGTGCACGTGTACGGCACAGATATCCGAACGATTCGGAAGAACGGAGAAAAAGGTGTGCGCGAATTTCGCACGACTACCGCAATCACCGGTGGAACGGCTCTCAACTCCTCTGTCCGTCCGTTTTTCCCCCCGACCGTACGTCCTTCTATCCATCCTTTCCTCCAACGATGAAGTTATACACCCCCTCCCCCCCTCTCCCACACACATCGCAGGATTTTTCTTTTCAACAGAAGCTCCAGGCCCCACTACACAACACGAGCCCTAACGCGCACGCTGTGCGCCAACTGCAAACAGAAACCGCAAAAACAAAACTGCTCCGTAAAAAAAAATGACAGGATGGTGCTGCCATCTCTTAGCAATCAAAGTAAACAAACGTTGTATTAAACTTTTTTGATACAGTGAAATATATATAAATTTAAACTACAAGATTAAAATGTTAAACATATAACTGGCACTTTTGGAAGTTAGAGTTTCAACATAATTATTTTAGCAAGGACCAGCAGAATCTGCAAGTACGGCAAGTAACACTGTTCACAAAACATGGTAGCGCGCATAGGTGCTTACTGGCGTGCACGTGTTGAGCGATTCGACGTTTGAAATACCAGCATCTGCCATGTATACAGTCGGCGCGGTGGCCGATCTCATCGGCAAGAAAGGCTCTACAAGCCCCAGCCCCACAAAGAAGGCAGCCAAAGCGAAGGAGCTTCCTCAACCGGTCGGGCCGGCGCTGCGCTACACCGAGGTGAAAAGCCAGACTGCCTCGCCGCAAAAAGGTACCGCGAAACGTAAACACGGTCGTGCTGGAAAAAGACTGAGTGCTGAGGGCCTTCCACCTCAACGAGGAAAAAAGGGAAAACAACTCGGACTGGACGACTCGCCTGAGTTAAATGACGCAAGCTTTGATGGGTCGGAGAGCGGCTCTGACGATGGTCCACACGCATCGACCAAGTTTGTCAAAGGTACCGCTCGAAACGCAGCCAGCCCCGCTTCTTCGCCAGTATCGAAGAGCCTGAAAAAGGAGAAGAAAAAGAGAAAGTTTGCAAATGATTGCGATGGAGGGGAAACGAATGACAACTCGGAGGTCGCACCACCAGCGAAACGTCGCAAGAGCACTCACTCTGACGCGGACACCCAGCAGCGACGTCCCAGAAAATCCGGTCAGTCTGAGGACCCACACGACCCAGAGAAAAGCGACAGGACCATCTTCGTGGGCAATCTCCCGGGTAAGGCCACGGCAAAGGATTTGCAGCACATGTTTAAGAAGTATGGACCCATTGAGAGCATTCGATTCCGTTCCATCGTTCCGGCGAAGGAGAGCCTGAGCAAGAAAGTGGCATTCATCAACAAGGCCCTGCACGCCAGCAAGCAGAACGTGAACGCTTACGTCGTGTTCAAGCAGAAGGAAGCGGTTAAAGAAGCCCTCACCCTGAATGGCAGTGTAGCTCTTGGGAATCACATCAGGGTGGACGTTGTCAGTTCCTCCAAGCCGCAAGGAAGTGAAAAGAAAACGGTGTTTGTTGGCAACCTCCCCCACGAAATTCAAGATGAAGAGCTTTGGAAGTTCTTCTCCGAGTGTGGTGAGGTGGAGGCCGTGCGCCTCATTCGGGACAGGGCGTCTGGTATGGGGAAAGGCTTTGGCTTCGTCACGTTCAAGAAGCTCGACGGAGCAGCACTTGCCATGGAGATGACTGGTCGAGAGCTTTCGGGGCGGCCCCTCAGGGTGACGGCCTACTCTAAGCAGGCAACACCTAAAAGGTCTTTCCAGCCTGGGCATGCCGTCCAAAAGAAAGGAAAGTCGAGCAAGCACGATCCTTCGTTAGAAGCTACAGATTTCAAGGGCTCCAAAGCTGAACGCTTCATGAAAAAGAAGAAGCTGAAGAAACAGATCCGAGCAAAGAAGCAGCAAAAGCTCCAGAAGAAGATTTTCCATCTTGGAGGTGCCCCACCAAAAAAAGAGAAGAACAAGAATGAAGCAAAGCAGTCAGAATAAAGCTGGAGAGTGTTGAGAACAAAAGACATTTGGTTTGTTCGTTTGTGTTACTTTGAGGTATGCTGGAAAGGAAATGAAGATAGCACCTGGCTACAGTTAGTTCTCAGGGAACCTGTGGGGTCTTTAACGTAAGACCAAAAGCAAGCACAGATGTGCCACTCTGCACTATGTGTTTCAAGTGTCTCATGTTTGCTATTACCGTATTTACCCGATTCTAACGCACACTTTTTTTCCGAAAAAATAGGCCGAAAAATTGCATGCGCGTTAGAATCGGATACAAAACCAAAACTGCCGAAGCAGCGGAAATTTCGTCCCACCCATCGCCATCTCAAGATGGCGCCAAAGCTTTTAGCAACGATTTTTCGGACGCAGCAAGCCTAGGCGCCTAGGCTTTTCTATCGGCGTTCACACAAATCGTCAAACCGTTTCACTTGCGCGCTTGATAACAGCAATGGCAGCAGCAGCTCCCACGCGTTCAAAACGAGCGGTCGACTGAAGCGTGCACTTCTGGAGAAGCTCTCGGGATGGGCGTGCGAGGCGTGGGCCACGATGCCATCGACCATGGTTGAACGTTCGTTCAGAAGTGTGGCATCGCGAACGCGCTTGAAGGCACCGAGGCCGATATGTTGTGGTCAGCAGAGAGCAACAAGGAGTGAGATGAGTGAGATTATTCCGGGAAATAAATCCCCCGTTTCTCTCGCATTCGTTTGTCTGGGTCACAAAGTCCCGTGCACGTTACAATCAGAGGTGCAAGGTTTTTCGGTTTTTTTGCCAGGAAAATCGGGGGTGCGTTAGAATCGGGTAAATACGGTATTTAAACTATTATGTGCAGTCCAATGGTGTTGCATGGAAGTTGAGCAATATCGCTTTGTCATGTAAAGGCTGTACGAAAAAGCATTTCAAAGGCAGCACTGCCGCACAAAAGACGGCGTACTAGCCAATCCCACATAATGTGGTTTTGTCATTTTGACGGTATGGTGGGTCGAGGTATGCTAAACAAAAGATATTCAGCATATGTGCAATATTTGTTGTGTTCGTTTTTGGATTTTATATTCTTTTTTAAATCAGGGGGGCAAAAATTGGGTGCTATTTTTCAAACCGATAATCGGGGAGAAATGAATTTTTTTGTAAAAGCATCCCGAAAATTTTTTTTTTTTTTCGGTTTAAATCTACAGATGCACTGTGTAATACACTTAGTTTATTTTATCAGAAGGTGCCATGAGCTTCTCTAATGCGTTAAAATTGGTATTTGCTTCGGGCTGGTAATCGGAGGTATATCAGGGTTTTACAGCACATACTCTCAGAAATTTGGTATTTGTTTGGAAAAGAACCAGTGACGATGACGGTAAAGAGCGTTGATAACTTTTTTTATTCACGATAAGCTGGTCATGGATTTTTTTACACATCCTTGTTTACATACATCATCATCTGGAATCGCAACGTGTCGGTCTACATTTGAGACCTGTCCGATCGTCGAACGTACCTCAGCAGGGAGAAATCTCTCTCGACATCACGGCTTCTGTTAGCCATCCACAGCAATGTTAGTGGAGCATTTGCCAGCCGAGGGCCACGAGCGGTAGAGTCAGGCCAATATTCAATGAGTTTGAAAGCAGTGTTTGTGGGGCTTGCTTCCAGCAAGTATTCGTTGAGAATGCCGGACCGTCGGCCCACAATTGTGCAGCTCGGTGCTTTGAAAGGATCCATTCAGGGAGAAATTGGGTTTAACCCGACTCTCCTGAAACATGTTCGGGGTGTAAAAATCGGGTAAATTCAGGTTTCATCCAAAAACGAACAACCCTAAATGTTTGGAAATGTAGAAAAGCCAAAACATTTAAGCCTAATAAGAAACTGCAATTATTTCTTCCCATCATGTCTTCAGAGGACATAGATGTGCGTTGCACACATTGACTAACTACATTACCTGATTACCTTCTAGAACGTTTAGGCCATGCTCTGAGCTTTTCTGGCTGACCTGCACGCATTTATGAACAAAATAAATGTGTTTGAAAGTGCTGTTTTCCTTGCACAACCCTCCCCACTGATTTTCTGTCCGCTATGATAACATTCTCGTGAGTCCTCGGGAATAAATTTAGTTGATTGCTAGCATACTGTAGCCTGTGCGTGAATGAAGGGTGAGGAAGACTGAACATTATGGTAACCAAGTTTTTCACCTGATGGGGCCCATAGCATTGAGGGGTCTTATCAGTCCCAAGTCCCTGGGCGGACACCACCAGCTGAGTCCTCTTGACCAGCTGAAACTGGTCCGAGCTGGCCGGAATGCGCTCCTACTCCCCAGGGCTTGAAGGGGGTCGTATGGGAGAATTCCAAAATAATGTAGAGGGGGCGAAGTAGGGGGCAGAATTTTCAAGTGCCCGCGGGGTAGGAGGTGGGGTGGATAGCATGAAAGAGGGTGCCTTGGGGGGTATGTGTTAGTTTGGATGCAGCAATATGCCATAGCCTTTACCTTGCTCAGTTTGTCGTGGGGTGGTGGTAGGCATGCTCTACGAGGCGATAGTCCTCTAGAATGTCTTTATAAAAAGAAGAAAATGTCGATGTTAATGAAATGAGGGAGAGTGAAAATTTTGTAGCCAGAGATAGCACCAGAACACTTTGAAAACCAGTGTGATTATCACGGCTGACCACAAATGGCACATGGTGTTATCTCTTCTGCAGTTTATTACAAATAAACCATGGCTCTAGACTTACGCTGGATTGTCAAATAATGCATTACACAGGGTAAATTGCACAATTCAGCCGAACATAACACTAACAAATTCCCTTCGGTGTCCCTCTAAAGCTCTCGCTTGCATGTGTGCAGAGGCAGCTTTTGTTTATCTGTGTTTGCAGGCATATACGTGTCTTACATCACTTTACTCATGCAATGTATATGCCCGTTAACCCTTGGTGGTGTGTTAAATGCATGTTTTTTTAATGCAGTAATTAAACCTGCTTGCGTAATGTGTCAGATCAGTACATTTTTGCTGCAATGTAACAAGTGCTTTCCTTCAGGCCATGACGTTGCTTGTTGGCCTGAGCAGTATTAACAAATGCAGAATACACGTGTACTCATAGTGCGCAAAAATCTTGCAGTCTGTCAAAATGAATTTTGTGATCGTTGATTGTTTCGCCGCAACGTTGTGTGTGGCAGACCATTGATTAGTGCGTCCTTTAACCTGAGCGAGTAATATTGGTCTGCATCAGTTGTCTTGTGCAAAGGTGATAGGATACACCTTCATGAGGGCTGCCTCACGCTTATGTGGTGAGGTGAGGATGCGATTCAGAGAACTTGTGAGGGTTAGGTGGATGTAGCGCGACAGTAGTGAGGGAAAGTTGAACGGGAATCTCTTCAGCACCCAGTATCAGCATCCACCTCTGGTGTTTTTGTAGTCTCTTGTAAGCACATTTTTTCAGTTCAAGGTGACATGCTGCTTCCTTTTTCGTGCAAACCACTTCCCATTGAAGCACTATCAGGTATGCTACAGGCTATAATGCCCAGAATTTGGAAGCACAGGTAGTTATTTGAGATGAGGACCAGTGAACATTGGCAATAACTACCACGTAACTCTACAAGCACCCACCTTCGGATAACCAAGAAGGCTCCCTGCCATACTGCTGTCATTGAAGATATCGAGATATCGAATACGGCTTCAAGGCACCGTTACGAGACACTTCTCTTGTCGTTTCTTTTTTCCTCACCCCCCTCCCGCACTTAAACCTTTCTGCTTCAAATCTGAGTCCCTTAAAACAACGTCAGTTGCACATCCTCCTCCTGACATAAAAATCAATGAACCATTCGTTACCCAGTATCATCAAGCAGTATTGAACTGCATCAGCTTCTTCTGGAAGTGAAGTGAAGTTTATTTTCTTTTCATAGAAAAGAGGGGACCGAGGCAAAAGGCGGTTAAGCGTGACGAGGCCTCGATACCCTAAGCCTGTAAGTAGTACAGATACAAACGCGAAAACACTTAATACATAAAAGGGGCAGCAATCAAAATACAAAACTAATATATAAGCAGTAACACTTACTAGAAATACAAAACATGTGCACAATCATGGGCAAATACAAATTGATACTTGTACAAGCACAATTTCGTACATACGGATGAAATAAAGTAAATCATTCGACTGAAGTACTTGTGTGAAAAAGATAGAAATATAGATATATACACTTACATCCATGTACACGCATACATACACACGCATATATATCGAAGACGGTAAATTGCATTTTTACGTTAGAATTTCAAATATGAAAGGTAAAGTACTTGGTTGATGTGTGGCTTAACGTAAAAAGTCTAAATGCAAAAAAAATGTGTGATATTTTGTAGGAAATAAATATGAAAGGTAAAGTAATTAAGGTGATGTGCGGCTTAATGTAAAAAAGTGTAAACAAAAAAATCTGATTTTTTGTAGAAAATATTGAGACTTAAACATAATTATAAACATTTATGCAGCCTTCACCTATAGCAAAGCATTTGTGATAAATTTTAATAATGTTTTGTTTAGGTTTGATGGCTCTGAAATGTGTATGTGCAAACTTTTTGAGGGATGTAGGAAGCTCGCGCAAAGTGCGAATGCAGTGAGGTTGAGATTGTGGCAAATTTGTGGAAGTAAGCACGTTTCACGATCCTGTCACTGTTAAACGCACGTGGGTTCAAATATTTTGCTTAGCTTCAGCGTCTGCAGCAAAGACAAACCAAATCGTTAATCATAGGAAGTTTCAAACATTCTCGCTTTCGGTGCTTTCTTGAGAGGTCGAAAGATGTCGCCACATAAACGCCTGCTTGCCTGGGTTAGCTGTGGCAGACACCCAAGAGATGCCGCCACCTGGACGCCAGGCCTGAATGAGCTGCGACGTCGATGAAGCAGGTTAAAAGAACTACGTAGTGTCCTCCCTGTTCTGTGGTTTCCCAGCACTTTTAGGAGTACTCAGTTGCAATCTGGTGAGGTTGCAATCCATGGTCATCGCCGCTGGGGGAGGTGGAGGGGGAAATTGGAAAGGGGTGGTGTGGAATTAATGTAGTCCATGCCAGCTTCTCGAATGTAGTAGAGAAGACAGCAGTGAGCTTAAATGCATAAAACTGCGCCCATACAGCTTGATGTCATTTCTTGTCTCTCTCTTTTTTTGCGGATAAAAAGTGTTTGGCTGTCGGAGAACTAAGGGGGGGTGGGAAGGGGCATATATCAGCACTTTTTCATAATCTTTTGGCGAAGCAAGGATAGGTGGCATAGGACGTGTTTATTACGGTATTCTTAAAAAATAATCATAAAATGTGGCTGCGTGTTTTCTTGCTTCGCTGGAAATTAATTCGAAAGGATAGCATTTCATTCCCCCCTGCAAGTATCGTGACTCGATCACACGGGTTCCCCTCGCCCCTTCCTCCTCCTCCTTTTACTTCATCTGAGTCCCTCCTACCTTCCCGAACTTCTCCCCACCCCGCGGTGGAAGAATTTTTCGCTCTCCATTAATTCCCTTCACTTGTTCCTCCACTTATTCCTACCTTGTCTTTCGCTTCTGCCTCACCTTCAATACCCTGTCCCCATCCTTGACGTTCTTTCCCTCATTCAGTACCCTTCCCTACTGCCCATTCTCCTCCCCGGCCACTCCACCCACCGCTTTCCCCTTCCTGACACTTCCGCTACACTTTTTCGCATTCCATTTACAATAGAGTTTTAGCAGTACGTATGCTCCGGCCGATCCTTTCGTTACGTTGCTACCGGGTTTACCGGGACCCGACTGCGCATGCGCCATTTGTTCCGTACGCGGCCGGCGTCTCTCCCGGCGCTCTGCTTCCGTGTTACCGTATCCGGAGCCCGCAACCGGCTTGCTCAGGTGTTGGAAACTTTAGGCTTAACGTCCTGGCGAATATTTGATCGCCGCTATCTGTGCAACTGCGAATGACACTCCGTAACACAACGTTTCACCTCACTATCATCCCCTTTCTCGCATGTGAAACCTTATTTGAGCTACAACTGCCGTGAGCGATCGGTGACCGAGACGTCTGCGTAGCCTGTTGCGATGCTTCCGCGCAGGTATCGCCATCTCTCGGCCGCGCGCCGCACCGCGCGCCGCGGCATCCACGGCCGGTCAGCATAAGCTTGCATCGCGGCAGATATATCTGATCGCCGCTTTTAAAATAAGCCCTGAGAACAATCCCTAGCACAATTTTTCACCACACTAACACCTACTTTCTCGCAGGTGGAACTTCGTTTTAGTGATCAGATTGATTCGGAAGAGCAGCGACAAGTGGTTGCTACCGTGGTCTGCCCCGGTTCGAGCCGCTGAGTGTGCCGAGCTGGCAGGCGCGACCGGCGTGTGCGCGGACTGTTTCCGATGCAGAAAACGCTTCACGATTGCCTGCTTTATCGATTTCTTGCGTACAAACGCGTGGAATCTACAAATTCAGCTCAGCGATCGTCGTAGTTGACCATGGAGCAAAAACAGTGGGCGGAGCGGCGCCGACGAGGCGCACACCCGCATCGGGCCATGTGTCTCAAATTCACGCGTACGACTAGTCGTGGTGACAGTCGTAACGATCACTCGCATACGAATCGCGTGTACCAATCGTACAGGTGTCTAGCGCTTCAATCGGGCAAGGCCAAGGCCATTCCTCCACGTGAACGGCGCGCGACCATGTCGTCACCTGCGCTAGAGTGAACTACTCTACCTGCGCCAACACTCCAGCTTGCGAGGTAGCGGATGAGAGCCAGAGTTTATAGTCAGTTTCGTATCTCGGAACATCAAAGTTACAGGGTTACGGTAACTTCATGGTTATGGCCGTAAAATATCACAAACAGAGATAAATTTTTGTTAGAAGTTTTTTCTAACACTGTTAATGCATAGTATCAGACGCAACGTTTACGCTGCCCCATGGAGTGATGTTGACAGGGCAGCGGCCCAGTCAACATCACGTGACTTCCGCTCCATTATTCCGGAAGTAAGCCCAAATAATTTTGTCCCGACTTGAGACAACGAAGAGCGAGTTGCGCAATCCTCCCTGTTCCGTGGCTGAGCCGGCTGAGCTGCTGACCGCGGCGCGCGCCTTCCCATTGCGAAGTTTGCGTGCTCACGGGGATAAGTCGGTGTTCACAACGGGTGCTGCGTGTGCGACACTCTTCTTTGCCACCTGACAACGGAGTTGCGAGTACCCATGAGGCTGAAGACATATCATTGGTGGACTTGGAAGATATACATGCCAATATAGTTGGCCGGAAGCGAGTAGTACAGGGCTACTGTGTCAGACTGTGTGCGGTGTTCCACAAGTGAACTTTGCTTTGAGTTTCCGTGTAACACCCGCATTCATTCTATAGAAGTTGCTGGATGACTAGGACTTTACAAAAATACCTATATCCTCTTAATTCAAGGAGTAATTTCTCCTCGAGACCTCCAATCCCCCAGATTGTATTAGCTTCACCTTGTCTTCAAAGGGTGGCGGGTGAGGTTTGATTATTGATGTGTTGAAGGCTGTTCTGCTTCTCCGAGAGAGATTACTTCGAAATGCACACACTTAGCTACAGTTCGTGTGAAAAGTTCGGCCTGTTGACGTGTGATAACAAGCGTTTATTTAAAAAAAATGGCTCCAATCAACGCGGTGGTTGGACTGCGAAGCTGTAAACGCACCCACACCGATGACACACGGGGCTCTACAAAGACTAAGCCAGAAACTGGAAAATGCGCACAATGGTGCCAGTGTTATAATTTCGTTTGGGTTGTTTATTGTGAATGTTGCCGTGAAGTTTGCCTTCTGTTCTGTTCACTTTCTTTTGTGAGAACCGTGTTTTAGCAGAACCGTGTTTTAAAATATCGGAAATAAATTTTAAACTGCACAAAACAAATACTTTTTATTGTAAAAGTTGGTTGCAAGCTAAAATTTACAATTCACCATGATTAGTGCACCCTGAACGTAAAAGCAGAATAACTGGAGTTGCGCTTGCCTGCATTGCACACAGCTGCTTGTTTTTCTGTTATTCAGCCTGCGATTATTGTTGCACCTCACCATTTGAGCTGTAACAAACAAAACAACGTATTGGACGACGCCAAAACACTCATGTGTGCGACTACTTGCAGGGGTGTACCGCCCCATCTGTCCCTTACGTTTAGCTTGCTTTCCTACTCCTCAGTCAGGTAGATACCTGCGATAAAAGCAAGAAAACTGCGCCGACAGCACTAACCGCAACTACGCTGACCGGCGTGAATGGGCGCGGCACAGTCGTACGTACTACACACCGGCGAGGACACTTTTCCGACAGCTGAGGAACAGCTCCACCTCATTCCTTGAAAGCCCGCCGTGACTTTTGGCTACCAAAACACCTTTTTTGGGGGGGGGGGGGGCGTATTCGTAGCGCCGCCGTTAGCCGGTCGCACGTTTTTTTTTTTTTTCGACAGCACACGATCACAACCGAAACCGCCGAAACCTCGAGCAGACGGCGTTGCCTCGAGCAACGCTGCCTGCGCAAAACTTCTAGTACACTCTACCTGCGCTCGCTCTGGTGCCGTCGCCTCCGCCGCAGCCCCTGCCTCCACAATGCGTCCGGCCGAGCGCAATTTATTTTAGATTTGCAATGCTTTAGGGGAAACTGCGTTGTTTATTTACATATTTTTAGCGTGTGGATTTTTGCAACAACTCGGCTAATCAGCCGCCACACGGAACGAACGGTACGACGCTACGGAGTGCGAAAACACGTTTTCCGTCTCACTCCACGGAAAGAACCCGGTACGTACGCGCGCATGCGCAGTCGGGTCCCGGTTAACCCGGTAGCAACGTAACGAACGTAACGAACGGACTGCTAAAACTTTCTAGTATCCTATACTCTACATAGCTAAACACTCCTGTGCGTATTTACTACTTCCAAGTGCTTTGGATTTGAATTTGGAATTATCATGGAATAATTTCCGTCGACTAGCGCTTATTAACACACAATTTGAAAACTCCGAGGGCACCTCTAGTAACATCCTTACGCCTATTGCCGCTTTACTTCCCTTCCGTCTCAACGCTTTCGAATGGCTTAATTTTGACTTGTCTCGCGCAAGTTGCGCCACTGCTCGTCCATGCCTCTGTACAATAAAAGAGCTGACGATGATGGTGAATTTAGGTTAGGAGCCATTTCACAAGTTTTCATGCCATGGGCCATTTAATGCCTTTTCATTAAAACATGCCTTATTACACCAAGGTAAGCTGGTCACGTCTCCCTCACACTGTCGAAAATCGAATACGCATCGGCATCAGCCATTTGAGAGAGAGAGAGAGAGAGAGAGAGTATTAATTTTTAATTGGCAGGCGAGGCCAGCTATAGGCCTCCTGCGCTGGAGTTTTGGCGACATGCAGCGCCCCTAGCGGCCGACGCCTCTGGGTAGTACAAAAGCAGACGACCCTCGCCGCCCTTCATGTGTTTTCAATTACAAGCCAGGGTGAAAGTTGGTTGTGGCGTTTTGTGGCGTGTTTAAATGACTGCATACTGTATGAAATAGCCCTTAAAGTAGCTGCAGAGGCTAAACAAAATAATATCCGCTAAAAGAAGCCGATTTGTCGGCTTTCATTTGAGCGAGCTGTCGCGGTGGTGCGGCGTGGGACAGTATCGCCAGGTCGGGTGGTTTAACTGTTTGACGACAGTTACAGTTTTTTCTTCTTGCGTGCGGTCGACAAAGGAAAGTTCACGAGTAGCATAAACACGGAACGCTGCTCATCTTACATCCTGAGGTAACTGCAAAAGGTTGCTTCATCGGGAGCATGCAAGCGAACGCAAGAATTGCGCAGCCGACTCAGCTGACACTGCTGGCCTGGCACCACCTTTGAAACGAGTGGAAATTTCCTTTCGTATTTTCGCAAACTAAATGATTCTTGCGTAACGTTTTACGCCGCATGATTTACGAACGGCGGGGTACATGTATATTAGCGAGTAGAATAGCGCCAAATAAACAAATTAAGTGCTATTAAAGGACGCAAAACACGCACCAAATCACACGCCCGCTGCCTGTGCAGAGATGTGTACTTCTATAACATAACATAACACAGACGCATACACGGCGCGGGGCCCCGAATATTTATATACCTATCATCACTGACTGTTCGTTTTCTAGTGCAGGGGTCGTCGAATCTGAACGCCGACACGCCAGTTTTGGCTTCAAATGGAGTTAGACAGCGAGACAAGAACATTGCCCCCCCCCCATCTTCACACTTCGCGAGATTATTGTCAAATATTATTAGAAATTCGCAGAATTTTTTTCCCTTTGCATTCATAGCCCCCCTCCTCCTCCTCCCCCCCCCCCCCCCCCCCCATTTGCCGTCCAGCCCTCCGCCGTGTCGGCTGCATGGAACTCGGCCGTTGCTGACCCTCATTCTAGGCTATTAAGTGCGAACTGGGAATGTATGCTGCAAGAGCGTAATTAAGTAAAGTGAGAGCAAGCAAGGAAAGCGAGCGGCCTCTTATTTCGCCCGACCACTTTGTTTTACGGCCACTAATTTCGGAATCGCAAAACAGATTTCACGCTTCTGGCGGTCGCGGCATTTTGTCACTGAGACACGCAACAAAACGGCAAGCTAACGCTGCACCATGTATTCGTAACGGCGACGCAAACGAGCACTGTTTAATGAAAGTGCACGCATAGTGTGCAGGTACGCAAAGAGCGGCGCACCGCAGCAGGCGAGCCTGCGGTCCACCGGACTCGCTGGCTTTTTAAAGCGCGATCATCGCCGATTGCGTCACTCTTCTTTTTTGATCGGCTGTTTTTGAGAAGTCTTTGTCACCTAGAGTATTAGTTTAAACTAGAACTTTCACTTAAAGTTTCACTTCGTACTACCATCGATCGGTGAACCTCTGAGTAGCAGACGCCGTCACGGTCCCGGCACTTTCGTCGGCGCTGTAAACGTGATTAGCGCTGCAAAGCTTTTTCCCCTAATGCCAAATTGATTGCTGAAATAGATCGGACGCGTCGGGGATGAGCTGGTGACCACGTCGCAATATAATCGGGAGCGTCGAGCTCATTTTGCTTCTGTCAACACGGGATCCTATGGGACCCGCGCAGCTTTGTACTACCCGGAAGTACTGCCCGGAAGCCGCTTGCGCAGCGCCCCCTGGGCAGCGCAGGAGGCCTATAGGCTAACAACCTCGACATGCTACTGCAGATAAGGGTGAAGGACACACGAAAAGATATGAAAAGAACTCACATACTCGTGACGGCTCAGACACACAGACATACGGAAAGCACACGTACACACGCAATCAGGCGAAAGTCATTTGTCCGAGAGTTTGTAGCTAACTGTCTAGTCCAGTGTTCCTTAGTTGTGCGACATGCCATTCGTGCTGTGAGCCATGGCCACGGTGTAAGAATATTCTTACACCATGGCCACGGCCCAAGCAGATCCCGCGAAGAGATCTGGGCAGGCCCAGAGAAAGTTCAGCGGCGGTGCGTTCAAGTTCGTAGCGAAGACATGAGCACAGAATGTGCTCCAGGTCCTCACGAACTGCACAGGCCGGGCACAGGGGTAGGCCATTCTAGCCACCCTAACAGGGGGGAAGAAGCCTGTCGAATATGAAGAGAAAATGTTTAGTGCAGGCCACATTGGAACCTGATCCAATGCACGGCAGCTTCATCTCACTTGCACAGACGGCTTGGCATCCGTAATCGGTAGTCTGGGTCTAATATGTGCAGCGGAGCGCAGGTCTTATTGGGGTCAGTCCACAGCGAACGCTGATAATTCTTAGCAACCGAGGAAACAAGAGCCACTCCGTAGCGCCCTGTGAAAGGAACTGCAGTAATAATCGAGCTGCAATGCGCGGAAGCAGCTGCTCTAACGGCTTCTCCGTTGCCAGCCACACCGCAGTGGTTAAGATGGACGCCACTACAGAACAATAACGTGCTGGTTATGTAATGCCCGCGTGGGCAGGTCATTACTTTCTTGAGCAAGCTGCTTTTGCTGCAGCACCATCAGGCGCTGGAGGGCCACTCGGGTCTCGGGGAAAGATTGCCCATGCGTGGACTCGAGCAGTGGTTTATCCAGAATTTCGATATTGGGGGGGGGGGGAGTCTAAATCCTCCTGGGGGAAGGGGTGCTAAAGGTTGTGTGTATAAATCCCTGAACTGGAGCAGTTAGAATGTGCAGCAATGCACGCAGAGCAGTCAGTTCAGTGACCATCGACGAAGTTTTGTGACCAAAGTTCTGCGGCAATTTCCGTGCGGGTTGACGGGATCCATATTCCTATGGCAGGTGATGTATCCGTCACAGGGGGCCGTCTGTGAAAATGTGAGTGTAATTTCGGTAGGTAGTGTCAATTTGCTCCAATGTGAAGAATTTCAGGGCAGGCAGAGGCAACATGAATCAAACTTATACATATAATAAATAACACCGAAACTCCTGCAAACCCCACAATTCGTTTCATCTTTTCAAACTGGGCACGTCACGCCACAGCCTGGCGTGACAAGTTCATGCATCATTTTTTACTTATCAAGACGGGCATAGTTTCACGGTTGCCCCCTCTTCACGCTTTTTCATAGTCCATCAATCCATTTAATTTATTCGATTTTCCACGTGAAAGGTGGCCAAGGCGCCGATCAAACACGAAACGTATCGCCTGTGCGCACAATAGCAAAATTATTAGCGGCATAATCATTAAAGCACATAGAATTTATACAGATTACAACACCGGAAGTAGGAGGCGGAAACTAAAAGAAAGCTGGCTATCGGAAAAACACAATGTACGCACTCAGAGACGAGCAGGGTAAGATTTCGCACATGTCGAAGATAAATGTAGCAAAACGATTCTACACCAGGATATATGTATATGCCAGCGGTTTTATACCAGGGGAAACTACTGAGCGTACAAGAATAGCTTGCGATGCCCCGACTAGTAACTAAACACGAAGTAGATAAGGCGCTCAAGGGCATGAAAAGAGGAAAAGCTGCAGGTGACGACGGTATAACAGTGTATCTTTTTCAGGAGGGAAGAGATATTGTACTGGAAAAGCTTGCTGTACTATTTCCAGAATGCTTAAAGACTCAAAAAGTGCCCATGGCCTGGAAACACATCAACATTATTTTGATTCATAAGAATGGGGCTACCAAGGACCTTAGGACTTACAGACCCACCAGCCTTCTCTCAGTTGTATAAAAGCTGTTTACCAAGGTAATAGTTAACCGCATAAGTTACAGCCTAGATTCCCGACAACCCAGAGAGTAGGCCTTTCGGAAATGATACTTAACAACGAATCAAATCCACGTAGTCAATCAAGTAATAAAAAAAAAATCTGCACAGTACACTAAACCACTTTACATTGCATTTATAGGCTATGAAAACGCGTTTGACTCAATAGACACCGCAACAATGTTGAAAGCGTTAAAGGACTAAGGAATAGAAGAGACCTGCATAAGATTCCTAGACAACATATTTGAGGGATGTACTGGCAGGATAATCCTTCGCGAGCAAAGCGGACAGTTTCCGATCCGTGGGAGTGCGATAAGGAGATACCATCTCACCAAACTTGTTCACAGAATGTCTTGAGGGGGTATTCAGGGAGCTTGACTGGGAAAACGCACGCTTGTGGATAAATGAAGAATGCCTGAACCATTTGGGGTCTGCAGACGACATAGTCTTGCTCAATGAATCTGCAGAACAACCGCAAAAATGAACGTATACAATCAGAAAGCGTCGCCGTGAGGCTAAAAATAAATATGAATAAATCTAATGTAATGATAAATAAGCATGACGAATGCACCCTCTTCAGCATAGGTAACGAAACGCTAGCGCAAGTAGGAGAATATAACTATATCGACCAGATGGTCAGTACTGATCCTAACCACGAGAAGGAATTCCGGTGCAGAATAGGAATGGGCTGGTGGGCAATCGGCAGGCACTCACAAATAATGGAGTAAAGTCCCTGTATCCCTAAAAATACCAGTGTAAAACCAATGCGTGCTGCCGTTGATGACTTATGAAGCGGAAACTTGGAGCTTTTCAAAAGACTGGAAAGAAAACTTAGGTCGGCCAAGCGGGCCATGGAACGAATAATGATAGGAGCAACACTTAGGGACAGGAAACGAGCATCGTTGGATCAGAAAGTAAACTCGAGTAGAAGATATGGACTTGGGTTGACCATGTATTGAGACGAACCGACAATAGGCTTGGCCATGAGGGTAACAATGGATACGGAGAGACGGGACTGGAGGAAAGGGAAGACGATTAACTGGATGGAGAGACAAAATAAGAAAATTCGGAGGCAAAGAATGGGCAGGACAGGAGTGGGTGGAGGTCAATGGGAGATTGCTTCGTCCTGCAGTGGACCTATCATGACATCTGCGCAAGACGGATTACAATATTCACAAATCATGTTCCCAAGGACAAGTTTACATGCTTGAGTCTCGCAAATTGATAGCACAACTGAAACACAGATCATGGTGCGCTCATCCACAAATTCGCGAAGAATACACTGTAATAGAGGGACACCCTGTTCAGGTCATAGAACCGGCGGTATTGGAAAGAAAAATACCAATATTTGTGAAACCATGTAAATACCACACATAATTTCAGCAAGAAGTCAGAGTTAAAACTCAAGACAATTCCAGCAAAATAAAATAAAAATGAAATGACGGGTAAAAATACACCATTTAAATCAACAGTGCTTAGCCATGCAGGCTCTATTCTGTGGCCATCAAACCAATTAAGCAACCATGGCAGATTATTTACGAGCATAATTCACGATGACCTCTTTTACCCACCATTTGCTACCCTCGGAGACGTGACCAAGGATAGGCCCGTTTCTACGTAGAGGGCCTGGATGCATATCATCATCGTCGTTGTCGTCGCCGGTCTGTTGATATGCACTGCTGTTTAAACTTACGCTACGCAAGTTACAATTTCCGCAGCAATTTGAGCGACAGAGTCTTCTGGCGACAGGTTCTCACTGACACCAAGTGTGGTAGTACACGTACAAAGCTGGATTCCGACCCTTCGGGGCGAAGGGGGCGGTGTTACAGGGATTAGTGCGGTGGATACCATGGAGTATGTCGAGGAGCACGGAGACGGTGATGACATGCACTATGCGCTTGGCAGCAGAGTTGCTGGATATATTACCAGTTGCGAAACTGCCCATAGGCCCTATGTATCAAAAGCCGGTCTTCGGTTGCCCCCCTGCGCTGGGGCAAGTACAAGGCAAGTAAGGCCCCTAAAGTAATTTTAGGGGCCTTAGGGACAAGTTGACTACCCTGTCGTCTGTCGGCAGGAAGTTGAAGTAGTACTCAAATGCTTTCGGCTGCTGCTGTAAGTCAGAAAAAGAAAAACCATAAAAACATAGGTACACCCGGCGTCAAAATAAGCCGGGGCACGCGAGCGCGTGGCAAAATGCATCGCCGCGACATCTGACGTTGCACATCTGGTGTCGAGACACCGATGTGCGCGTGCGCGTCCAACCACGCTCCCTAGCCTGTCTTTTCATTCGCTTCAAACGGCAACGCTTGTCGCATTCAGCGCTTGGCGCCTGCAGGGGCCACTTTCTTTGGTCAACCTTCTTGCTCGCACACGCTTCAGCGGCCGAGGGCGAGGGTGAAGATGCGTTGCTCGCTCTGCGCTGCTCTGACAAAGGATACACGGCAACGGGACTGCTATCTTAGTTTTAAATACTGCATTCTTTTTTACAAGAAAGCTGTCTATGGCTTGGATCCAGCAGATCGTCTCCGGTAATAGAGCGATGCAGACAAGAATGTAGACAAGATGTAGACAAGAACTGCGTCTTAGGCCGGGTTCAGAGTGTTGTCTCAACTGTCGTAATATCTTTAAATAATGACGTCATTTGACGTCTCAGCCAACCGAACTTTGTGAAACGCCGTTTTTTTACGTCCATAGCGCACGATACGGCTGTTACGTATTTAGTCTGAACATAGCATTAAGCGAACGCACATCATTGTCGCGCGAACGCCCCCCTCACGTTTTCTCCAAGCGTCGAGCGCCTCGTGCGGGCACAGCATACTGCCCCTTCCCTTCCCCCACCGCACACTTTCGGAGAGCGTTGGCTCGCGCCACCCCGGCGAGCCTAGTCCCCTCCCAATTTCGCGACATTCTCCTCCTTTGCTTTCCTTCACTCGTCGGTCTTGCCATCGTTCGCTCGGTCACGACGATGCCGACGCAGCTGAGCCCAGAGAAGGGCGCCAAAGGGCTGATCAATAAAATGTCTTCCCAGCAATTCATTTGTGTTAGGAGGTGAAGCAAACATTAAGGGGATCGTTGTAAGCTTGATCTTTGTAATACCCCTGTCACACGGCAGATCTAATGACATTTAGAGCAAATGTCATTCGCTCTAAATGTCGTTAATTCGGCGCTACACGAGAATACCGAATGACGTTTGAGGCGAATGACATTTAGCGGTTAACTTAGGCCCCGGACCTCAGTTAGTGGCCAAATGAGTAGCCTCGACAGCAGCTAGCGCGTCCTAGACAGGAAAATTTAGTAATAAACCAAGGAATACTGTTTCTAAAAACTGTCAGTGAACTTATATTTTCTTCTTTTTGTTGTAGTTAAATAAAGACAAACAAGCACTAACAAAAAGGAAAATCTCGTCCCCAGTGCGCGCACTACTATAATCCGGATTTTTTGCCGACTTTCCTCAGCGTGTGATGTCTACTGATGTCACCTAAATCGGTGGTTTTCTTGTATTTATTTAAAAAAATATTCCTTTGTTACGTTTTTTAAAAATATATTACGTGTGAAAACATTCTAGATGTGCTTGAAATGTAATTTTGCGGTTTTGCGAGCTCGTTAATCGTCAGCGCTATCACAATCAAATGACATTTGTTCCGCCGTGTAGACCCGCACGGCCGAGCCGAATGTCGGTAACAGCTAAAGTCATTCAGTTTGAATGGCGTTAGATTTGCCGTGTGACAGGGGTATAAGATGGCTTTCCCACATCGACTGTTGAACAGTGAATCACGTCAATCTTCGGAGGGAATACCATCACGGAAAGTGGCTCTAACGCTTGTTTCATTGAAACTATACCGAAACAAATTATATGACAATTAGCCGCTAAGACGAATCTAACACAAAGCCGGGTTTTATATAGTTTTCAAAATTACATGGTTCACAGTGAAATTGTAAATATTGTGGAATTCTCGTCCGATGTCAGTACATATGGGATTCTACGGGAGGGAAACGGACAGCCCCATGTTTGTCCGCCTGGAGAAAACTCTAGTTCATCAAGTTCATTCAGTCAATTAGCCAGGAACTATGCTCAATCGCAAATTACAAACAAGCGTATTTTGCTTCGTGCACCCCTTGGACTACGACACAGTCAAAGCTCACGTTGAGGCTCGGCACCGCAGCTTTGGTGGTCATCCTTCTTCACAGAGTCGAAGGGCACTGAATTTCTTGTAAATTTTTTGTCAAACCCAGGACCACGCCGAACTCTTCTCCCGTTTTCCTTCAGAACGTGTGCAAGGCGAAGTCTCATCACACATTCATAAAATGCATTATTTCTCGCTTCAGTTCGTATTCTGTTTTGTGTGCTCATTCTTAGTTGACAACCAATTGCATGTTTTACGAAAAAAAATATTAAAACTCGTTCCACCGGTTGTGATTGATATCTACTGAACCAGCGCGGAGCCGAAGTTACAACCCTTTTCTCCAATACATGGCAATCTCTCTCCGTAGATTGCGTTATAATGACAACAAACTAATTGTCCAACGTTTACAAATTCACAACCTAATTACAAGTAAACGAAACTCGACATAGCGGTATAATCGTCCTATCAGCATAGGTTCATAGAACTGATTTTTGGATACATTTAATAACACATGAGTTAAAGCTGTTTTCTTTAATCACACTCCGTCCGTAGATTTCTATGCTTCGCTGCGCAACAGGAAGTGTCGGAAGGCCATGCAGCTTACAAAGACCAAGATTCCGCCGATCTTCATAAAGGCGGCTTTACCTGTAAACACAGACGCATTGCTGGGAACTCCGGAGGGAGCGTAAAACGATACAAGGACAGGCTGTAGTCAAGCCCAGCCCAAGAACAGTGTCGCTGTTAGAAAGACCGAAGTGGGAGAGCATATGTGGGACACAATTTTGTCACCGCGAGACGGGCAAGATTAGTTATCTCTCATAGCAGGGTAGGGCGAGCAACGAATCTTCACTCTCACCCTCGGCCGCTGAAGCGTGTACGAGCAAGACATGTGGAGCAAAGAAAGTGACCCCTGGCGCCAAGCTCTGAATGTGATCAGCGCTACCGTTTGAAGCGAAGTAAAAGACAGGCTAGCGAGCGTGGTTGGACGCGCACGCGCACATCGATGTCTCGACACCAGAAGTGCAACGTCAGATGTCGCGGCAATGCATTTTGATTTTTAAGTGCGAATGCACTTTATAAGCGACCCCAAACCATCCACCGCCGGCGGCGGCGGCGGCGGCGGCGGCGTCCGCAGTGCTCCTCTATATTTAAAAAAGAAACAGCATCCGGCGCCAGGTTTCGATCCGAGGACTTTGCGGCCGCAGCGCGACGCTCTACCGACCAAGCCACGGACGCGACGGTGATATCAGTGTTAGTGACGCGCCTTATATCTTTAACGCATTCAAACTACGTCGTCAGCGGCGTGCGTTGGCGACTCAGCGGCGTTATAGCGGCTTGATAACGGCGTGGTGTACACGTGATACTACAAACCCGATGGAAGAGATGGAAGAGAAGGCGGCGAGGCGGTGGGCTGCGGGGGCCGAGCGCAAGCGCCGCAAGCGGGCCGACAACCGTGCATTCGCACTTTCACATTCTCCCCCTCGGGGAAATGTGGGGGAATTTTTTTTGCCACGCGCTCGCGTGCCCCGGCTTATTTTGACGCGGGGTGTACATTTTCCCTAATAATGTCTTCTAATTAAAAAAAAACAGGCTTAGTCACAAAAATTTGTGATTAAGTAACACTTTATTGAAGTTCAGTTTTTGTCCCTTTTGTCCCCTAGGGGCGCGCCAGTACACTTGCCCCTAGAGCCACTAAATAAGCTTCTACTGGATCGACTTGCCCCTCAGCTTCAATGGAGCAGGGGCACGCGCGGCCCAAGGAGGTTGTATCTCCTTGGCGCGGCCCGGATTCTGAAGCGGACTTTCGCAACTGGTATACATTGAAGAACTCTGCTTCGTAGCAAGCACTATTTCGTAGGGCACTTGGAGATGGGAGTTCATCTGACCCTGTGCGCGCCTATACAGGCCCGTTTGTCCACCCAGACATCACTGTATATCCACACTTTTATACGCTAAAGAACTACGCCATTTATGATGACGGCAGTCTCTAGTGTTTAATGGCACACGCGGGTTTGCAAAGCAGACACGTCAATTCACGCGAGAAATCACAAAGGTCTTTAGCTAGATCTCAGCTTCTGAAGATATATGCGGGTTTCAACAGGAAACTAGTGGAGGGCCAACGCCTCTTTTGCCCACCTTCGACCGCAGTTCTCATTTTGCTGCTGCTATAGCAAAATTACTGCAGGCGTTTGCAATCAGTCTTGTCGATCTCCCAACGTGCTCTATAGGGCAGGTTCGAAGTGTACGGAGTTAACACGCGATATAGAATGGGTTTGGAACCCTTAATTACATACATTCCCGAACATGGCTGTTCCATCCTTCAGATGCAAAGCATCCACGGATGACGACGTCTCTCTGAAGCACGTTCTTTCCGTCGGCACTGCAGATAATTATACCGAGCGAAATTGTGAGCTCAACACGACCGGTATCAGAAGGTTACAGCATCGAGAATACAAATACACCTTTTTAGGCGGAAACAGTTTACTAACAACGCAGAAAATACCACCATTGTGAAAGTGGGTTTCACGACCCCGAACATTTTTTTCGAACTACGGTTTGTGACGTCAGAAACTGTGAATAGAGAAACGGGATTGGCGCAGCCTGTTCAAGCGTTTTTGGCGGAAAGAACAGAAGGTAAGAACACGTAAAGGTACAATAAATGTATCTGAGACGTTTTTCTGCGCACATTGTTAAGAAGACACAGAGTTCAACCAAACAAATTGTCTCCTATTTTTACTTTCTAGCTTCTATTTCGGTCAAGCGTGGGGTAAAGGTAGACTCAGAAGGTCCGTATGAGTGTGAACGCGAGAGCTATGGTCCCTTCCCACTGCCAGCGTAGACATGTATACGACGGGCTGAAGTAACAAGATTTTGTTTTTCTGATGGACACGAAAAACATAAAATCCCCCGTATCCAGGTTTCGGCGCACGCTACAGATCGCCAGGCGGCTTAAACAAATATGTAGCCCTCTACTACGGCGCGATAGCCTGCAGATGCAACCTCGGCGCGGAAAAGTTTTCCATGCAGAGAAATTGACAGCCAAATTGACTAAGCTAAGATGTCAGCCCTGAGCTTTACGGACAACTCGGTCGACCTGGTAGGCGGTCTCTCGGTTCGGTGTGTAACATGCTATTTCCCTCACGAAAAAAGAAAAAGAGGCCCCATTTGGAGAGAGCAACGTTATCTTTAATAATTAATGCTGAAGCATTAAATTGCCCATTGAGCGAAAAAGCTGGCGTCGGCGTCTGTGACAGCAAATCTCCTTGGGAGCGCTCCATAGAACGATGCAATCCATAGCACGACCTTAAAATCGGCAGTAGCGACAGGTTGCCGTCCACGGCACTATACCGCAGATGAAAGGAGTGGAAGGACGCAGCCGAACGAGAAAACAGAAGCGAAATTCCCCATCGTCGTCAACTCTCCCACTACACGGCGGCAGGGGCAAGCAGCGGCGCAGCGCGTAGGAGACAGATCGAAACCATTCGAAAGCGCTATGACGGATAGCAAAGCAAATTGTCTCATGAAGCAAGGTTACAAAGCCCTTCGACAGCGCAATGCGGAAGCGAGGCGTCTCAGGCGTCCGACTGTACATTCATGCTTTAGCATTCACAAGCCATAGGGCTTGGGTTTTCTCTGACTTTGTATTTTTTTATCAAAAAAAGAAACGACATTTGTCGTCGAATTAACGAAAACCGAAAGCGCTACTAAAAGGCGTCATTTTTCAGTTAATACAAAGAGTCATGCATCCTGTTGTGTCCCTTTAATGAAGCCTGAAGTTTACGATCAGTTCAAGTTCTTTCGCGCAGTTCTTTTACGGCCACCACCTGCCTCATTCGACTAGACACAGGTGGATAATGGAGCAAGCGCTGCTCGAATTAAAGGCTTCCGGGCCTCGGCGAGAGCTAACGGGACTGGCTGCATTGAGAACCGCGTCTGCGATCCGCCCAGCGGTCTGCTGCCGCGGAGGTCGGGCCGAGGAGCGAGCTTCGCTCACGACCGTGTCATCATCCGAGGGATGCGGAGCGCGTCTCCGGTTCGTTAGCTTCTCGCGGGGGGGAGAGAACGGCAGCGCTGCTTCGTGAGGTCGCAGAGGGCGGATATGACTGGCTTGCCGAGACGACGGCCGTGCGTGTTGATACAAACAGGCACACAGAGGCAGCAGAGAGAGAGAGAGAGGACGTCGTCGTCGTGGAAGTGTCCGTCCGCGTCGTGGGGGCGGCTCGTGACCCTGACCACGTGACTGTGCCTGGCTCTGAATCCCCCTACCTTTTTCTTTGTACAGTAACGCTAGCTGCGAGCGACTTGCTTGCACTGCCACCACCGCCGACTACCTGCCCGACGCCGTTCGCGACGAGAGTAGTGTCGTGCCAGCGCCGGCGCCGCCGCGGAGAATGAGACACAGGCCACTGCGCCATTCTGGTCCATCGGATGTGCACACTGTTCGTTCTTTCTTTCCGCATGCATACTTACGGCCGCTCCCTCCCATTGTGCGTGGAACCGGACTGCTAGGGCACCGGCGGAGGCCTTGGTTGGAGATGTTGCGCATCAGCTATGCGGGGTCGGAGTTTCGCATCAGTATTTCCACAACTGCCGGATGGCTACTGCCCAGACAAGGTGACAGACGATATGCAACTGCCAACGCCATTACAAGTGATCAGCATTGAGAAAAGGGCGGATTCCCGTCCTCACGTGGCAGTCACGTGGTGAGCTTGTGCAGTCTCTTCCTGTTACAGGTGTGTTATGACTGCACACTTTCCATTTTAAGGACCCCCTTCCCCCCCACCCCCCTAAAAAAAGAAAAGAAAAAAAAAGAGGCGTTCCAGTGCGGCCATGTCGTGGCCATGCAGCCGTACCCATTTCCAGCACACGCCGCCGAGCCAAATTCAGCCATAACGAGGGCGAAGCGGCCGCTCGCCCGACCACCGTGACCACGATCGTGCGCGTATACAAGTAATATTACCAATACGGAGGGGGGAGAAAAAAGGTCGGCAGCTGAGGCGATCGCTGAACGGTCGTCGAATCCAAGCGTGCCCGCACGAGGTGCGTGGACACCGCGGCAGCACTGGTTCTGTCACGTCCAGGCGCACCCTGCGAACAGGAACACGGCGCGACTTTCAAATGGCGGCCCGTGTCCGAACGATTTGCACAGATTGGAACGAGCGGTGCCAAGGCACGCTGCACAGCGACGTTATGGCGAGGTGCCTCGGGCCTGTTGTGGCCCATCCTTGAAAGGCACACGCAGGTTTACGCATGCTTCCAAGCAAAAGTGGCGCCTCAAAAGATATCAGTAGGATTCATCTTTTCTGGTTCTATATGCGAAGGGCATGTCTCTGTGAACCCTGACAGGCTTTTTGGCAACGTTCTTTTTCAAGCCTTTTTCAACTAGCTGTGGACCGAATACCGCTGCGAAAATCATTTATGCTTTAACAAAGAACACGAAGTAAGCATATGATATAGGCAGCACCTTTCTAAACTATTTGCACAGGTACTGCTCCTACATGTCGACATTATTTAGTGCAAAAATACCTTAAGTATAGTTTCTATTCACGGCATTTCTCCTTAAAGCAGCAACAGCTTGTAGCTGTTCGTTCTGCAAAAACGTCACTTTTTGGATCAATGGCATCGCTTTTTTAATCGAAGGCAATGCTTTTGGCTGTCTACTAGACGATATTGACGCAGACGATGATGGTAGACGCTTTCACCCTTGCCGTCTATGCGTTTCTATATCCTCAAGTATCAACTAGGTCAACTTGCGCCACCCAATTAATCGACGGTGTAGTGAATTGCCTGCGAGGCAGCGGGCGAGCACCTGCACAACGCCATCTAGTGAATTGCCCGTGAAGCAGAATTTTGCCGACAGAATGAATGAATGAATTTATTGATAAAATAGAAAGGAAAGACCACCAGCAGGCGTAGTTTGTCTCATGTAAGGGTGGACACCGGTACGTCTGCTGGTGTGGGGGTGTGGGGAACGGGGAACACAGGTAGACAGGAAAGGGAGGAGATAGAGAGAAGGGCAGGATACATAAATACAAGACTCTTAAGTACTATATGTACAATATATACAACACTAAAGACTCGACACTATATATACAAGACAAACTTTTGTTACGAACACAGAAAAAAAGAAACACACACAGACGCACACGCACACAAAAACACGGACAGTTCAGTTTATCTCGGGAGAAAGCGGAGAGCCAAGAGGAGTCCCGAGGCGTCCAGGGCCTCGTGTACTCCGTCCCGCTCTCTGGCACTGCCCGGCGGCCACAGAATCTCTTCGAGGGGCCGAACCCTTCCGTAGGCTTCCAACAGTTCAGCCCTCCCTGCCGCAAACTGGGGACGCTCGAGGACCAGATGCGGCAGGGTCTGGACCAAGGAGGTTAACCTCCTTGGTCTGGACAGCTGCCCGGCAGTGCTGGCACAACGGGTCGACCGACCAGCTGGCGGTGTTTTTGCTCGGCCGTCCACACGCACCCCACTCGGAGGCGCACGACAGCCGAGCGTTGCTGTCGTGGTAGCCGTGTGGCCCACACGGGTGGTGGGGCCTCTCCAGCGGCCAACCTAGGGTCAGGGCCCGCACTAGGAGTGAGCGCGGGTCGCCCTCCATGATCCGCAGTATACTGAGCCACCCGGGAATCGCACAGCAGGGCGCAGCGCTCAGGGGGCGGCTCCAGCTCCAGTAGCAGGTACAGGCCAAGGCTTATGCCCACCATTTCAGCCGTGGCGGATGACGCGGCGTAGGTGCCCTTCCTAAGCACTGCTGTCTTCGTAGCCGAACCCTGCCGCTGCCGCACGGAGCCGCCTGTGTAGACGAGGGTGTGGCCCTTCCAGGTCGCCCCACACGACGGCCCGGGCCAGCTGCAGCTGCCCGCAGTGCGACGTCCGCCGCTTGCTGCTCAGGCCAGGGATCTCCACAGGCACCTCGGCCACCGGGGCCACCAGCTCCTCGTATAGGGCCAGCATGCGCCCCGTGTGGAGTGGCGGTGTGTGAGGAGCCGCTGCAGCGGGGGCTGCCTCCCATCAGCCCGCCGCAGCCGGTCAATTTTGCCCAGGGCGCGCTTCTCCGCCGTCATTTGGAGCGTCCGTGCCCCCGCCTGGGCCAGCGTCTTCGCACACTGGGAGTCTGGAGGCAGGCCCAGGCAGATGCGGACGCCCCTGCAGTGGTCACCCTCCAGCTGCCACCAGCTGGGCTTGTGCAGGGTGACCAGTGGCAGCCCGTACACTATCAGCCACACGGCCGAGGCATTGTAGAGCCGCAGGGCCGTTCGCTGCGAGCAGCCGCGGTCCCGGGCGGCCATATTTCACACGGCCGTGGTGGCCATCTGTGCCCTGGCTCGAAGCTCCCTGGTGGCCTGCCGGAAGTTGACGCAGTGGTCCAGGAGGAGGAGGAGGAACCACTTTTATTGTCAGATAGAGTGCGTTAAGCGCCCGATGGAGTGGCTCCCTCTTCACGGATTCCATATGCTTCCAGGGCCGCCTGACCCCTGTGGATCAGTCGGAGCTGGTCTTCCAGGTCCAGCGTGAGCCCGAGGTAGCGCACACTGGCCTTCCAGCTGAGCTCCTCGCCATCGATGTGCAGGCAGCTGGCCCTGCGACGGGACAGGGCACTCGGGTGCACCAGCATCGCCTCCGTCTCGCTGGTTGACAGCTGCAGGCCGACATTGGCCAGCTTGACCCGCACCGCGTCCAGGGCCGCCTGCAGCTGCAGCGCGACGCCTCGGCAGCTCCCCTTGGGGCCCAGCGCCCACAGGGCCACGGGGCCGACCGCTCCCGGCCACGCTGTTTGGATATGTTTTTGGTTTGCTGCGGTAACTCCAAGACAAAAGGGGCTGTCCTGAATGAGAATGTCAACACGGGCTAGTTGTCACTAGTGTCACTAGATGAGGTATCAGAGTAACGCCACTGAGGCACGCAAGTCAGTAACGGTGGCAATTTTGGTGTTTTTCAGTGTTACGAGATTGCCGCTTCTACGGCCCCTCGCCGCTAACTTCAACCGGGTCGTTTTTTTACAATACTGCCGAAGATGCAGCGAAACGGCATCTTCGGACACACTTCTGCTGCTGAAATGGTGCTACATGCGTTATCTTTAATTCGCGTTCGGAACGACGTCAGTCGCGCGCAGCCGCAGAACAGGGAGGAGAAGCTAAGTACACCAGTGTGTACTCACTAAAACGCATAAACAACAAAATGGCGGCACCCATGAACCATCTCAGTATAAACAAATGCCACGTGATGCGAACTGACCAATGATCATCCTTATCTAGTGACACCAGTTGCAACTTCACTCAAGAAAATGAAGGCAGACAGGAATGCCCCTGTGCTGTCTTTATTCTTTTCGTAGAGTTGTGTCTGAGAAACGCAAGAAGATGCCCCCCCCCCCCATACCTTGAGACGAGGTTACGTTCTTGATACCTGTTGCAAGTAAAGCCCCTCATTTTCAGCATCTTTCGTTGCGAAGACCGTTGCCTCGGCTCCTGGAAACCCGTTTCGAGGTCCGTGCGAGCCGGCTGCAGTGATCCGTGGCGTTACCGTCTGGGAACCCGTTGTGGTGTACGTTGGTTGACCGTTGCGCGACTCCGACGGAACCCGGCGCGAGCTCCGTTGCGCAGAGTGTAGCTGAAGCCCGTTTACGTGTTTGGATATCCAGGGACAGATGTCGTGATTGAACGTCGAGAAATCAAGCAGTGCGCGGGCAAAGAATTCCCCAGTGCACAACGGTAAACATAAAACAAGGGAAAAAGTACAGCAGACCTTTGTTATCACGAAATCGTTACGCTACGCCCTTATGGAAACAGAATCTGGTCCCATCCTACTCCCCACCATAAATTTCTCTACTGCCTTGACCCTCAGCTGTCACCGTTTCCGCACTGGACTATCTCACGATTCCAGGTGCACCAACTGTGCATCGGAAGACACAATCGAGCATGTATAGATCAATCTTTCTACACAACATTGCACGCATAGCTGACACGCAAGGACCAGTGACTTTAAAAATCCCGTGGCCTTCTTGTTCTCAGCAACGCCTAGCCCTCAAATTTGTTTTCGTACCTCAGCGACACTGGCTTAATTAAAAAAACGTTAGACCTTTTCACTCTGAGACTTTTGCACTTGCCTTTTCTTACCTAATTTCGTCGGTCCCTCTCTCAGCTTTCACCTCTTTTCTGCCCGTCTCTCTCTTGGGCCTTTCTTCCTTTTCCCCCTCCCCGAACAGAGTAGAATGAAGGCGACGCCGGCTAAACACTCTGTTTTCTAATAAAGAGCTTCTCTCTCTCTCTCTCGCTCTCTCTGTCTCACGAAATCGTTTTATTTGAATTATCGCTTTATCCGTTTATCCGAAGTTTTTTACGGCCATAACTGCAGTGCAGGGTGAGCACACCATATCCGCTATTAACGAAGCACCGCTTATAACGAAGCCAGACCATGCATCCACTGGCACGGTATTACTGCGGGAGAGTATCAGTAGGAATGGGAGGGGCCACTTCTTGCTGCCAGAAATCATCGGTAGGATTTACAGGGTTCAGTGCTTGCTTTCGGCGGTTCATGCGTGGCGACGAACACACGCTCCCGCTGCTCCGGAAAAAAAGGCGCCCTACTATTAACCTCGCATAGCTGTCGCTGTTCAATGTTCGCGTATTCGTGCCTGTGTAAGCCTTGATCTACGGTAGGAATAAAGACCCTCAGAGTGTCCACGTGAGCCTTCAATCCCTGCAAAAACAATTCCCTGCGCAGAGAAAAAAAAAAAAGATGGCCGCATATCCGGGGCTACGTCCGTGCTAGTTTGCAGCGCGCGTGACAAAGTTTGAAGGCTTCTTACTTATATTCGCGGGAGCAAAGCTAGAAAAAAAAAAAAAAAAAAAGCAACGCAGAATCAGCGCGCGACAAATAAACCCCCGGAAGAGGAGTGGAGGCCGTTTCTTTTTATAGCCCTACGCGAGGCCAGTGCGGTCAAGGGAACAAAGGTCCTCCCGTGCGACCACTTGTTCGCTCTGGTCCGTTTCGTCCATTCTATTTTTTCTTCGTTCGAGCGACTCCTGTCGCTTAGCGCTCTCGCTGCTCGCCCTTGATTCCTCGGCGTGGGTTGCATGCATGCGTGGGGCGTGTTCGGGGTGTCCGCCACGAGACGAACGTACTCGATCGTCCGCACGTGAAGGCACTACGCAAGCAGCCGCACGTCTGGCGCTCGTCGGCCGAACCGGTCTCCCGAAGAGGCACGGAAGACGAGGCCGCCGTCGGACACTCGGCGAGTATAGACGCTAGTTCGCGCGGCCCGCAGCGGGTCTTCCGTCTTCACCTCGCAAGATGCGAAGCCGCCCACGATCGACGGGGCGATGATCCCCCTCGAACGGTGCGGGCGGGATAATGTGTGCCACGGTGTAAGCGCTCGCGCCTCGATGACAGGTGTGCGAGCAGCTCAGTCTCGGTGTAGTACACGGCCATTTATTTTGTTCTACCTGGCTTGTCTCCAACTATTATTGTTATTATTTTCGTTTTCCCAGACCCTGCCAGAAAATCGCTGCCTGCGAAGACGCAAGGGAAGCGCCTGACGACTTGTTCCTCTTGCTCGAACAACGCTCTGATTTGTGTCGAACGTGTGATGCTACCGCCGAAACTTTTGTTACTACTATTACTCTCAATTGGAGATTATCGTTACCGCAGCTTTCTCACGGAGGCCTCCGTGCGGCGTACGTGCTCCAGTGACAGCCATGATAGACGACCGTTGATAACGGCAGCGCTGGAAAGACGGCTTGGCGGCGTGCACGAATCAGCTCGGCAAGGGGGTGTACAGTAAAAGAAGCATAACGGTATACCCAGCCTGGCTGCTCTAGCAATCGTTCAAATCGTCCTCTGCACTTGTGCTTCGCCTCCCGCGGCTGGCATGCAACGGGAGCCGGTGGGCTGTTCTTGGCGGACGCGCCGGTAGCCACGAAAACAATTGCACCGTGAACAAGATTGTAACATTACAGTATTGATTGATTGTGGGGTTTAACGCGCCGACGCAACGCAGGCGATGAGGCGCGCCGTAGTGGAGGGCTCCGGATTAATTTTGACCACCTGGGGATCTTTAACGTGCGCGGAAATCTCGTACACACGGGCGTTTTTGCTTTTCGCCTCCATCAGAAAAGCGGCCGCCGCGGCCGGGAATCGAACCCGCGACCTCGTGCTCAGCAGCGCAACGCCTTAGCCAATGAGCCACCGCGGCGGGTGTAACATTACATTATATTACAGTGTCCGAAGCCTAGATTCGGACAGCCTACAAAATCAAAGAAGAAACATTTAGGACAAAAGTGTTGCCTAGTTCAGCGCGTAATTCTGCCTTCTGCGTTAGCATAATTCCGTCACAACGACAGGAAAAGATATGCATGCATGCTTGGTGCGATGGACGGAGTTACCACTTGGGGTTCGAAAAACGAGTGGCAGTTTATCGACACTCTTTCATCCAGCGCCTGGCGGGCCATGGAGACGATCAGCGAAGCCGGGTAGTTTCATCAGAACGGGCGAAGAGCTGTGTATAGCGGTAAAACGTCGTAACCATTTCTCCCTGCCTCTGTTGTCCTTGCGAGGCGACTGGGCGCAGGGGCAATCTTTCACTCGCATCTTGGATCTTCGCCATCTGAAAAAAGGAAGAAAGAAATCGCATTTATTACCCACTTTGCTCGTGGTCGTTATTATCGTTGGTTACTCGCTGGGGTCTCGATAACGGTATCTTTTTATAGCTCCGGCAGGGCGTCGGCCATCGAGTTTACCGAATTTGTCGAACGGACGTGGAGGCAAGCAAGTTACCTTGCACGTCGAAAAGCAACGCCTCTCGTACCGCTAAGATACGCACATCAAACGCTGCCGCTCGTGCGGCAGACGTGAGCGCGAAGACAATGTTTCTTTCAGCTCTATTACACGTTTACGATGAAATAAATCGGAAGGAAAAAAACGGCGAAGCTTGCACAAACTCGCGCAAGGCTTGAACCACAGCAAAGCTGCAGGCTTTCTTTCTACGTGAGCACGTGAGCACATCACCACGCATTTGTAGTTTGAAATTGTTTATTTACATGTTCCGTCATCGATTTACACTGTGCTAGTAGTAGTTGCCGTCATATGCATCGATATCGTCGTGTTCCTCATGCCAAGCATTACATGCGCGGTGGCGCTTGACGACAGCTGGGGCGCAGCGGCGGCGCGTACGTGCACGACGCATGCACGGCGTTTCTGGGGTCGCGCAAAGGTTCCGTCGAGGTTCCGTGTTGTTGGTTGCTAGGCAACGCGAGGCGCTCCTCAGAACTTTAGCAAGTTTTTTTTTTTTTTTTTTTGCTCGGCGATCGCCGCGAGGCACACGCTCACGAGCGCTCAGCATTTTCTAGATCCTCGGGGTTTTCTCCAGCCCGTACGCATAAGCTCTCGATTAAGTTCCCGCTTACGAATAAGGCGCAAATAAGTCGAAGTCGGCCACGGCAAATAAGCCGGTTGCCAGGAAACCTGGCGGAAACGGTATACCTTAACCGAGCGTTTGTATCAGTTTCGGGCAAACGACTTATTACCTAGACAGCGCTAAAGCCGTAGTTGAGAACTTATTCCCGCACTTATCGCGTTCGGGCAAACGGGCCCAGGTTTTTTCTTGCTCACTGCGCGTGCCGGGGACGCTCTGCGGTCACCGCGAGGCACGCGCTCACGAGCGCTCGGCATTCTTGGTATTTGTAACGCGTTTGTTGGCAGGGCATGTAATGGGAAGGCAAGATAACCGCTGGTCATTAAGGGTAACAGAGTGGATCCCTAGAGAAGGCAAGCGTTGCAGGGGGCGGCAGAAAGTTAGATGGGCAGATGAGATCAAGAAGTTCGCGGGGATAAATTGGTCACAGTTGGCACAGCACCGAGGTAATTGGAGAATAATGGGAGAGGCCTTTGCCCTGCAGTGGGCGTAGATAGGCTGGTGATGATGATGATGATGATGATGATGACGACGACGCATTACGCGCCACACATTACGGCCCGCTACAACAGCTCCGCTGTTACAACAGGGGCCGCGTCCGCACCGAAATTTAACGCGCCTATAGTATGCGCCGCGTGCGCGTAGGGCAGCATTTCCTAAGATGCGAACAAAATGCTTCGTGAATCCTGCCACAATATTTTAAACTGACGTTTTTGCTCGACGGGAATAAACTATAGAGGAACAAGGATATAGCAAACCGTTGTGTATAATCTCTTTGTTCGAAATTTCGCCTCTCGCTTCATCCGACAAACTTAATGATCCCCAAAGCGACGCAAATACAGCAAATCATCCCGGCTAACGGAGTATCGCTCTTAACGAAGTCAGTTTCCAAACCCTAGTACTTGGTTATGTTTACTGAATATATACTTGCGTCGCCATTGCCATTTTTATTTGAATCAATAATAGGCTTGAACCCTTTCCTTATCCGCGTTTCGCGTAGACGTATGCGTATGACGTCATCTCCCTTCCCTCTACGTCGCGATGTGGCCCCCGCGTCGCACCAGAATACCGAACACCGTTTTATTCCCTTCCACGAGTACCACGACCCGCCTATTGCTACTCCTGCTTCTTCCGCTGTGGTTTCAGCGTTCATACGCCAGTTCGGAGAGGCACTCAACGCGAACACCGTGCATTCAATTCTCAGGCTTCACCGGAATGCTCCGAGTACAATCAGGTCTTTGTGTGCGAGCTCCTACGCACTGCGTCCAGCGGGGTTTAGAGGGCAGAGCGTTCAGTCGGGATCGCGGCATCGCCATGGCCTTCACAACGGGGGCTTCTTTCGTCATTGAAAGTTCAGCAGCATTCGCGAGCGAAGCCCGCGCGAAAATGCACGCGCAGCGGCTGAAGGATTGCGAGACCGCCGGTCGGACGAGATGAATCCCAATTCGCGTGGGTGGAACTGCGATGCGTGCGCTTGCTCTGCGGACGCGTGCAATCTTGGGAATCGTTCCCTGCGCTGAGGGAATGGTAATATTCACGTGAATTTTTTGCTATGGAACAATTGAGTACACTGTAGCGAAATTACGGATCTGTAGTGGTTACTAAAGCGAAAGTTTTCTTATACCCCAGATACACTAGGGTCCGAATGTAATTTAAATTAAATGTCATTTGACTCAAATGCGGTGCTTCGAATGTCATTCAGCATCCGCCGTGCTCCACTACAATTGCGATGGCATTTGAAAGCTTTAACAATCGCTCGCCGTGCTGCATGGCGCTGCTGCTGTCGAGTTCCGTTTTTACACACAAATGCAACAATCAAATTTAGCGGCAGTCTTTGGCATTAAAACGATATATCAATAACGTAAGATTTGGCACGGTTTTTGCTTAATTCTGAATCGCAATCGAAATTTTTTGTGCCGTCTGGCCACACTGGCTCGCACTGGTGCTGAGAGCACGGAATTATTACATCTTGATATCACGATTTAAGTGAACGAGAAGTAAACAAAGTCCCACAATTAAGAATATTTTGTTTGTTTCAAGTACGCCAGTAATGTATTTGTTTATGCTGTCTTGGAACGCTGTGCACGAGAGTGCTAGAAACGGCACTCATGAGAGCTCAAATGTCTCTCTGGGTGCTCATTTGTCTCGAACGTCATTTGAGCCGAATGGCATTTCAAAACCCAGTGGAGCAGCACAACTTGGCATTTGAGTCAAATGACATTCATTTGGTTCATTCAAATGACGTTCAAATTTGGTTCAAATGACATTCGGACGCTAGTGTAGCAGGGGTATTAGTAGAACCGATGGTATCCTGTCAAAAAAACTGATGCATTTACCCATAGACAGTTTGGTCGACTGAAAAGCTCTGATAAGAACTCTGGACACACGGCGCATGCGTGAAACCGGACTTCCGTTGTGTCGAAACGGTTACTTGAAAATCGCGAAAAGGTAATTGTCGGGCGCTTCGACGCACGAAGTGGCGCGGGCCGTGGGACGAGCAGCGCACAAATGAAACGCACGTGTCGCGCGCCGCCTTGAAACGCCGTGCATTCCGATGAAGGTCGCGCCTGCTACCACCGGATGCGCTAATGGCCACCACATGGGGTTGGACCCCCACGAAGGACTCGCTTTTCCCTCTTCCCTAGCCCCCAGCGTCAGGGTGGAGGGAAGATGAAAACAGAGAGAGACGACATCGGGACGCCGCAGCTAGCGGGTCGTCGTCTTCGGGCTCCGCCCGAGCACTGTTTCCGAGTCGCCCGCCGGGCTGTAAATAAATGTATAGTTTTTGCATCGGAAGCTGAGTTTGTCGGTTGGAGATACCCGGGGTCAGATCTTCAGCGCTGCTGCGGCTTGGAGGAGAAGCCCCGGGGAAAAAAACATCACGAAGATAACTGTAATGGTTTGTTTTCACGTATCGATGACGAAGAAGGAGTACAGTAGTGTTATACATTTATCTTATTAACCACGCATCGGTATACATTTAGAGCGTTCGTATAGATGCGTTTACTTAGCGCGCGAAAAATCGTCGCATGGGTTCGTTCTTCGTTTGCGATTGGACGATCGTCTGAAGATTTGACGATCGGTTGGACGCACTTTCAGCGAAGGTTTTGACGCACTTTTGACGCAGTTTTGATTTCAGGAAACTTACGCGCTGCTCTAAACAATTTTTTCAGAAAGGGACGGCGAATTTTTTATGGTCACGATAAGCTTATACCAACAGGGCCGAGAAGTGGGCCAGTTGGTAAGTATTCATAATCATAGAACGGCGCAGAGTTCACGGGACGGATAAGACAAAGACACGAGCGCACGTCTTTGTTCGCATGCTGTCACGAACGAGCGCTTTTGTCACTAGTTCTCTAGTGCGATGGCCGCTATAACGCTATGCCGTCATAGATTTTCTGCGCGCGATGTTTGAATCTCCCATGAATTTATTTATGCCCACATCTATAAAGGGGGAATCGTGCGCTGACAATATGAAACAGAACTTTGGACGAGCGGACAGCCTCATAAAAACTGAGTGGGGAAGATTCCAATAATAAACTAACGTGGTAAGGAACAGATTGCACATTCTTTTGTTCGAGCTTATTCGTCCCGTTTGTATCCCGTTTCTAGCGGTAGTATAGTACGAAAGCGTTCCCTAACTGCTTCGCTGGGGTCGGTTTATTTTTGGAGAGCCAGAATGATAGACCGCCATAATGAGCCATATAGCGCTTCGCAAAAGTCCGTTTAGAGGAAACAATTTCCCTAGCGGACTGTTTTAGCGACCCACTTTATTGCAATCCTAGCTGTTTTGATCGTCGCACACCAATGCGAGATTCTTTTACGGGCCATTGGGCTATTATTCGGCTACTGCTTTTGTTTGGAATTTTTCGTGTTAACGTCTTGTTTTATACAGATTTTTGACGGAAACGTTTGTTTTCAATTTCATAAAAACATGACAACACATTAACGACATCGCTACTTTCGCGAAGTCACGACGCAACTTCGTCGCATACGCTGATTTGTAAGTGCGGCATGGTCTCTCAAATTTTGCACGACCGTTTGGTAGCAAGAGCCGACGCTTTCGTGAAGGGTTTAGGTCATAGTTATAAGTTGGGCTAAAATTGCTGAGATTTTTTTTTTTTGAACGCGAAAAGAAAGCCCATATTTATTTGACTTCATTAAGGCTGACGCGTAAGAACTACCACGGCTTCGGATGCCTACTCATCACTTGTTCCTTTCGTGCCCAGCACATTAATCTCCTTTGGCCTTCCTTTTATTTTGTGTGTGGGTGAAAATGAACTGCACAGGTGCTCTAGAATATTTTGCAGAACAGTTGGTGATGCCTGGTTAATACAACAGTCATTTGAAGGACACATACTTCGGCCATTAGCATGCATTACTTTGCGCAAAGCACCACAAGAGCTCATCCGACGCCCTTGTTTCGAGCGCTTTAACTCCCTTCAGGAGGTACAGTACTTCTACAAACGTCACCCCTCTTAGCTTATTCTCAATGCGACAGCATAAGTTCATTCAGCGAAAAGCCACAACCGTGCTAGAAACGCGGCATGAAAATTCAGGCTCCCAAATTCAGTTGGCTGCGGCGCACTTCACAGCGCGTTCATATGCCCTCCACCCGGAAACGGAAAAAATGGTCCCGGAAAAAATGGTCCCGGAAAAAATGGTCCCGGAGAAAATGGTCCCGGAAAAAATGGTCCCGGAAAAAATGGTCCCAGTGACCATCTAGGAAAAAATGGTCCCATGGCCCAGCCAACGTGTTTCCCTTCAAGTTAGTCCGATCTGAACCGATCTGATGTTGCGGTTTGATTTTGTCCCTTTGCGTTTTAGGTAAAGGTTTGAGAAAGATCGAATGCTTTAATATTCCTATTAGGGGCCGAAATTAAAGCCTTTGGAGGCTAAAATCTAACAAAGAAAATTGGGCAGACAGACAGACGGACGGACGGACGTTTTGATGGATGGATGGATGGATGGATGGATGGATGGATGGATGGATGGATGGATGGATGGATGGATGGATGGATGGATGGTAGGGCTGAGCATGGATTAAATATTTTAATGCAAGTGATTGGATTAAAACCACACAAGCGACTCCGAGGCCTGGAACCGTCGGTTTAGTAGCTTAGTCGAACACAGCCATCTCAGTGTCTGGAAGGTCATAGAAGCTCTACGCTGCGAGGTTTCGTCAGTATCGGTGAAAATTGCACAAAAAGCCGTGGGAGCTCCATCAAAGAAGCGCACAGCGTCGTCTCGGGTCTAGAACATTTCGGTGCAAGGCATATCGGTGTAGGACGTTTCGGTGCAGACATTTCGGTGTACGTACATATCGGTGTATGGATACCGTTTCGCTGCACGGACACCTCCGTGCGCAAACATTTCGGCGACCGAATTATCGTGTGCTTGCTTGTTTGAAACAGCCATTATATTTTTATTTTCGCTTAACATGGGTAATAGACAACAATCTAGCGCAGCGCTTGCATTTTTAGATTGGTACCGTCTTCAATTTTTTCCGGATATTTTTAGAAACTGAACATTCCTATATTTTTCTTTAATACCTCGTCCATTTTAGCAAGACAAACGTTCTTGGTTCGATTAACCGGCTTTACTCGAACAAGTCTTTTTCGTGCCTTGGCTTCGGGACCAATTTTTCCGGGACCATTTTTTCCTACCTTGGATTTGGGACCATTTTTTCCGGGACCATTTCTTCCGGGACCATTTTTTCCAGGACCATTTTTTCCGGGACCATTTTTTCCGGGACCATTTTTTCCTACACCCCCTCCACCAACTGCAGTTGCTCAGTCCACTCTCTTCTCCGGCGGTGCGAAGCGCTTTACGTTGGCCTGATGGGCTACATCAAAATTAACGGTCAAAGCGCCAGGGAACAAGCAAGCGCGACTCCTGAAGGTTTGCATTGGCGTCCCAGACAACGTCCACCAATGGAACGCCGACTCTGATAGAATGCAGGCGGCTCTCACCACTCGCTCTGCGAGAAGAAACTACTTCGTGTGCGTCTGCAGATTGCACGTGGCGAGGCAGCGCGGCCATCCTTTAGCGCCAAGACACGGGCCAGCGAAGTGCGCGACTTGTTAGTGAAGCCCTGGCAGCAGACAGCCACCTCCTTTGCACCCGCCCTGGATGTTCCTGCCCATACAAATCGGATACCAGTGCCCGGCATTATAAGATAAAGACTGCCTTCCCCAAAAATATAAAGCCCACACTCATCTAGACGCTCATGACGGGTAGTAGATGCATAACCCACTACAGGAATCTGGATACTACTTTCAATGCCATGCTCAGCCATAGAACATAGTGTACGGCTAGAGAACTTGCAGCTCTGCGGGTGGCCGTCGCCAGCGAGCAGCCCGCACATCAGCGAGCAGCCCGCACGAGAGCATGCTATCTTCACGGACTCTCGGACTGCACTTCAATGTCTGCGTCTTTTCCGAAAGACCAGCTTGTGCTTGATATAGACATACCCTACATCTCCAAGCTCTACAAGCGCACCATCACATAGCACTCCAGTGGCTCCCTACCAAAAGTGCAATAACTGGTAATGTGAAGGGGGTCATGAAGCATCCATCGCGCATGATCATCGTGTACACGAAACAGCAATACCGTTTTTCAGGAAAGATGATACAAGGTACGTATACGTCCGGCGTGGCATGGGGCACTCAGCGATCAACGTGAGGCTGGCGCATCACATCATTACGCGCGACTGTATACTCTATTGACTCACACAGCAAATTCAAGATGTCGCATGGACTTTTCAAGCGTGAAGAAGCAATAATACTACGTTGCACGCCGCTAAATACCGCCTACACACGACACTTTCTTTTCAAGTTAAAACGGAGTCCCATTTCACCACTCGGCCCACAATGCGATGCACGCAAAAACCAGCAACGCCTGATCTGTGAATCGCTGCGCAAAAAGTGTCCCTTTACCTTTGGGGCTGCCGCTTTCTCCTCGAATTCACCTGAAGGACGTGTTAGGTCCGTGGTCATGTCCCAGACGTGCGAGACAAGGCTCTGATCGCGTACCTGCGAAACACTGGTCTTGACCAGACTGACGCATAAGGACAATCACTTTTCTAATCAACAAGTGTGAAGCTATTAGTAACGATAGGAGATGGGGGTAGTCAGTGCTGATGCTTGGATCCGCTATAGTAAGCGAACGCATCCTTGCGCATCGACGTCTTTAACATCCGTTTTTTACCATCGTCGCCACATTCATCTGGCGTAGCAAGCTACGCAGCTTAGCTCGGCTGACATCGCCAGTCTCACAAAAGACCGTTTTCTCTCTATATAGCGCGTTCACGAGAAAGAAGTACCTTCTTTATTTTCAACAATGCGAGAGATTGACGTGAGGCTATGGTAGAAGGGGACATACAGGTTCGCTTGACAAGGCGTCTAGCCCTGTAGGCAGCACAAACACAAGTACAGTCGATGTAAACACAGAATCAGACTTCCGGCACTGATCAGTTATACAATGGTAACATTACCTCTATTTCTATAACATGTACAATAGTTACGAGCTGATTAAGTATAATATGTATGTTCGCGTAGAATTTAACCTTTTATTAGAGGACAATAAAGAAAATTCCGATGATGGTCACGAATGCAATGAACGGCTTTAGGTGGAAGGGAGCAGAAAAGGTAACATTATTGGCTGCAGAATAACACTGCAGTGTGCCGGTGCTCCCAGCCGGCGCCTCTTTCTTAACAGCTTTGGATGAATAAAGTTTTCACCACCACCACCACACTTTAGTTCTTTTCCTCGGCTTCTGCGCGCGCAAGCCACATTAATCGTTTATTTGCCGCCGTCAAGTGATCAAAAATTCGAAGCTTCGGGTCGATCGTCTTCAGGAGGGCGCGACGTTGGGCCCATTCTTCTTTCAGCGCTACCGACGCAAATCGAATAATCACCACGGGCTCCTTTCCGTGGCGCTCTGGCAAGCGATGCACGTTTTCAACGTCGCTCTGCTTCAGCTCGGGAAGTCCAAGTTTCACCGCCAGGTCGTTCAACTTCTGGAACAAATTCTCATTCTGATCCTGCGCCATGCCACGGATTTCGAGATTTTGACGGCGGCTGTATTGTTCAAGCTCGTTGACTCGTGACTTCACAGATTTCATGACGGCTGATTCGCCCGATTCCAAACGCTCCACTCTTTCGCTTAGCACCGAGACGTCTTTCGCTTGCCTGGCAAGCTTTCCCAGCACCGCGTCGCACAGTTCCGACATGCACTCGATCGAAGCCTCCATCCCTTCAACCTCGGCAGCGAGGGTGGCAAGGGCATCCACTTTCGCCACGAGCGGCACGAGCAAGGACAGTTTGTTGTTGATCTCGTTCAGCGTGCGCTCCATACTAGAACTGCGCATGCGCTCCATGGCAAGAATCACCAACCTGCGGAACAGGCGGGAGGCGACTAGGCCGTGGATTCGTGCACTGTCAGCTGCCGCTGATGGGCCAAGAGAGGTTCAGAGTCCCGTCGCTATGAAAGCTACGTGGCGTCGATTGCTGTGCTCGTTCACAGGCGCTTGCGCAGAAGTCCGGCAGCAGCGCTCCGTGTGCGCCCCTCTTCTCTCTTCGTCTGTGGTACCGCTATCTTCTCGTTGCAGTCTGGAACAGGGAAAGCGTTGGCTTGCTGGTGTGCTTAGAACGCTTCACAAACGATTCACCGGCCTGGGAATCAGACGGAAGACGACTGGGCCGCGTACTGTCAGCCACTGCTGCTGTGCAAAAGTGCGGAGAGGGCCGCCGACTTCCCTCGCTTTTATAGCTTCGTTGCGCCGTTGGTCGGTCGATTGCTGTGGTCGTCATAGGCGCTTGCGCAGAATTCCAGCAACAGGATCCGCTCTTCTAGTGCCGCGGCAGGGTTCCATGGCTTGCTGATGCGTATCGATCCACCGACCAGACAAATAGGGAGGTGACGATTAGGCCGGTGGACGAATAGAAAAAAGCTCGCCGCGTGCTTCAGAAATACAGGGCAGAGAAAAGGAGCGCGCGATGCTAGGCAACGCCTGGGCATGCGCAGAACCACTCTAAGAAGGGGAAATGTAAGGGCGGCAGTAGCAGTGGCAGCTGTTGGGCACTTGGCATTCGCATATCACAAGAAGTGCTCAGGTGGCTTCGGAGCTTTTTTTTTCCCTCCCGATCTCACCATACGCGAAAACAGAAAAGGGGTTTGTGGCAATCACGAAAAGTACTTATCCGCGTTCCTGAAGCCCCTGCGTTTGGAATAGCTCCAAGACCTTTTCGATGCGCATGGGTAACATTGCGTGCGGTGCTTGTTAGAGAGCTCTGCCTGTATCGATCCCGTGTTCCTGCTCATGGATCATATGACCAATATACCAAGCACACAGAGCAGCAAAAGTGAGATCAGCACGGGCTATTCGTGCCAAGAAACTCCTAACAAGCGAACGGAAATACGACTGCGTACGGCACTGTTCGTGCTTCAGCTCGAAATCTCGTAGGCGCGAGGGGCACATCCTCTTTCGTGCACTGAAAAGCGTACAAAAAAGGCGTACAAAAAGCGTACAAGTCCGGAGCACTTTATGCAGCTATTCATGTGCAGGAAGTGACATTTTACTCCAGTGAGAGTGAGACACGCATGTCCATGACGAAGATACAGGAGCTATTGCTCTAATGGGCGTCACAATGTCAGGTTGAACGACTAAGTAGCTCGCGGTTTTTGTGACCTTGGGATCTCCTCCTATATATATTATGTATATGTTGCTTGAAATAAAAGTTATTTTAAGTTTCAGTTTCAGTAGCGTGGATGGTGCATGGTGAAGTTTCCTGATTTGAAATAAGGGAAATGAAATTGTTTCGGCTGCTAGATTTTTTTTTTAACCGCGTCCGCGACGTTTGACCCTAATGTTTAGGGCCAAACATCGTACAGCGTATAAATATTCGTGATGGCGATTCAGCTTCGGAAGTACAGATGCATTTCTCAAGAAAATTTCTCGAGAACGTTCGGGGACATTTTTGAGAAGGCAGACGCCGGGTGGACACAACCTGCCACTATTATACGCACGAAAAATGACAGGCTGGTTGGCTACGCTAACAACGGGATATCGTGCGAAAGCAGCATACATCTCTGGTCGTAAAGCGTTGACCAATACTACATTTCGTGTGTGTGGCGCTCTATACGTGTGTAGCTTTTTGGAAGGCTTCAGGGTTACTGTACGGGCATTCTTCTAGTCTACCCTCGCAGATCTTGCGCTCCAAGTGATTGATTGATTGATTGATTGATTGATTGATTGATTGATTGATTGATTGATTGATTGATTAATTGATTGACTGATTGATTGGTTGATTGATTGGATTGAATGGATGGTGCATGCTCCAGCACGCACAGCGGGTGATGTGCAACGCGTGCTGCAGCAGCACATTCCTGCATTTAAAATTTTGTAAAATACACCACTGCGGGCAGGTGCTACTCTGTGCATCGCTTCGCCAGAATAATAATTGATTGATTGTAGGGTTTAACGCGCCGACGCAACGCAGGCGATGAGGCGCGCCGTAGTGGAGGGATCCGGATTAATTTTGACCACCTGGGGATCTTTAACGTGCGCCGAAATCTCGTACACACGGGCGTTTTTGCTTTTCGCCTCCATGAGAAAAGCGGCGGCCGCCGCGGCCGGGAATCGAACCCGCGACTCGTGCTCAGCTGCGCGACGCCTTAGCCACTGAGCCACCGCGGCGGGTTGCCAGAATAATAGCAGCGACTCCTGGTATGCACCCGATCTTAGGTCTAAGGGTCGCTTTGAGGTTTATTTCGACGTCAAACGGTATCTGGAGTTTGACGTATACATGCGTTCCCGCGTCGCATACCCGCTTCGCGCTCTCCCCCCTTCTGTGCATCGAAGTTTGCGCAAGAAAGTTGCAACTTTTTTAAAAAATACAGGAGGCTTAAGAGAGTGAATTTTTTTACGTACGCGAAATTGGCCGCGGTATCTTATTATACTGCTTTCGCACTAAAACGTAACGGGGCACCTATGAGGTAAGAATACCTGAGCCTGCCTTCGTGTTGAGTTGTGAAAGCATATGTGCGGGTGGATACGTTGTGTCGCTGCCAACGGTAATTGACGCGTCGGCTATGAGCCCTTTCAAGCTGCTGTCATTGCCACTGGCCAATCCTCCCGAGTGGGTAGGTGAGATCCGCGGATTGGTGCGTTGAAATCGCAGGTAAATGGGGAGTGGTGATTTGGCCACGAGCCTCTCGTGGCAGCTGACACAGTCATTGGCCAATCCCCTATAGAGGGTGTGTTATGTTGGTGGTTTTGCATGTTGACGTTGCAAGTAAATGAGAGAGAGAGAGAGAGAGAGAGAGAGAGAGAGAGAGAGAGAGAGAGAGAGAGAGAGAGAGAGAGAGAGAGAGAGAGAGAGAGAGAGAGAGAGAGAGAGAGAGAGAGAGAGAGAGAGAGAGAGAGAGAGAGAGAGAGAGAGAGAGAGAGAGAGAGAGAGAGAGAGAGAGAGAGACGAATTATTCGCCCAGAAGTAGGAAGCTTTGGCTCTCTTTGTCGCTATAGTCTGCTATGACATTGGTGATTTGGCCGAGAGCTTCTCATGGCAGCCAACACCGTCTTTGGCCAATCCCTCTGTGGTGATGGGTCGGTATCACGACGTCTCAGGTGAATGGGAACTGGTGAATTTTTGCTCTAAAGTTCTTTGCCTTGGAGCATATATTAACAACAAATACAGAGGCCACGCTCATAAGTACACTGATGACTCGCTACATCGTCGGCGATAGGGATCTCGATTCCTTCGTCGCTCACTACCATCTGCGCCCTGTTTAGCCACAAGTCCTCGACGACACAGTTACTGAGCTGGCTGGACTTCGCGCTGCTTTTCAGTATATTATAAAGCAGCCGGCCAATCAATGGGCTGTATTTACAGACACCAGGTAAGCACTCGAGAGCTTAAAGTCGCTTCCAAAAGAACAGCTGGCTTGGGAAATCAATCTTTTGCACTCACAAGCCATACAAAGGGGACACAGCGTAGATCTGCAGTGGCTTCCTGCCCACTGCGGAGTTGCCGGCAACGACGCAGCTGACAAAGCCGCCTCATCTGCCCAAAGTCTCTGCACTCAAGCTGTGCCGATACCATTCACGAGAAAGGATGCGGCAATACTCGCCTGGTTTCATTAAAGGGCAGCGTTCAGGGACCCCAATGGTCCCTGAACAAATCGTCCCAACTTCAAACTAGGGAAAAAATGGTCCTACCACTACTGAACCCACGCATGAGTGCCTGCATGAGGGAAGGAAGGGGGTCAGTGTGTTTATGTTTATATGTTTGCATTTGTGCACAACGTATTTTGCATCTGTTCATGTATATTATATTGGCTAAGGCTGAATTTACTTGAGTTAAACACAGTATACAATTTTTTTGTCGCACGTGTGCTTCCTTGGCCTGTTTTGTTATTGCGAATGCCAGGCAAACCAGTAGAAGACATTTCAATCAAAATATGCGTGTACTGAGCAGCCCTCGGCCGGTGTTTAAAGCGAGCACAATGACGGGCTGCCACAATTTTCTTCATGAAGGCAGTTTTCTTACGAAGCGGGGCAACACAAATGTTGTTTAAATTAAGCTGGCTGGTGTACAATACTCGCAAGGATACAAAATTTTGTTAACGTTTGAGAAGCGAGTCCCACTTGAGCCTGTGCGTTAATTGAGCCTATTTACAGTGACGGTATGTTATGTAAAGTATCAGAAATGTGAGTGGGCCGGCCCTGCTGACCGTCAGTCAACATGGAGCTGTACTGGTGCATTGCTATCGCTGATTTGTCGCTATTTTTTTAAAAAAGAACTTTACCCGATGAATGGTTTATTGCGTTAGCTAAGCTGCGTTAGTGTGCTCACCACCTGAAATGCTTCGATATCTGCAGTTCGAATCAAGCGAGGTGACACTAGTCAAGATTTTGGACCTGGATAATTTTGCAGCTTGCAGCTTAAAAACTTGTTTTTCTTTGAAAATAGGCAATACTTTGCTATTATCACGCCTTTTCACTTGCTGCAAGGTTTAGAAGACTGCTGGCTAACACACTTTGTTCATTTTGCCGCCGTACTGCGGGAGCGTGAAGTCGTGCTTAGGGCAGCAAATGAGTTCATACTCGAAGTTTGTCACCCACCATCGACAACAAACTTTATTGTTCGCAACTTCATTTGAGCACAAATATATATGCAATTTTTTCGCGCAAACACATAAGCATGTTTTTGCTCGTCTTGCTGGCGGCTTTACGCTGCCAAAAATTACGGGAACCAAAGACAGTCACACGTCACGGTTCAATGAAAAGCAAACGATTGCTGCAGGTTGATGCACCACCGCCGGCCGACTAGCCGCCTCGCAACGCCCCATAAAAAGTAAAGGTCAAAACAAGAAGGAGGTGGGGGTGGCGCACTCGCTTCGGTAGCACATTTCTTCACTTGAGATGTCCCTCATTGCACTCTTTAGAAGAAATTGGCCATGGTGCTGACTGTCGCGCAGCCTGGCTTGACCAGCGGCTCAGCCGATGCTTGCTGTCAGACGTCCGCATGTCTCGAGACTGTGCCTGTCACCAACCTCGCTTACTAGCGGCGTCTCGCGACAGGTGCGGCTTCTTAGAACACGGCTGGACTCACAAACAACCAAAAGGTCGAAAACCGCAAAAATGAAAATATTACGAAAATCAAATAACAAAAGAGAAAGAGAAATGATAAATAAAAATATTCGTCTTGAACGTATAAAAAACGCGACGACTAAAATAAAAAAAGGCCGGAGAAGAACGGTGGAAACACGAATAAAAAAATTCCCAAAACGGGCCAATCGTGTAATGAATGCCCTGCACTTGCACAAAAATGCGTGGTTGGCAGAAATACCGCGTTTAATCGTTCTAATAGTGCAAATTGAGCTAACCGGTTTAACGAAATCTGAAAAAACAAAGAAACCAAAAATAAAGAAAACTACGAAATTATAAACTGCACTCCAGCAAAATACAACAAATTTAAACAGAGAACCCACGTGGAGTTTTATAGAATCATTATGCCCGAAGGGGTGCCTACGACCATTTGTTCCGGGGCCATAAGTTCCAGGACCATAAGTTCCGGGACCATTTGTTCCTACTTTCGACTTGGGACCATTTGTTCCGGGACCATTTGTTCCGGGACTATAAGTTCCAGGGCCATTTGTTCTGGAACCATTTGTTCCGGGACCATTTGTTCCTACACCCTGCTCGGCCGAATCATGCATCGGGTGAACGACCGACAACTGATCGTTCCGCCGCATGCCTGGAGACGGCTTCGCTGAGACGGCGACGGCGTCGCCTTCCATTTCCCAGTCGGGGCGGCTCGGCTGACGCAACCGCTTTGCCTCCATTCGTCGGATTTCGAACTTCGGCCGGAGGGAGTCCTGATTGGAGCGATTCAAACTTCTCGGGGCCGCAACGGACTCCCGGGGGTATAAAAACCCGCCCGGAGGCACTTATCGGCGGCACTTTTCGGAGGCACCGAGTGGAGAGGTGCTGTCGCCTTTGCGCGAGCCATGTAACGCTGTTGTTTGCCTTGTACATACTGCATATAAATGTTGTTCCAACTTTTTGTCGGCTCGAAAAATTCATCGCTCTGCTCTGCGCCGCGTCGATAGCGGACAGAGCAAGGCAACGCCGTTACACCGGTGACTGCGCTCGGATGGCCAGTCGCAACAACGCTCAAGTTGACGTAGAGGTAAAAAGAAAGGTAAACAATTATGCAAAAAAGAAGTGACGGGATGCAGGCGGCTTCATGCACAACAGAATACTCTACATGACTCATATAGACTATCTCAGAAAGAGAGTCCAAAAGTTTCTTGTACAGAGAGGGCCATCCGTCCACCGGTTAATATTGGGAGGACGGCCTGTGGCCATCATGTGCTGGGTTCGGGCTGGCTCGAACGCTGGACGTGTTCCCAGGAGGTGGTCTAATGTCGCTTTCTCAGCGGAATTGGAGGGCAGTAGGGGAAGGTTGAACAAGTCACTGCAGGGCTAGAAGTCCATGTTGCACGAATAGCAGGTGTCATTGTCCGTAAGCAATCGTCCGTGAGCTTCTGACAGCTGTTGTCATCGCTGGTCAATCCACCTTAGTATGGTGTTAGGCCTGTATTTAAATCTTAACGTTGAACCTAACAGCGTGCAAAGGGACGTAAGACCGACGGTGCGTTAAGCTCCGGGCTACAACCGCGGTGGTTGTAGCGACATTGGGCCTCAAAGCATATCGTTAGACCGTCGCATGCCCAGTGGGACGTCAGGCAGCCGCAGCCACATGACCCGTTGAAGCCGATGGGGACGTTAGGTGGGCGCATACTCGGTTACGCAAGAGTTTTTTTAGTACCGTCGAATGCGCCACTAGTTACGCAGCTGGCGCGTTTTCTCAAAACAGGCCATACAGTGCATTCGCACTAAATGTTATATCCTGCATTCGCCGTCCCTTTAACGTACGCGTAAGCGCGTACAAACAGAAGGCAAACGTTTCAAATATAGGAACGAGAAAGAACAACGGCGTATAAACGCCCAAACACCCGCTATTTTAGTTCGTTCGAAGCCGCTCACGGGAATTGCTGGTTCCGCCTCAGAAGCGCGCAGCCGCGCGTGCCGCCGCGGATCTCGTGATTGCGCGGCACGGTATTTCGATCCCATGTAACCAGGAAATCGATTGCCGAACAAAAGCCTCGGGCAGCGTACGTTCAGTCTTTATATTCGGCAGACGCTTCCCGGTGTATGTGAGCGAGGAGGTACCGCATCACTGTTTGATTTTAATGATCGGCTGAGATTTGTGAAACTGACGTATTTGAATAATATTCTTGGGAGTCGGCAGTGAAAGTTTGCTCAATACGCTTTAGGCATTAAAGCACCGCTTTCCCCAGATTCTTAGCGGCTTTTTGTACATGACCCAATCGTCTCGGATGGTATGTCATCCGCAGTTACCTTGGGGCTCCCCCAGTACGCCTTCAATGCTGAACATTTGTGTTTGAACGTTCACATTTTCCATTTTCGGAATAGGTGTTGCACAACCAACTGCAGTTTTCTTGGTTTGCTTTTTTCTCACTTAAAATTTTCAAGCAAAAAAAAAAAAAAAAGAATGAAGGAAATGTCGAGGAGGTATGTATGCGAGTAAAATCGTTTGTTTGCGTCGTTGCAAATGCAGAGAGAGCGATAGAGGTGACAAACGAAAATAACCGTGTGCATGAGACTTCGGCGAACCATAAGGATCCTCGGCGACACACTTCGCGGCGTGCCTCACAGTCGCGGAAATCTAGTTTCTGCATGTGAAATGCCAATTTGAGTTTCTTGTTCTCGTTTTTCACAAGAACTATTCGTGTCACAATTAGTTGTTGATGATAAATATTTATTGGAGCGGAAAAGGGCGTTGTTGGGGAGGAAATAAGAAAACTCGTGGCGCATCAGCAACACGTCTTTCTTCCATTTCCTTCCTCTTCTTGCGACGTGCCTCCCCTCTCCCTCTTTTCCCCTCCCGCTCATCCATCGAGCAACGATAACGAGCTTAACGGACAGGAAAAAGAGATGGTAGCGCGCAAGAAGCCCCTCAAAGGACATTCCTCTCGGATGTATAAAAGGATTGATTAAGGCGTCCTTCCAAAACATAGCCACAGTTGCGGTATATAGTCGGCTTCAGTGCACTGGTGGGGCATCCACATCAGGGCATAGACAGACGTGTTTACAGTCGCATTCCTTTCAGAAATGCGGTCATAGCGGCCGGAATTCAAAGTTCCCAACAGCGGGCGGAGGACTCGAACAAGAGCGAGGAGCTGCATGGAATCTACGAAGACTGCGGTATTAAACACTTTTGTGGTTTTCGCCAGTTAGCGCAGGGCGACCGGACAATTATTTGCTTAGCGTGTCGTAAAAAAAAAAAAAAACACGACCAAATAAACGGAGGCATGTCGCGGCACAACGCCCCAAGGGACCGCCGACAACACCACAAAAGAAGGCAGCACCCTAGGTATGTAAACAAAAGTAAGCGTTTCCTTGCGAGAGGCATTTATCAGATCACAGAGCTCTCATTCGTGAGAAGGCGCTGAAATGCCACTGATCTCGGGAAGTACACAGACAGCGCATTTATTTCGCCTCAACAAGGATGAAAAAGCAATAAAATACACACGAAAGAAGAAAAACTCGGAGAAGAACGATCATAAAAAAAAAAAACCGGATGGTGGAAAGTTAAAAGAGCATTGCGACGAGATCCCTCACAAAGATTATATCGGGCGCCCGCCCGGGGCCTTCCTCTTTACTCGTATAACTATCGTGTATGCCTCCAGGCTCTTAATCGAGGATATAAGTCCCCTAAGTGAAAGCATTCATGAACGGAAGTGAAGCGTTCGACAGAGAGTGGAGGGAGAAGTTAGGAGGAAAGTAACCAACAAAACGGAACGGAAGAAACAACGCAGAGCAGAAAAGCCCAGACAGCGGTAGATCAACGCCGAGACACGGCTGAGCAAACGGTCGCCTCGCGGTAGCCAGAGGACAGGAGGAGAGCAAAGGCGGAAAAAAAGAGAAGTAGAGGGGGAAAATGAAAAAGAGGGATGGTGAGTAGGCACGTCAGGCGTACGCGAGATTCACGTTCATGCAACTGCTCTACGGCTGCTGCTGCTGCTGCTGCTAGGCGTCCTCGCGGTTGGGAGGTGGGCCTTCCTTTTATTTCGTCGTCGACCTGCTTCGCGCTGCAATTAGAGCCACGCCGCAGAGTGCCGCCGTGTCACCCGTTGTCCTCTTTTAAGCGGCCGACAAGACAAAATATGACCCCTGGGGCGTCTTCGCGTGGTAGCTCTGGGAACTGGAGCAGCCGGATTCGTTCCGTTCAATAACGCAGTCCGAAGCGCATCTGCGTGGTCCATTGACTGTTTGCCGGCCGGTTCGGCGAACGAATATGCCTCGTCTCTTCGACTGCTCTCTGCTGAAACGCCGAAGTGCTCGGCAAAAGTAGACCCTAAGGATAGAACCCAATCTAACCTAACCTAACTTAACCTAGCCAAAGTTATCGCTATTTATATTCATACCAATCGCCAACTAAATTCCAACATAACGCTTTTTCTTGAATAAATAAGAAATTAGGCACGTCGGCACAGCGTCGGAAAAGAAGTGATTCAATACGCCATCGCAATCTCGAACAACTGTACGTACCACAGGAAAGTATCGAAGAAAGCTTAAAATGAATTCGGAAAATGTGTTCTTTTTCTTTTTTGTCTTTTCAAGTTAATCTACGGCATTATATTTGTAGGCGAGATGGGGGTGTTATTAGCTTATATATCTAATAGAAGACATGTATACATGCATCGTAAGTCGTTGCGAAAGTCACTACGCGATCAGGCATGACTTCCTGCTTTGGGAGCCTTTTGCGGACATTTCCCCAGTTCCTAGTCCGCCTACTTTGCCGAGCTTTCGGTGCCATTATACACAACCAACAGTTTCGACAGCATATGCGTATGCTCAAAATTTACGGTGCTAAGGCAGACACTCGGTTTCATCTGAGCAAGAAAAGACACTGGGTGAAGGCGAAGAACAGACGGGGTCACAGCGCAGTGATCTGTCTAAACCTAGTACACAGGTTTATACGAAGTGGCTATACCTCGTTTGGAAGGATATGCTGCGGCTATACCTCGTTTGGAGGCTCGAGTATGTGACTCGAAATTCGCACGCATGACCTAACATTCTTTTTATTCTTAAATACATGCACACTTTCATAGATTTTTTCTCATATGGCGTAGCAGTTTAGGCGCAATGGCTCGGCTAACCTCGTCTCTACCGTTAAACGCATGAGACTATTATCGTATTAAGACGTCAGTTTCTGTTTATCACAGCTATTGTTCGGGTGGCGCACTAAAAAAAAGAAGAAAAAAGAAAACGGGTGCGAACCTTTGAAAAGGCAGTCCGCGTACGAATAAGCAAGCAAGCTGGCCACAGAAGTTGGTCCATACAATACAGACCAGTTAAAACGAAACCAAGTGCACGTCGTGCATTTTGCATTCGAAGTAGAAGAAGAAAAAGCAGCAGACGACGCCGTTGAAAAGGTAGAAAACCGAAAGCGCGGCAGCGGGAGAGGCATCAGAAAAAAACGAGAATAGAGTGGGTGGCTTATGACTGCTCTTGTGCCCTGAAATTAGGGTGAGAAGCGCATTGTGCGCCGCTGACGGGCCGGGCCGACGTCGGCAAGGGAGGAAAACGCGCCACACAAAAGCAGAAGCGCTCCGCGCGCACAACAGGTTTCTGTTTCGAGACGGCGGAGGAACACAGCAGCACTTCTTTCTCTTCGTTAGCCTAACCGTAAAACAATGCATTCTTAGATAGAAAACCGTAGAAAAAGGTTGCCGGATTGTTCTACTACGTGTTCGCTTAAAATAAAATGTCAAAACCGGTTTACGACAACTTTTATTTCGGAACGCTGGCAGTGAACTAATTCTAGTCGCGGAGGCTGCACGCGCGAGGGACGTTCCGAGGCGAAATGGAAACCAGCAGCGAAGTGTGATCCGGTCGTGTTCGTTGTTTCTGCAGGGACTTTTGCTTTTTTGTCTGTTTATCTGGATTTAATCTTCGTAAGCAAGACTACAAAAGGTAAGAATTGTTCCGCTCCTGCCGAAAATTTGTCGCGCAGGCCGAATGTCGCCGCGATTTTGATACGGCCACGGCATGTTCGATCGCGCGGTGGAACGGCACTTTGCATCAGGCCTAGCCGTTGCCGCGAGCCCGCTCTCCGCTCTGTCGTCTGCTGTTGAAGAGCGGCAGATGTTGCCGGTTGGAGTGGCGCTGATTTTTATGTTTATGTCGTCTCCTTTTCTTAAGCGTTCTGTGAAAAGGCTGTCCGCTGGCACGGCACCTGTGCAGTCTGCGGTGGTTGACAGTATCTGTGGTTAGAGGCTTTTGAGTTTTTCTCTCGACGTGCGCAAAGAAAAAAGCAACCACTGCGGGGTCAACGCTTCATCGGCGCTTTTTAAAAGCGGTTTCGGTTTGGAAGCGCTCGGCGCTTTCGCGCTGTTCGTGCGCCGAGGCGGCTATTGAGTCAAGCTCGCTTGCTTGCTTAGTGCAGAGGGAGAAAATTAAAAGCAAGCGCAAGCGTCGCGCGTACAACAGCGGTTGTTTAAAAGGAAGCGGCAGCACCGCATCTCAATTCAGCCACAGCATCGGAGTTCGCGCTCAGAGCGATCCCGTTCCAAGTGAGGGCATGGGGCGAAACGTGCCGCGTTCCTTTTCGCCAATTCCGAAGGACAGGAATCCGTGAGAGAATAAAAATAGGCGTAATGCGGGCGCGTTTTGTTTGTGGTCTTGTGCGCGCTCTTACAACTGTTCCCTCAGCGCCAGCGGAGCGTATCATCGTCGACTGTGCCATCGCGGCTCTCGCATCCGGTTTTTTCCCATTCTTCTTTCCTGCCCAGCTCGCCTCTATGCCGCTCGCTCCTCCTTTTGTTTTCTTTTCAAACGCACTTTTTTTTTATTATTCCCGCGTGTCTCGCCTCGGACGATCCGCGCGGTGCAGTCAGCTGCGCTTTGTGCGCGCAGACATCGACGTTCGAGAGCGCGTGTATGCATGTATGTGCATAGTTGGAAGCGCTCTCCTCAAGAGGACCGCTGCAGTCGGCGCCATTGATGCTGACCCCTCCATTGTCGGGGGTCAACCGGAAAATTATTTCGCCCGGTCTGTCGTGGTGCGCCTGTGTATATGTAAACCGGTCCTGAATGATACGCTGTGCTCAGGGCAAGATTGCCATCAGCTTCAAGATTGAAACGAGCATGTCACCTCACGCCGTCAAATAGCACGTTAGAAAAATCAAATCAGCTATTGAGGAGCCATTGGATGTGTGTATATGTACCGAATTTCGGCGCACGCGTTTAACTCGCCCCCGTGAAAGTGGAAATAGCCTTTCTAGCAAGAAATCATGATTTTCGGCTTCATTTCTGACTAGATTATTATATTCTAACTGGAATAGGTATACCTTCTGACTAGAAAAATTCTTAGTCTAGCTAGAGACGATTATTCCAGCTTGCGGGTTTTTCTTCTAGCTGGATTGACAAATGCTAGCTGGAAGTATATAAATCTCAGTCCAACTAGAAATGAACTAGAAACTGAGTTTACAGCTAGAAATTATGCCTATTTCTAGCTAGAATATTTTCGACTTCATTTCTGACTAGATTATTACATTCTAACTGGAATAGGTATATATACCTTCTAACTAGAAAAATTCTTAGTCTAGCTAGAGACGATCATTCCATCTTGCGGGTTTTTCTTCTAGCTGGATTGACAAATGCTAGCTGGAAGTATATAAATCTCAGTCCAGCTAGAAATGAACTAGAAACTGAATTTACAGCTAGAAATTATGCCTATTTCTAGCTAGAATGTTTCTAGCTAGACGAAATTCCTGGTTCAATAATCCAGCTAGCAAAAAACATATTTTCACCTAGGTCTAGGGAGTTTAAACTACTCCGTATTAAATAACTCCATTCCTCCACAGCTTTGGCTCACATATCACTCCTTCGTGAAGCGTTTCAGCTGTCGCGAACGCTATTCCTACGGCTCGCGTATACAAAGACGACGGAATGAGGCCGAATGTATATTTATACAAATACGTGTACACATATTCAAAAACGTTTGCACAAGGCGCGGCGGCTTGGGAAGTGGATTCGTCGTCGCACAATTCGACGATTCATTTTCCGCGACAGCGAAAAGCGGGCCGAGTCTGGCAGCATTACGGTTTTGTTTCCCGGAAAAGACGGCAACGAAAAGGCGCATATATATAGGTGTATACGAACTGGGCGTGTTCTAGTCTTGCGCCGGGCAAAATACTTTGTGTTCAGTTGCGTTCACCGCGCGTTCGCTACAGCGGGGTTCTTATCGCCACGACGATCGAACGCGTTTCCCTCGCTAATCGGTTGCGCGCACGAAGCGTGCGAATGCGCTCTGCAGCAAAACAAACTTTCTCTTCTCTAGTTGTCTGCATCCCCCTCCTGCTCTAGTCACTTGGTTTTTAAGGCGACCGCATCGCGAAACATCGTTCGCCGTTATGGGCGGTGAGAAAATAAGCTGATAGCTGAAATCTGTGCGTGCACGGGGAAAAGTTCTATTTGCGCTCACATGTAAACGTTTTGGTGAAGGAGTTGGCACGCTTGGATTTTTTCTTGTATACACTGCACGAAAATAGAACAGTGTTTTCACATGAGCTGCATGGTTATCGCCTGTTCCTTTACGGGATGATTAAGCGAATTTGTGGCCGTCTGCAATGGTCCGACACGTTTTCGGGCTCGTATGACGCGAGATATAAGCGATTTTCTCCGACTGGAGATTGAGTATATTGTAAGAAAAAAAAAAAAAAACGTTTACCTGAACCCGTTTATCTCGTTGCAGCATCATGTCTTCTGTAGATCCAATGTTCAAGTCGCTGCCCAAAAACAGCACATTCTTTACCATTTGGAGAATAGAGGCAAGTGTTAATCTTCTCTTTCTGTTCCTTCGCGCTTCATTGCGATTCTTTACGGTGCGAGGGTGTGACGAACGTATAATTCTGTCCAACTTTCAGAAAATGCAACTGGTTCCGCTTCCGAAGGACTTCTACGGATACTTCTTCAATGGAGACTCGTACATCGTTGCGGTGGTAAGAGAAATAGGTTTTAGAAACCCCAAATTATCTTTCAGCGTAGTCCAAGTGCCAGCAGCCATTTTAAGTACATGCACTGACATAGTTCGCGATAAATGCGCGCTGAAAAATTCACAGAAGTAATGGCGAGCTATAAGACCGATCTCTTTTGCAACAGTTATGCTGTAACATTACCGATTTTTACTTTTTTTTTTTAAATTTCCACCGCTACGAAGTGAGACGGAGCCAATAAACGCAAGGTGCGAATTTAGCACGTAGAATAATTGGTTGCGTCTTTCTGATTTTTATCCTGCAGTTAATTGTTGGACGTTTACTGGTAGTGGCGTTTATGCAACCAAAGGTGGTCCCTATACATTGGGACCCTACAGACATATATGTAGGGCCCCAATACTCAGGCGCATCTCCCACGCGCAAAATTGTAATTTTTTAAATGCATCATTTCTCTGGTCTCAACGACAAAACCCGTCTACCCGACTGTAGCACTTTATTTTTCAAACTTTTCCGCATGAATAAACATTAAAACGCCCGGGCCTTCATATTTCGCACAAAACAGCTTACATTGCCCCGGGAAAGGTGTCTTGCAAGCAATGCACCCGTAAAATATTGAAGCCGACTTTAAAGGAATTGGGTGTGCAGCGCTGGATAAGGACACGCTGGGGTCTAATGTATGCATTAAAATGAGCTAGGACCTTCATGTTTTTATTGTCATATTCCTCATAGTCATACTCCTCCCTTAAAAATTTATTCCCAGCAACGCATTTGTGTATAGTTGCGAAGCCAACCATAAGGTGGCTTGGTGAGGATAAATGGGGCCTTACGAAAGCATTTCAAAAAGGCCTTAAGGCCATTGTGCTTGCTTTATTATCAAACCACTTATATTGTCCCTGTAAAAACGTCTTCCCAGCAATGCAGGTGTATATAATAGTGAAGCGGGGGCTACAGTGGCGTCCCTGGAGCTATTTAATAAAAACGACCTAGGGCCTGATATCAAACTGTGTACCGGCCCTGTAAGAATATCTCCCCAGCATTGCGTTTCTGCACGAAGCCAACTTTGAATAGGTTCGGTGTACAGCAGAGCAGCTTACGCATTTATGCAATAATTGCTTTCACTTCGGAGTTCGTGTCCGAGCTACGGCGGCGAACCAATTTGCCTTCTCGTTTTTCACCCTTAGGCATCGGACGCCACAGAGAAGCCAAATTGCAACATGAAAGTAAGTACAAGCGGCTCTTAATTACCACTCACAGCCGTTGGTTACACTCGGCTGCCAGGCACGTGTGCACACGATTACTTTGAAGACCTACATGTGTTTGATGCAGAATGCCTTTAATTTGACAGTGAAATTTCTTCCTTCTGTTTTGTTAGGCCAAGAAAGCGGTTGGAAACCTCGAGATTCATATCCACTTTTGGCTCGGATCACAGACATCCCAGGTGAAATATGTGCATATGTGCCTTATTTTGAAATGAGCAACTAAGTTTGTAGGCGATCATACTGAACCGTTTCAATTTTGTTAATTGGTTGCCAATGTAAAAGACATTCAAAACTTGGCACAGAAATCTATCTATTGGCGAGCAAAGGGATACATTATCTAAATGTGGCCGTATACTACGCTTAGGCAGCGAGGTTGAACAGAAGAAAAAAGAGCTGTTGGCCATGGTTTGCAGCCAGGATATTATTTCTGAAAGTGCTAAACATTTAGGGGAAACGCTTGATTTGATAACCGCATGCAATCAGTGCAATGAGGAAACCTGCGTGAAATTGGGATTACGGTTTGGAGCAGGGAGGGGCCAGATGGTTTCAGCCGCCAACATGTCCTCCAGTCCTCTCCAAGTACATTTGGGGGCTATCTGCAGCGTTGCTTGCCCTTTTAGTGATGAAATGCTTTTTGAGAATAGGAACGTGTTACAAAACCTGAGACTTTTTTCTCACGCCTAATGTGTGCCAAATCTGAATAGAAACATGTAATAGTATATAGATAACGTATATTGTCAACAATGGGTGTCTTTCTTTCAGTTATTTTGATTTTGCAGGAGGGGGAAGACAAGCGGAAGAAATGAAGATATAAAAGTAGCAATACGTCAAAATTAAATGCCCGATGGATAATTTTATGCAACTTTGTGTGGTCATTGGCTATTGATTTTCTTTTTTTCTTCTTCCATCAGTGTCACGTTATAATGTCTACTGGTAATGTAAAAATAATCGGGTAAAAAGAACGTTAATTTGCTCCGACTGGCCAGGTTCACTCAAATAAACCTGCTGAACATGCAGTTTTTTTTTTGGCTCCGAGTGCATTTCACTTGTTCTGATGCTCACAGTGGTGGTCCTGATGCCCTCGTTCATTTCAGTAAGGCCACAATGTTTCCATAATTTCAGTCGTATAAGCAGGCCTGACTATGCAACAAAGATATTCCCATCATTATGCGGCAAATATGTGCTGCGTTAAAGAGGTGCCATTCCAGGGACCCATGCATTTTGAATAACCAATAGAAGCGATCCACATAGAAGTTTTTCTCCCGACTCGCAGGACGAAGCCGGGGTAGCCGCCTTCAAAACGGTAGAGCTGGACGACTTCCTCGGAGGCTCCCCCATCCAACACCGAGAAGTGCAGGGCTTTGAGTCCCAGCGGTTTCTCTCCTACTTCCCACGCGGCATGAGGTGATTTCTGCGCCCCCCCCCCCCTCCCCCATGCTTTTTTGCGCCGCGAGAGCGTGCGTTCAGGGTGATCTTTTTGAGCTGCAGATGTAAGGGTGAGGGAACTGAATTTTTATCATTGTCAGGGTCATGCAACAGCGGTGTGTGCTTGTCTACCACTCTTGCCTCTGCAACCCCCACCTCCTCCGAGCTACACACTCAGATGCTTCAAAATTGTTTTTTAACAATTATCGCTGACTGGACTAATTAGTAGTATTGCGTGCATGGTGAAAAGCACACATGACGAAGCTTTAACCCCCTTAAAAGCTTATGACGACCTAGGCTTGTCATGGGCGGTAGCCACTTTGTTGCCTACGACGACCTGTGGTCATGGGTCCTTCGCGATGTTCCAAGGCGCTTTCGACAAGCCCGGCTCGTCAAATGGTGCTTTTCTATGCGAAGCATAGACGGCAGCACAGGTTTTGTCATTGGCGCTTTTATTCAATGAGAGTTTGCACACTAGATTGCGGAATGCGTGCCTTGTGTTTTCTTGCACATTCTAAAAAAACATGACCCTATCGGTGCTGGGTTCTCATGCGGCTTTCTCGTGCAAGCATGAGTGATATGTCGGTGTAGTGTTTAAGTCAGGCAAAGAAGATATTGGTGAGGGTTTCACGGAAAGTGACTCTGAATATATTGCAGAATAAACCTCAAATGCCTTAGGTATGGGGTATTACACGTGGAGTGAGAAATGACAAATAAAACATTATGTGCCGTAAATTCTGTTTGCAAAGATTTTCGTTTCGAAGATGTTACTGAAGCATTTCATGCCATAAGAAAATTTGGCACTATTGGTACATAATTGTGTTTCTTAATGACCCCTTCAGAGGTTAAACTGTGGTGCCCTTTGAAGTTTCATTTCCATTTTGTTTCGTTACAATTAGCCCTCCCACATTTATGAGAAAATGCTTTCAACACCCTGCACAGTGGCTTAATGCAAGCATGTACTAGCGTCCACTTGTTTGTAAAAGCACAACAAAGGCAAGATGCTTACACCTGGAATCTTGAGCATTTGTACGACACGAAAGCAGAAAATGACGTCGGTCAATGTTCGGAATTTTCATAACGTCCGTATTTTGCAGCTTGCTCCCTGACAGCACTGCTTGTGACTTGAGTGAGCTTGCCTGTCAACTGCAATACAAACAAGCTAGATTCTGTAATAAGCAGGCCATTGGCTTGCATTCTAAGAGCACTAAGCTCCAATTATGCATCCTGATCCCCCAGTCAAGGCTACGCCAGACGTGCACAGGGGCAAATATTTGCGCCACCCACTTGCATTCATAGCCATTATCTATTAAGCTGCCAGTACTGCGCTTATCTTGAGCTGTTTGTAACAACACAGAGTACCACATCCCTTGCTTCAAGAATACCAATTCATTGCATTCCAATCCGTTTCAATGGTAGAAAGCATAGTTCTGATGTTCTTTGGTTTCGTACTCAATGAAGAGCACACATGTATGCACTTCTTCTGACTCAACGAACTCGCAGGATTCAGAGTGGAGGAGTCGCAAGTGGTCTTGCACACGTTGATGACCAGACCGTCGCCCGGATGTACATGGTCAAAGGAAAGCGCAGGCCCATTGTTAAGGAGGTATGTGCAGGCGTAACAAGCACCTTAACTCAAGTCTGTGTGCAAACATTGTCGTTATGCATTCTTTCAACTAAACAGCTGTTAAAACCACTGAGTTATGATGTAACACTGTACAGACTACTACTATTCTGCAAAGGGGTGTATCGTGCAAACATATCGACATTTGGCAGGTTAATAATATGGGGTCGCTTTCATGCACACTGTTGACGTACAGAACATCACCCGAAATTCATGTTTTCAACTGTTTCAGTTGCAAGGTGTCAGCTGGAATCACATGAATGATGGCGATGTCTTCGTCATTGATGCTCGGACCGTCATTTTCGTCTGGACTGGCCGCTATGCAAACCACGTTGAGAAAATTCAGGTACCACTTTGCTTTGTTTTGGCTTGAAATACTAGCAACTTCTAGCTGCTCTTTTTGTGTGCATTATAACTACCAGCCTTGTTTCCTGTTTCGCTTAAGTAGCTTGCAGTTGTGGCTTAGTTTGCAATTTAACATTGCCATGAACTCAATGAATGGAAAGACACAGTGAAGCTCTTCAGTTTTCATTATCACGCTTGCTTTGGCCAGTCTTCGGGTAGTCCAAGGACTCTCCTCTCCACAGGAATAGATGTAAAAAACACACTGGATTGTGTTTCGGTCAGTCTGGGCCTGATAATTGAAGAACCACAGTTAACAGAAAGTGCATGTATGTCATTACACGTAAGTTGAGCAGCAACTGAAAACTTAACCTACTATGCACCAAGCATGCATGGTTATGTTCATTGAATTTCCGAGTATATTAAATGGTCATTAACAGCAGCTAGCATCGGCTCCATTCAAGATCTAACAGCTTTTTTTATAACTGTACCTTTTAATTAGGGTGCAGTGACAGCACAGCAACTGAAGGCTGAGCATGGTGAAGGCACGATAATCATTGTTGAAGACGCTCAGGAGAAGGCGCTTAGCTCGCCCGAGAAAGAGGTAAGTCGCACAGCGCCGTTCTCTTCCTACCTGCACGTAACCTTTTTACACCACCACTGCTTAACTTGTATTCTCGGGGGGTTACGGCACAATAGGTTGCTCGGTTGGCTAGTAAGTACAAAATAACCATAGGCATTGTTGCCTTCAGCAGCTCAAGAGAATAGACAGGAAGCTATTATAATTGCCACCATTGACGCGTGACAGCCATTAACCAAAAGTCATCAGCAACATCTTCGTCAGTGCAGGACTTTGTTCAACAACCTAACTGCAAACCATCATAATCGCCATCAATGATTGTGATTGTTGTCACTGTGCTCACTGATGCAAGATGTTAGCCAAGAAACTTTCTACTTTTTAAATGCTAGCCATCATAATAGCTGCATGCAGTCTTTATAAATGGCGACTGGTAAGCATAGGTATGCAGCCCTGCTCAACAATGTCTGGTGGCCAACTTCAACATGAGTAGAAATCCCTCACATCTGCACCGAGACCATACGCACATCTTCTGTCCTTGTCTGCCAGCATTTTAGACCCGCTACTAATGTGCGGTGTGGTGAGAACGTGAGAAGATGAGGCTGTTTTAAAAGCCATTTGGTTGTGAGAGAATATACAGAGTCAAATACATTGCAGGCTGCGGGATTCCATTAGATTTCCAGTGAGCTTTTACTGTTCGAAGCACTATCTAAGTTTTTTGAATGCTTGGAAATTATGAAATATTAGGTAGTTGAGAATCAAAGTTGGCTTTGCCATGGCACACACGTGCATGGGCTCCCCTGCATTGAACATGCTCTTGTATTGGTTTTCCTGCATGACATTGAAGCTGATCAAGAGGAGCCGAACAGTGCCAATACACAGACCGTGCAGTGTTTGGACGAGAACTGCTGCGTGACAGCATCGTATATCAGCAAGCCACAAATATCTTTATCAAGTAGTAGTATTTCCTGAGAATGGTATTAGGGAGGCTCCCTGGTGGTCACAGTCTGGGCCCACCAGGATAGCATGTGTGCGTGGTTTGACCACCACTTCTCTTCATGGCCCACTTGATTCCCTTGACCTGCAGTACTTCAACCAGTTGCTGCCCCTCGAGGACAAGTTGGTCAAGAGCCACCGTGACGTGCTCACTGACGAAGCTGCCGAGAGGCACCATCGCGGGGACGTCAAGCTTTACAGGCAAGATATTACATCAATGTGGCTTGAAGGATTGGGGTGGGGGGAACCACAGCTCTCTAGACATTGCGACAGAGGAGGTTGGTGAGCACGATTAGAGAGGCATAAAAAAAAGTCAGATTTTTTTGTACATTATTCAATAAGTATTTTCATGCCTCAATGTGGTAGCAAGTGCACTGGAATTCACGTACATTTAGCTGTGCAGTGCTTCAGAAAAAGTTGGGCTGCTGTGTACCGCAGATGTTAAGTAAGGAATTTCATTGCCCCTCTTTTGATTACACAGGATAGTGCTCAGGGTTACCATGTACGAGTACATTAACAAAAGGCACGCTGTGCTGTGCGACTTTACTGTGAAACAAAAATAGGGGGAAAGAGCTGGTATACCTGTGGAAACCTAGGAACATGCTAGCAGGCAAAGAGGTCATATCTGCCACTACAGTTGGCAACAGTGATGCAGACAAGGTCGTGCAGCCCATTTGCGTTATCACTACCTGCTTGCTGGAACACTTTAAAGAGGTTTTTGTCGTTTTTATAGCATCAACGTTAACACATCTTAGTGCTATAAAAAGGCCTTATGAAGTTACGCATATTAAAAAATACGTATTAAAACTTTATTGAAATTAGATGCAAGACAAAATTTTGGTTCAACATAGAGATAGCTGCATACCTAAAGCAGTGAATTTTATTCATTAGCTGGTTTAACAAAACTTGTCCAATAGTATGAAGCTGGCCTCATGCTGTCCACAGCTTGTTTGTAAAGTAAACTGAACGATGAACCACTAAAAAGCTATCAGAGCCAGCCACAGATGGCAGCTACTTATATAATACTTTCTTTTTGCTACAGAGATCTCTCAAAGGTGTTTGGCCAATTGTACAGCCATGTCACACTACAGGGCTCAAGGCTTGCTTGAATATTGTATACAGATGCAAAGGATACAGAAATGAAAAAACAGACTACAGCTGGCACTAGCTACTGGCACTAGCTACGTCCTGTGGTACTAGACTTGGTCTTTGAATTGCAGTGTGCACTAAATAAATAAAACAATGGCCTCATCGGCTGCATGTTACTTCATGACTGTGTAGTAATGGCGCAACTTGGTGCAGGTGTTCGGATGAGGCCGGTACACTGAGGGTCACAGAGGTGAAGGCAGGACCCATTGACCAGAAGGATCTTAATACTCAGGTGAGCAATGTTGCCACGAAGTCAGTAAAAACACAAGGTTCTCGTACTTAAGAAAGTTTATCAGGGCAAAATTGTGCTCCAAAATAAACCAATGAAAGATCACATGCTGAGAAAGCAGTCTAATAGAATTATGCACACAGTTTGTGAAACTCAAGAGCTGCTTTTACTTAGGTGCAATTAATGTCACAAATTCCTTGCAGGACAAATAAAATTGTTTGCCTGCTGACGATTCACTTGTACCAGTGATGATTCACTTTCATGTCATGTATTGGATTTAAAATACGTAACACTGCAGAAAAACGTATCTCGAGATGAAGCTGCTTAAAAAGAGTATTTCAGTATCTGTGTCTTGCGCCAGTATTCCAAAATACAGTGAAAGCTCATTAATTTGAACTTGGAATTTACGGATAATTTGAACTGTACGATTCGATCCGGACAAGCTCTATGGAAGAATACGCATAAAAAAGCCTATTAATTCAGCTGGCACACGACAAAAGAAGTGCACCCACTGCCTATGCACGACCCTACATCACGTCCGAAAGGGAGAGAAAGGAGGTTAGGTAAAATCGAGCAAAACCAAAGCAGCGTTGAGGTCAAAGGTCAGCAGCAGCGGTCTCCTCTTTGTCTCGTGTGACCTCTGGGACCACTGATCTTGAAGGCTTTGCAAATATTCCAGTGTAGCTGTGTTTAAGAGACAGATAGCATGACAAGCAGCAAGGCTGCAGCATTAGCTTTTTGACATACCCTACCACTGCCCAGTTGCAGTGTACTGTTGTCCATCGCTTTCATGAATATAAACTTTGAATTGAATTTAGATTGCGTTCCCATGCAGCGAGCTTATACTATACTGTTCTTCTGTATCCGCAAAAGTATGTGAAATATCCCAATACGTCAAAATTAAATGCATCTCAGTATAAGTATTTTAGGCACAATTCATGTATCACCATATTTGTATTCTGGAATACTTTTAAAAGTATCTGTGCCCAGCCCTGCCAGAAAGCAAAGCCATGGTTATTGGATAAGAATGAGAGCTTGGTTATCAAAATGAAGCTTTAGTGTTTTCACTAATAGCGCCTGTAATGCGAAAACGCCGAAGTGAAAGAAAAACCGCTCTTGGTGGCCGGAATCGAACCAAAGTCCCTCGCGTTATGAAGCCTCCGTCTAACTGATAGCTTCATTTTGATATGGTTGAAGCGGTTTGGAAAACTTAGACGGCAACCAAAGAATCCGTCACAAGAAAGCTTCGCGTTCAATCATCGTCGTCATTTAACGGAGGGGTGCATGATTATAAGCATGTAACGTGCCGCGCTCCAGTGGGGCAGTGGGTTTTGAGATTAATTCTTTTCCTTCAGGACTCGTACATCATCGACAACGCCAGTGCAGGCATCTGGGTTTGGGTTGGCAAGAAGGCCAGCCATAAAGAGCGCACAGAGGCTATGCGGAATGCCCAGGTAAGTTCCTCTCAGCCTGGGTACACTGCACTCCCATCTTCCAGGGTTAGTACATAGAAGGAACGGAAAGCTCATTCTGCTAAACATCATGATTGGTCACACGTGATGCTAATGCAAATGGGTGCGCACAATATTTATGACGAAGAAAGACAAGGACACCGACCAGAAGTTAGTTGAGTTTAATAGAAAATTAACGTTTCGGCTCCCACATGGAAGCCTTGGTCACAATGATTGTGACCAAGGCTTTTGTGTGCAAGCGAAAACGTTAATTTCCTATCAAACTCAGCTGTCTTGTGGTCGGCGTCCTTGTCTTTCTTCGTCGAAACGCATCCTGACCAGACGGGTCGACATGAACTGGGACTGTGACAGGCCACTAGAAAACCTGCCGTTCAGAGAATAGCCACAAAGTGTAATAAGCATGGTGCTTCCGCACTGTTTCACCCTCCCCCTATAACAAAAGGGTTTCATCAAGAAGAAAGGCTACCCACACTGTACACAAGTTGCCCGAGTTGTCGAGGGTGGAGAACCAACACAATTCAAGTGCCTCTTCCGGTCCTGGAGTGAATCCGATCGCCCCATGATTGCTGGGAAGGCTCTCTCTGCAAGCAAAATTGGTAAGTGCCCCGTATCCGAATTCGTCAAGCATTGCTCCAACATTACAGCCGGAAGGCTTTTAGTAAACATCACCCCGAGTGATAAGGCTGGAGGAATGCAACAGGCATGCAGAGCGCATGTCACTAAAGCAATGACTGACCAAATGAGGAAGCGAGGTGCAGAGTTGGCAGGTCTTCCATTTGTGGTGTTTTTGCGTTTCCATTTCCAACTCTCAGCCAAGACGGTCCAGACCAAATTTGACGCCTGCACCCTTCAGTCCAACCCGACTCTGGCTGCGCAAATGCAAGTGGTGGATGACGGAAGTGGCAAGAAAGAGGTGAGGCCACCACAGCCGCCATATTGTGTGCAGACAGAGCATTCCTATGGTGCGGAAAAAATTGTGCTCTGTTCCTCACTGCTGCACCACTGAATTTTGTGGGCTTTTGAACTATCACAGCGCACTGTACAGAGAGATTAAACGAAAGGCCGGTGCACTATTACAGCACAATTTTTTGTTTTTGTTACAGCACCTTGTTTTTAATGTTGTAGATTTGGACAGAAAAATCAAGCTGATGTTTTAATGTTGCAACAGAAGATAAATCAGGTTGTTAAAAATCTAAAAAACAATTCTGCCTTTGTTTTCACAAATAAAAATGCATTTGAGCAGCACTAATATATTTTCAATGTAAAAAAAAAAAAAAAACATGGGTAGCTTTGTAGCAAACGGTGCAGTGTAAATACACAGGACACAGTGAAGCCATGGGAGGGGCACCGGCTACCACAAAGACTGCTGTTGTAATAGTTTATGGTCATGCTCGGTGTTTTCGGCACACCATTTGCTACATAAACCTTTTATTTAGACTCGTGTAATGTGCAAGAAAGCTGCAGACACTATAATGAGGTTTATGAACTCATCCAATCTGTGTCCTGTCACTGTTGTCAAGCCACAACTGAAAGCTGTGGTACCAGTGGCAGGGAACCGTTTTGAATGCCCATAAATCAGACAACAAAGTCGAATGAGCTGTAAAATTAGTTCCAAGTGGTGCATCATAAAACTGATTCTCGTATTGCACTCACCAGGGTTCATAGTATTAAAAAATATAAAGATTGCAGTTCTGTGACTAGCACTGTTTTGTCTATTGTTCCTCCAAAACTAATTATCTCTAATTATCTTGGGAACTAATTGAGCAACTGAAGCAGTAGTGGCATATCTGAAATCAGCGAAGAAAAAAGCAGCAAGACTGGCAAGTTTCACAGAGTTTACTCAGCAATTAAAAGATAGTTTTGAGAGCTACGTCCCCCCTTCAGAGCACTCTCTGTCGTGTCGTCTCACTTCAGACTTCGTGCCCTTTTTTGCACAATTGAAATGCAGCATGGATTACCAACTCGCCCAAATCTACAGCTCCGCTTAATTTGTTAATACAAGGAGCGTTAATGTTGCCCTTGCTGTAGTTTGCCACAGGGAGATTCAAAAATTTACTTCAATGTCTGTAGTCATGTTTTGGCAATTAATATATCTTAAGACATTAATTGATATAACTCACTGTCAAGGTATTGTAGGCTGTCGCTTGCATAAGCAACATTTTGTAATTTTAAAATGGCTCTCCCACCGTGGCCTATGTGCTTTTAATTAGCAGCTACCCTACTTTTGCCTGAAGAATATTCTGCAACCAAAAATGCTTTGTGACCAGGAATGGGAAAACTTTTTGGGAGAAATGGGTTAATCCCAACACCCATAAAAATTGTCCAGGGCTGGGGGAATCGCGTTGTAATCAAATCTAACCCTGAAATGAAGGGCCCCAAGAACACAGGGGAGGCATTTGTTCGTAAAGCTGTGCTGTAAAGGCGTATCATGCCCAAAAATGTGCAATCTGTCCACCATCTTAGAATTGGAGGCAGTAAATGTAGCATGCCTACCTGTCAGAGCCCGAATATCCCAGCATTAATGTTAAGGGCAGAACATGCTGACACTGTCTGGCCTTGGATCAATCACAGCCAGAACATCCCAACATTAAGGATGGAACTAGCTGACACCACCCGACAGCCCTTACGGGTTACCTCTTTACAAGACTGAACCTTGAAGCTCTTGCTCTTTTCTTCGAGAGAGGGTATTTTCTTTGTGCAGTGCTACAAGTGATGCCTTTCATTGCCGCAAGAGCTGAGAGCTAAATGCACTGAAATATGCACTATAAAACACATACATCTCAAAGGGGGAACTGGGTTTCCTTTATTTCCATCACAAAGTGTGGGTGTGTGTGTGTGTGTGAAACTGGTTTATCTGCAATACCATGTCCACCTGTCTACATTCCCAGGTTTTCCGAGTCAAGGATCTGGACCTGGTGTCAGTCGACCTGAGAGAACACGGCCGGTTTTTCTCAAGCTGCTGCTATGTTATTGCCTACATCTACGAGTCTTCCAACAGGGAGGAATGCGTCATCTACTCTTGGCTGGTGAGCACGAGAAGCGAGTTACAAAACACTCCCTTATTACAACTTGATTAGGTCACAACACAGAATGAGCAGCTAATGTATTCCAAGTTCATTATGCCGTTTCCTCGTGCATTTTTTGTTTCCGCGAGAAAATTAAAATTAACATGCGCTGTTTCCCTCGCACCTTTCCCCTCACTACTGTAATGGTTCGTGAGGCAGCTGCAAGTAGCGTTTACTTTTGTTCCAAGCTGTACACACATACAAATGCTCTAGAGTAGTGCCAAATAAGAGAATAAAAAGTTACATCTATATTCAACTATACAACGCAGCCGAAACAAGAGTTTGACAAAAGCACTATAGTGTCTCTTAATTTAGTGCTTTTTTTTAAATTGAATTGCCTCCATTCCTAAAAATAGTGACTGCTTTTCATTTTCATTTCAGGGCAAAAATTCAAGTTCCGATGAGCGAGTCACAGCTGCATCCAAGGCTCTTGAGCTGGACGATCGCTTTAACGGACGAGCTACTCTGGTATGAACTTCTAGCTGATTTATGGGGAGGAGAACCTTAGACTGAAAGGGATAGGGGCAACACCTTGTGCATGGAAGCACCCTTATTTGTGAATGTGTACTGTAAGTCATCTTTGCTTTTTACCTGTGTTTTTACCGCAACGAATATAAATTGCCACGGTTTGGTGTGTAGCAGCAGGATGCCCTCTATAGGTACTGCAGATCCCCATGCAGTGGCAAGGTCAAAGCCTCTGAAAGATCCTGCAAGAGATGCATTTTAACAAATTTTATATAATCGTTGCTATCAACACATTTGCTATCAAAATTTGATACTGACTGGGCAGTAAAGGCTGAAATGACAATTCTGGCGTTCTGAAACATTGGCCTGTGCGAATAGTGATTTTCGGTTTGAAAGCAAATGCGACGCAAATGATTTTGCCTGAATAGACGCAAATCGAAGTAAATATTGAGTTACTTGCAATAAGAAAACACATTTGATTTCTTGGGCATGCTTCAGTAATTACAGCCTGTGTAAAAATAACAGGCTTGTTTAAAAGGGCTTGCAAATCTTCTTTATGGCATAAAACAAATGTCGCCACTAGTAAAGAACGGCGGTGCATGTTTTCGAACTTTGAAGTTGCTTCGAAAATTATTTTGAAATTTTCAAATAGTTCTACTGATTCGGAGCCAAACCGGATATCGCTTTATTTGCTTCAGTATTCGGAAACTATGAATATTTTCCACACCCCTACTGGAGTTTTATCAGTTGAAATTCATTTTTGTGCATGTATTCTTTGCTTCCACCCTTGTCAGGTGAGACTCGCTCAGGGACACGAGACTCCGCACTTCATGATGATATTCTCTGGGCAGATGATCGTCTTTGAGGTATGTATGAGCGCCTATTTATGCAGCACTGATATTGTATGACGACGCAGGGACTCGCTACGTGTGGAAGTGTTCAGCAAGAAATTGTGGTGCCGAAATCAAATGGCTATAAACTACCTTTTCATAGTGTTTCTCCCTGAATGCAATGCCACTAAGCAAAAAATGTTTTGCCTTACGCATATTCAAAACTGCGGAAAAGGCATCACAAGCGCGATGTTTTGTTCTGAGACAGGTACAATAGCATTTTGGGTGCAATGCAGAACGTTAATAAAACAATGTTGATATGCTGCGCCTCACTCCTAAAACAACCTAAATATCCCAAACCACCCTCATTTATGAAAATAATGTGTGGAATTGGTCTAAGAGTACATTTTACAATAGAAAACATCACAGGTCTTGAAAACGAATTCAGTATTGCTGCGCCATTTGCGCCATTTGCGCCAAAACCTGCGATTATATCGTTAGGCTATAAGCTGAACAGAGCAGTTTTTACCAGTTGTTCAAAAGAATAGGAGCGTTTCAAGGGAATCACTAGATGGCACTGGGTGTGTACAGCGAGTGCCGGGCTTGTACCTATCTGGGAGCGGCATGTCGTGTCACGCATGCTCGGCCAAAGGCACCGTCAGAAGTGGCAAACAGACAGCATTGGTGTACACTGTGCATGTTGTACTCGTGGTTCCAGGACGGAGACAGCACGCACTACAACGGCGGGGGCGTGCACAACGGCAATGGGGCGCTGGACTTTGCGAGCTACGAGAAGCGGCCGTACCTGCTGCAAGTGCACGGCACCCTGGAGCACAACACCAAGGCCGTCCAGGTGCCCTTCACGGCGGCGTCGCTCAACTCGGGTGATGTGTTCCTGCTCTTCTACGGAACCAACGTCTACCTCTGGGCGGGACGCAAGAGCACGGGCGACGAGCGCGAGATGGCCAAGAAGATCGCCACGGGTTCGGGACGGTACGTCTTGTAGATAGGAGAAAGGGGCCTGGCCCCACTTGTTTGGTGGCTGAAAAATTCAAATTTGGGAAGTTTTACGTGCCAAACCTACACCTGGGGTATGAGGTGCGCCATAGTGGAGGGCTCCAGATGGATTTTGACCAGCTGGAGATCTTTAACACCTGCCTAAATCTTGAAATATGAGCATTTTCGCTTTTGGCATCCATCTGAAAAGCAGCCACCGCCACTGGGATCAAACCCGTGCCCTTGGGATCAGCAGCACGTTTCAACCACTGAACGACCGTGGCGGGTATTTGGCATTTGAATGCAACTCTGAGCAACGTATACGTAGAGGCACGGCACAGCATGCACAGTCTACAGCTGAGAGGGTACTATGTACTACCGCATTTATTACCACAAGAGCGGGTGACACCACGGCAGCAACGGTCTAAATAGTGTTGTATCATGGCAGCCATGGGAGCAGTCATACTTGATATTGTCACGAAGACAAGGACGATGCAGTTGTCTTGAATGAGAAACACGTTTATTGGAGCGAACTTGTGCTCCCCTAACAACTCAAAAGAATACAGAGGCGGCGAAGCAGCGGTCAACAAAGTGACTTGCACAGGCGAGTGTCGTCGAATCGAATGCCCCGGCGTCCGCACTGCAGGCTTTTTATCTTTTGGCGCGCGTGGTTCTCGAAACGTCGATTCGCATCGAGAACGTAGTAGATCCAAGAAGATTATTCTGGGCTGTTCACGTTAGATCGGAATTCTCTCCCTATCACAACAGATAACACATGTGGCACAGAAAGAAAGAATGGAACACACGCTTCCCTTGGCGCAGAGATAACACAGACCGGCGCAGCCGGGCGGTAAAAGCAAAACACAAATAAACAAACCCAATGTATGGTTCGCGGCATTACCCCCCCTCTAAGAGTGCATCGACCCGATGCTAACATAAGCGACAGTCCGAACAAATGAAAATAAAAGTTCGTCATCGTCCGTAGAAAGGTTTTAAGCGAACCACGTGGACGACTTCAGGCCGCGTGCGTCGTCGTGATGTGCCGGAGTCACCATCGGGGATCACTTCGTAGGTAAGTTGGCCAACACGTCGTAGAATCTGGTAGGGTCCGAAATACCGTCGCAGGAGCTTCTCACTGAGTCCGCGTCGTCGGATGGGAGTCCAAACCCACACACGATCCCCTGGTTGGTACTCGGCGTCTCGGCGTCGGAGGTTGTAGCGGCCCGCATCCACCAGCTGCTGGTCCGTTATACGAACTCGAGCGAGCTGGCGGGCCTCCTCCGCACGTTGAAGATATCCGTGGACGTCGGCATTGAGGTCGTCGTCTTCTACGTGCGGAAGCATGGCGTCGAGCATCGTAGTCGGCCTTCTACCGTAGACAAGCTCGAACGGCGTCAGCTGTGTCGTCTCCTGGATAGCCGTGTTGTACGCAAACGTGACATACGGGAGCACTTCGTCCCAAGTCTTATGTTCAACGTCAACGTACATTGACAGCATATCTGCGATTGTCTTGTTCAGACGTTCTGTTAGTCCGTTCGTTTGGGGGTGGTACGCCGTCGTTCTTCGGTGATCCGTGTTGCTGTAGCGTAATACTCCTTGCATAAGCTCCGCAGTAAATGCCGTTCCGCGGTCTGTGATTAGGACTTCCGGGGCTCCATGTCGCAGCACAACTTGGCTTATAAAGAACTTCGCCACTTCTTGTGCAGTCCCCCTCGGAAGAGCGGCGGTCTCTGCGTAGCGCGTCATGTAGTCTGTCGCTACGACAATCCACTTGTTCTGTGATCGTGACGTAGGGAACGGGCCTAAAAGGTCCATTCCAATCTGTTGAAATGGTCTCGATGGGACGGCAATCGGTTGCAGGAGTCCGGCGGGTCTTGTCGGCGGCGTTTTTCGTCGCTGGCAGTCACGGCAGCTCCGGACGTAGTGGGTGACGTCAGAGGTAAGGCCGGGCCAGTAGTACCTCGCCTTGATTTTTCCAATAGTGCGGGCTGTGCCCAGATGTCCGGAAGACGGGTCGTCGTGGCACGCTTCCAAAATTTCGTCACGAAGGTCCGCGGGGATGACGAGAAGGTAATTCGCTCTTGTTCCTGGGCTGAAATTCTTCTTCACAAGGACGGAGTTTCTCAGGCTGAATGCTGGTAAGCTGCGTTTGAAGGTCCTAGGAACGGCAACGTTGCATCCCTCGAGGTACTCGATTATGACGCGTAAGTCGGGGTCGGCACGCTGCTGGGCGGCTAGGTCGCTCTCCGTCACGATCCCGAAGAACGCGCTGTCTTCATCAGAGTCTTGTGGTGGTGGGTCGACGGGGGCGCGGGACAGGCAGTCGGCGTCGGAGTGTTTCCTGCCGGATTTATAAACGACTGTAACGTCGAACTCCTGCAGGCGCAAGCTCCACCGCCCAAGACGGCCAGAGGGGTCCTTCAAATTGGCGAGCCAACACAGCGCATGGTGGTCTGTTACAACCTTGAATGGCCTTCCATACACGTATGGGCGAAATTTTGAAATCGCCCATATAATAGCCAGGCACTCTTTCTCAGAGGCAGAATAGTTTTTCTCCTCCTTCGACAGACCACGGCTGGCATAGGCGATTACCCTTTCGCAGCCGCTTTGCTTTTGGACAAGGACGGCACCCAAGCCTATATCACTGGCGTCCGTGTGCATTTCCGTTTCGGCATTTTCGTCGAAATGAGCGAGCACGGGCGGGCTTTGCAGGCGTTTTTGCAGCTCGCCGAATGCTTTTTCTTGGTCGTTTTCCCAGCTGAAAGGGGTGCTATCTTTCGTCAAGCGCGTGAGTGGCTCTGCAATGCGTGCGAAATTTGCGATGAAGCGCCGGTAGTATGCACACAGCCCGAGAAATCTTCGCACGCCCTTCTTGTCTTTCGGCCTTGGGAAGTTCGCAATGGCTGAAGTTTTTGCCGGGTCAGGTACGACTCCCGCGGCGTTGACGACGTGGCCCAAGAACTTGAGTTCCCCGTATGCGAAACGGCACTTTTCAGGCTTCAGCGTCAACCCCGACGTACGAATGGCCTCGAGTACAGACTCCAACCTTGCAAGGTGTTCGTCGAAAGTCCGGGCGAGTACCACTACGTCGTCGAGGTATACGAGGCAGGTGTGCCACTTAAGGCCAGCTAGCACAGTGTCCATGACTCTTTGAAACGTCGCTGGTGCTGAGCACAGCCCAAACGGCATCACCATGAACTCGTATAGGCCGTCTGGGGTTATAAATGCAGTCTTCTCTCGGTCTCTCTCGTCCACTTCAATTTGCCAGTAGCCGGTCTTCAGGTCCATCGATGAGAAGTACTTCGCGTGGCAGAGGTGGTCGAGGGCGTCGTCGATTCGGGGGAGGGGGTACACGTCCTTTTTCGTGATTTTGTTCAGTCGCCGGTAGTCAACGCAAAACCTTAATGTGCCGTCTTTTTTCTTTACGAGTACGACCGGCGCAGCCCAGGGGCTTTTTGATGGCTGTATAATGTCATCGCTCAGCATGTCGTCGACTTGAGTCCGGATGGCTTCCCGTTCGTGTGAAGAGACGCGGTACGGTGACTGTCGGGTAGGTCGGGCTCCATCTTCGGTTATTATTCGGTGCTTCGCTAGAGGGGTCTGACGTAGTTTTGCGCTCGACGAAAAACATTCGCTATAGCGACGCAGCAAAGCCAATAATTTTTTCAGTTGTTCTTGCGGTAGCGCCGGATTCACGTCGAATGGCTGCGGGAGCTTGAAGGTTTCTACGGGTGTGCGTTCAAAGTCGGCGACTGCGATCACATCGCTTGCTTCTTGCGTTTCTTCGAGGAACGCAATTGCAGCTCCCTTGTTTAAATGCTGGTACTCTTCGGTGAAATTAGTGACCAAAACGTGAGATTGGCATTGCTTAAAGTGCGCAATGCCTCTTGCGACGGAGACACCGCGGTCGAGAAACAACCTTCGATCACTCTCTACGATAGCGTCGATGTCAGAAGCAGCATCCTCACAGTAGACGGTGATCATCAAGCTTGCGCGGGGTGGCAGGGTGATGTGATCGTCGGCGATCCTGACAGCAGCACGGTGATCGGGGTTCGGCTGCGGCGTCGTGGAGTGATCGGAGGAAAATGTTATCGACTTGGTCTGCAGATCAATTATTGCGCCGTTGTCCGTCAAAAAGTCCATTCCGAGAATCACGTCGCGGGAGCAGTTAGGCAGAACGACGAACGCCGCAGGGTACGTTGTGCCGTCTATGGTGACGCGCGATGTGCACGTTCCACTTGGCGTCACGAGGTGGCCTCCTGCTGTGCGTATGTGCGGACCGTCCCATCTGGTCATAACTTTCTTCAGTTTAGACGCAAATGGTCCGCTCATTACCGAATAGTCAGCTCCCGTGTCTACGAGGGCGACGACGTCAAAGCCGTCGATGGACACCTTGACGTCAGATGCAGTCTTCCTCGAGTTCCGGGTTCGTCGGGGCGTCGTATCTCTGCTTGTACGTGTTGATGGTCGGGCACTGTGCATCGTCGTTGTCGTCGTCTTCTCAACGGACGTCTCGGTCAGGCCGGGTACACGTCGCGCCGTGTAGCTGTTGTCGTGTTCGGGAGTCTCGTCAGGGTTAGGTCGGGTCGTCGGGATGAGGGCATGTCGTGAATCACTGTCTTCAGCGCGTCCTTGCGTCGTTGGAGGGTTTCCAGTTTTTCGCCGTAGAGCAACTTCACCTCCAGAAGTTGCCGCCTTTAGTTTCCCCCGCGTGGGCTGGGAGACCTTCCACGTGCGAAGTCAGCACTGCTACGGCGGTCCGGCGACTTGTACGGGTAGGGCGACGGCGAACGGTTGAAACGGGCTGGTCCACGGCTGGTGTTCGACAGGTATTCTTCAATCTCAGATGGGTGCTGGCCAGGTCGGGGGCGTGGTGCGTCGACGGAGAAACCACGTAGTCCGAGTCTCTTGTATGGGCAGCGACGGTAGATGTGGTCGGCCTCTCCGCAGTGGTAGCACAGAGGACGATTATCCGGTGTTCGCCATACGTCAGTCTTCCTCGGCGTCTGGGTTTGTGCTACCGGGGGTCGGGCGGGCGACAGTGGGCGGCGGTAGGGCGGGGCCTCTTGACGACGTGCCTCTTGACGACGTGTTGGAGCAGGGCGGGGTCGGTGAACAGCCGCGGAGTACGTCATAGCTTGAGGCTCGCAGTGTACTTCGGATGCCACAGAAGTTCCCAAAGCGTTTTGAACTTCTTCCCGGATCACGTCAGTTAGGCAAGCGACTTGGGGTTGCGGCGTCGTCGGGAAAAGTTTCCGCAGCTCCTCTCTCACTACTGCGCGGATGGTCTCGCGTAGGCTATCAGCCGGAATCCGCATGTTGTCGATGTAGTTCGCACTGGCCGCGCCAACAAAGTTCCGGTCATACTGCTTAGCACGCATTTCGAGAGCCTTCTCAATCGTGCTGGCTTCGGTCACAAATTCAGCGATGGTTTTGGGCGGGTTGCGGACAAGTCCAGCAAACAGCTCCTCCTTCACACCGCGCATCAAGAAGCGTAACTTCTTTTCTTCCGTCATTTCGGGGTCCGCGCGGCGAAATAATTGCTTCATCTCCTCAACGAAGATTACGACCCCTTCGTTGGGGTGTTGTGTCCGAGTTTCAAGCAAAAGCGCAGCTCGCTCTTTTCTCACAACGGTAGTGAATGTCTTCAGGAACTCCCTTTTGAAGTGAGTCCAGTCGGTCAAAGAACTCTCATGGTTCTCGAACCAAGTTCGAGCAGCATCTTCTAAGTAAAAGAACACATGCCGGAAAGTTTCTTCGTCGTCCCACCTGTTGAAGATGCAGACGCGCTCCAGCTTCTCCAACCATTCTTCGGGGTCTTCAGCGGGGGCTCCCCGGAACGATGGCGGTTCCCGGGGTTGCTGCAGGACGATTGGCGACGTTGTTTCTTGCACCATGGTGTTGGTTGCAGCGTTCCTTTTCTTGGGCCCTTCTGGCATCAAACCGAACTCGGGTGGTAAATCTTGCAGGCGGGGGCTGGCTCTTGTTGGACTGGCTTGGCGGCTTCCCGAGGTTGTAGTGGGCATGAAGGGTGCGTACCCAGCACCTCCACCAGATGTCACGAAGACAAGGACGATGCAGTTGTCTTGAATGAGAAACACGTTTATTGGAGCGAACTTGTGCTCCCCTAACAACTCAAAAGAATACAGAGGCGGCGAAGCAGCGGTCAACAAAGTGACTTGCACAGGCGAGTGTCGTCGAATCGAATGCCCCGGCGTCCGCACTGCAGGCTTTTTATCTTTTGGCGCGCGTGGTTCTCGAAACGTCGATTCGCATCGAGAACGTAGTAGATCCAAGAAGATTATTCTGGGCTGTTCACGTTAGATCGGAATTCTCTCCCTATCACAACAGATAACACATGTGGCACAGAAAGAAAGAATGGAACACACGCTTCCCTTGGCGCAGAGATAACACAGACCGGCGCAGCCGGGCGGTAAAAGCAAAACACAAATAAACAAACCCAATGTATGGTTCGCGGCAATATAACCCAACTGGCCACACCGCTTCCCCTCAACGACTAGCCAGGGTCACTGTTCATTCTTGGCAGTGACTCTGGCTAGTCAGTGAGCGGAAGCGGTTTGGTCAGTTGGGTAAAAGTCGACACACTGTTCCCATCCACAACGGAAATCCTCGTTGGTGTTGTTCTGCACCTGGAGGTGATCAGCCTGTCTAAAACCCAACCGGCACGGTCGCTTTTACTCATTGATTAGCCAGAGTCACTATCAAGAAATAACAGTGACCCTGGCTAGTCAGTGAGTGGAAGCGATGTGGCTGGTTGGGTAAAATCAAGCGACTGCCCCATGGCTGCCATGATGCAACACTAGACAGTTGCCCACCATGGCACCCAACAGTTCCTCTCAGTCATTTTACCAGCTGAAAGTGCCAGTTGTCATCATCATGGGCAGGAGGAGGCTTTTTCATGCTAAATGATGATTACCATTTCATTCACTTAGTCGGGCTCGAGCAGGCTTGCAGTCCGCTGTTGACTGTGCAGCTTCAGTATCTAAGGCTGCGACAACCAGTGGTGTACACAGGGCCGAACTGTAGTGCCCACTAGCCTATGTTACTTTAAATGTAAGAGGGAAGAGGGTATCCTCATCTACCAAAGAAACAGAACTCTCCAGCCCGAGAATAATTGTCCTCCCAAGGCCATGGTGGTGACAGCTTAAAGTGACGGAATTTTCTCACTGTTGTCAATGCCTGGTGCAATCACTTATTTAGCAGGTGGAGGCACAGCCTCTAACTGAATGTAGGGCCTCGAGGGTAGGTTACTCAAAAAGAGGGAGAGAAGACTTCAGCAAGTGTACACAAAGTTTTTTCTCCTTAGTAGCCCTAGGATCACTAATCCAAAACAGACACAAAACTGGTGAAATTGGAAGATTATTGTACCATTACGTGTAACAGATTTCTGATATGGCGGCCAGGATATAGCACATACTACTATATTAATAAACATCAAGGCACACGTAAGGAGTCAAATTTTGTTCAAGTAACAGCACACGTGCAACCAGGAACTTCTCCATTCTAAGCACCCCCTTTGTTTTGAATCAGTAATGATTGAGGGGGTTGCTCAGATTGGAAACATTTCCATGTTGAAGTATCAACTCTTTTTTTTAAACATTCTCCCTGCGAAGGCGAGGAGCACATGCAAAAAGTGGAAAACTGATTATTTCAGCATTCACTCCATGTAGACCAGTTTAGAACTATGTGCGCTGTTGTGCACATTTTGTAGGCTCCAAAATTTCCACTCTTTTTCCTTCCTTCATCACAGGGAGATGGTCCTAGTGTCTGAGGGTCAGGAGAAGCAAGAGTTCTGGGATGCCATTGGAGGGAAACTGCCATACACCAGCGAGAGGCAAATCCAGGCAAGTGCTTCCCTAAAACACGAGAGCGATTGGGGGGGGGGGGGGGGGGCTTTGGTTTGATGAAACCTGACAACTGCCGCTATTCTATTGCAACTGTATTATTTTAAGTCCAGAGCGCAGCTTCAACCTTATAAGTTGCTTTGTGGGAATACTATGTCGTGACTCAAATGGCTTACAGATGTAGGTGTGAGCAAATGGCACTTGCTTTGCTACGCCTCATAGACCAGCACATGGGGGGCTTGGTGACGGTGCACTAATTGTGATAAGCACACTCAAGTGAGCGAGGGTTCGTTGGTTTTGCATATCTGGTTTTTGTTGGACTACATACCGACTGACAAGAACACATTCTCGCTTGTTTTCCGGGCATAACAAAAAACTGATCTTCCTCCACCCATAGCCATTACCCAGGCACATTGAGTAAAATAATGAGGATGCAATTTCCTCGCAGGAGTCTGTGGGCATGAGAGCACCGAGGCTGTACCACCTGTGGGACATCAGGGGCAACTATGCCCCCAGCGAAGTTGTGAACTTTGACCAGAGCGACCTGCTTGAGGACGAAGTGATGCTTCTCGATGCCTGGCACACACTCTTCCTCTGGCTCGGCCACGAATCCAAGAAGGAACACCGCAAGCTGGCATACCACACTGCTGAGGTACGTGCAGGGAGGGACATCTGGACAGCACTGCACAGCACTGCACAGTTTGCAACGCAGTCGCACCAAAACCAACAGTGACCTACGTACTACACTGAATATTGTCCATGAAGTGTAGGCTTAATCTTCTGCAACAGAACTGCATCCAGGTTGCCAACATCTTCCAGACAGTATTTAAAGTGTGGAGCTGTGTTGTGTCCAGCATACATTGTGGTGTAATGTGCCGGGACCCACTGCCATGTGTACATGATGTCACAATGTGTACCTAGTAGTAATGTTTATTTGATCAGCTTCTTAATCATTAGTAAAACATTAAAATGTCTAGTCAAAAAGTTGCTGCACACATTTAAAAAGAACTGGTACGAAGTTATTCCCAACATTTTATCTCTTTAGCATTGCGAACATAGCTCCACAACTGCGAAACACACCCTGCACAGCATGCAGACTTGCTCTGGATCAACGAATAAGCGTCAGGGGATATATAAAAGGCCCAGTATTGAGTTAAAACGGAAACAACAAGGGCATCTGAACAGTTCTTAGAGTTGTGAGTGTGAGAACGTTAATATCCAATTGAACGCCACAGAGTGTCCAATTCAGGGGGCTCTGCTCCATGCAAAGTTTAGGATGATGCATGCCAAAATTAAACCAGTTTAACTATAATCATTATCTGCTTTCCCATGTGGGTCTACACATGCGTGCGTGCGTGGATGTTGTCGTGTTTTATACTGCAGCACATGCTATGTAACATTCCGCAGCTTTGGGTTTGTTTCTGACACTCGCTATGGAACCAATCGTAGTCGCTTGTCATTTAGGAGTCTGCTTTCAGCCCTCGATGGTGACTGTTTCACTCAGTGGGGCATTTAATGCTTTCCCACTAACTTGTTTGCCTTCAGTGTGCAAAGAATGTTGCGGCACAGGGGCTCCGTGACTGATGTACCTACATGCGGACACATCTTTTAAATGTGAATGCATTTCTTAGTCGGGGGTTGTCGTGCGTTGGCCGGCGTGCGCCTAGCAACAGCTGTGGCGCGCCTAGCAACCGGAGCACGTGGTAGCTCGGGCGGGAGTAGCGGAGGGCAAGGGGAGAGGAGCGCGCTCGGCGTGTGAGGGCGCTCGCATCGCGAAGCTCGGGTGGAGTAGCGGAGAGTGAGTAGAGAGGAGGAGCGCGCTCGGGCGTGTGAGGGCGCTTGCATCGCGGAGCTCGACGGAGAGAGCTCGCGCGCGGGGCGGGCGTGTTGCGCGGGTCTCTCTCTCCTCTCCGCGTACCCTCTCTCCGCTCGCTGCGCTCGGAAAAATATATATAAATGCAGTGGAGCGCGCGCCTCTCTCCGTGACTGCTTGCCGCAGCGCACTCATCGGTGCACCCAATGCATTCGCATTTCCGCACGATCCCCTTCGGGGAGGTGGGGGGAGTTTTTTTTGCTGGAGCCAAGCACTCCCCGTGTTGACTGAGACCTTGTGTTCGGTCGTACTTGTTACTCTGCAGGAATACCTGCGTACTGACCCAAGCGGCCGTGCTCTAACCATTCCTATTGCAACTGTCAAGCAAGCCCTGGAACCGCCAACCTTTGTGGGCCTCTTCAGCTTTTGGGACGAAAGCTTCTGGAAGGTAACCAACTCTCGCGCACACCTTTGCAGGCTTTTCAATTAGCTTCTTCGGTGCTTCTGTTCAAATTAACATGTCTGAGATTATAGCAGTTAGAGAGGGAGAAGGAACAGGCCAACAATGGTTTCTGGGTTCAACTTAGACCTCGTTACAAGAGACACTGTTACAAGAGACACTTGGTTATAAGAGACATTTGAAAATGGTTTGCTTGGTTTTCCTATGTTCACCATGTTATCAACATTGCATACAAGGGACATGATTAAAGGAGACACTCTGTTACTAAGGGCAACTTTTTTGGGTCCCTAGAGTAAATTCTTCACTATTTATGAGACACAGTGAAAGGGGGACCTTATATGATGGACCTTGTGGAAAACTGCCCTGAAAGTGTAGCTTGGGCCTGCATCCAAGAGACCGCAGAGGTTCCAGAAACTTTTGAGGAGTTTGTGCGTTTGAGGAACCTACAGATCATGTGATCCTCGTGCAAGTAAATGGTTCCCTAGAGTATGAACCAGAGGAGGAGAACGATGATGAGGGTATTGTAGGACAGAAACGGTCGGCAGTTTACCTACAAAAATGCTTTGCCTACAAAAGTTGGGAAGGAAGCTGATACAATCTCCCATCCCTAAAACTACTATGAATGACTTTCTTAAGCCATAGTGAGGATTTTCTTGTTTACCTGTCCGAATACGCTTTGATACTGATTTATAACAAAGTGGCCATGTTCGACTCCACACTGTTTTCAGAATTTTTGGTAACAAGAGACGTGTTTCCTGGGTCCCTTGAATGTCTTTTGTAACGAGGTTTTACTGTATTCCCCCCACCCCTTCTCTCGAGTCTTTCCCCCAAGACAGACCCCTGAATAAAGGCCCATTGCCATTTGACACCTTGACAACAAAAGTGAGCGATGCAACAAAAAACTGTGCACTGCATGTGATAGCTGTGACCACAGGACTAAAGCTAGAGCAATGATCGAAGCAACAAACCTCAGACCTTCAGTCACCCATCCACTGAATGGAAATGGGCTTCCCTCCCTTAAATATACAGTTAACAGCCCTGGGTGGCCTGCTAAGCAGTGCTGGTATTCATTAAATGTTCCGAAAACACAATCATTTTCTCCATTTCAGAACCTTCCCACCTACGAAACTATTAAGGCTGACATTGAGGAAAGCAACCAGACTACCCTGGCCATGCAGGTAAAGAAGCCTTTTCTCTCCCCCCCTCACTATTCTGTACATTGGCTAGGAGTAATTGGGCCCCCTAAAAGGGTAAAAAAATGTGAAGGTGTGGGCGGGCCTTGTGGCAGGAAAAGAGGGAAGCAACTTCGTCAAAGCATTAACATGTCGAGTGCATAGCTCAGTCTTTTCTAAGCACATTTTGCCACTTTCCCACAGCTTTATGAGCAACTATTTTGAGGATTCATGAATGTTCAGAAATTAATGTTAAGCTTTTACAAAGTTAGTTCTAAATCCTGTACTATTATATATGACTGGACATGTTCTGTTGCACAGAAAGTCCAGTGTAAAGTTACTTGACAGCCTGCGTAATCTTTCGACGACTATTTCGTGTACATCACACGAGGCAAAAGACCTTTTTCGTCGCTTTTTGTGACTGCTGCTCGGGTGTTATGGCAGCACTTGAGCATTCATCTGAAATGCAAGAAAGGTGCAGTATTAACTATTTATTCTGAAGTATGCACCAAATTGTTTTTTCTATCTACCCCACAGTTAACCTGTTACGCCGAAAAGTGAAAGTGACACTAGCTACCAAAAAGTCTTCGCTGCTGTGGATTACCAGAAAATTCAATGTCCCCGGGTGGAATACAGAGAAGTCAGCCTCAGTAATGCCTCTGCAGACACACATTTAAGAATCGCTATGTAGCGCATTTGTAACTTCCCCGTAGTCATTTTGTTAAAAAAAAGAAACCTTTTGCAGCAACAAGCAGCCATGTACCGAAATTCGAGGGCAGAGGTGGAGAAGTTCCCCTTCGACAAGTTGAATGTAAAGAACCCTGAGCAGCTCCCAAGCTGCGTGGACCCCGCCAACAAGGAGGTAAGGTTTTATCTCCAAAAGCTGCATAGCCTCCTTCACAGGGACATGTTGCTGCATAACAGGCCAATACAATTAGGCAGTTCTTGTTTGCACAGTCAGACAATGAACTAGTACAGTAAAATCTCGATAAATGGAAATCACTTAAACGGAACTGCCACTTAAGCAGAACTGTAGCCTGTAAGTTGGTTGTTTTTGTATTCAGATAAAGTAAAGAAAACTTTCGGTAATTGGAGCTAAAATTTCCGCCTCACTGTGTAAACGGAACCGAAAATAGAACTTCTTGTCAAACTCATTGCCAATAGCATCAGCTTTTTCTTGTCCTGGCTTTTTAGTTTTTGTTTTCATTTTTTTAGCCGCGGCCTCGTAAGCCTCGTCTCGAGGCATGTTAGCACGACCAATGCAACACCACAGTTCTTGTTCTAGTCAGTCGGTCTCGATTCAAGTCACCGAGGTTACAAGGCTTAGCTCCTGCCGCCTCATTCGTGCCATCTAGGTGCTATTCGTGCTTCATTACTGCATTGCCGTCTTCTAAATTTGGTGGCTCGTAAGCACTCGTGAAGTCGAGACCTGAGGCGTGCACTCCATGCGCTTACGTTAGAAAAAAAGGACATCATTCTTGACTTCGAACGCCCCTCTTTGATGCATTTTCATGCGTTTTTAGGGCACAGTGATTAATTGTCGCCAAATAAACTTCGTGAATGTTGTGCCTAAACCTACCGTAGTTTTCTTGCTTTCTGAAAAACATCAGCTACATTCACCTTCCAGTGCCTAGAGTTCCATGAAATGCCCTTAAGAGTGTGAAAACACGTAAATTTGCACTTTTGCGCATCTCTCTCACTAAACGGAATTTTTCGGTCCCTTTAAGTTCCGTCAATCGAGTCTACTGTACTAGGTGCCAGGTCAGATTATAATACCACCATTCGCTAAGTAGGCTCTGCAGCGTGCAAGTTGCAAGCCTCTCATAGTAGCTGGCCAAAGCAATCCTTGGCACTCGCATTGCATAAAATCTTGTAAGCAACCAGATTAAGGGGAGATCTAAAATGGGAGCAAGATTCTGCGAAGTAAAATTTGACATCCACCCGAAATGCAGCCATACGGCTACAAAGGAAATTATACAGCTTTCCCAGAAACATTGAAGTTGAAGAAAATTTAATCCTGGTCCAGGATAGCTGTCTTAGCTTTCCTTTGTAATCGTACGGCTGCATTTCAAGTGGATGTCAAATTTTCCTTCACAAAATGTGTTGTCCTTGCAACCAGTTTGTTCCCATCTTATTTCTGTCATTTCCATCCTCACAGCTATACCTGAATGATGAAGACTTTGAGCGCATCTTTGCCATGAACTACGACCAGTTTGACGCCCTTCCACGGTGGAAGAAACTCGACCTCAAGAAGAAGGTCGGGCTCTTCTGAGCAGCCGGAGAAAAGGACGCCAGGAGCAAAATTGATTGCCATGTGGGCACGCCTCCCCCCTCCCCAAGCCAATGACCAAAGATTGATGCTGCAAAGCATTGCTTCCTTCACAATGAAGTCTATCGTGCGGAGCCCTGCCAAGGAAGGAACTCGGAAGAAAATTATTTTTATACACCAGACTTTGCTTCCACTTGGGACCAAGCCCTAATAAAAGGCCAGATTCTAACATAACAGCGTGCAATTTCTACTACAATGGTCCTACCCTACAATTAAAAGCTTTCAAAGGTGCCATGCCGTATGTCTTCCCAACCACTTCTTCCATGCTTTCCAGCGTAAGGTACCCCTTGCCCAAACATACAAAATGTTTAAAACCACAACTTGCAGTAGGTGGCCTGCCCCTTATGATGGGACACAAGGTTTCAAAGCATTAGTTGATCCAGTGGGTAGAAAATATCCCTGAGGGATGGTAGACAGAATGGCTGACGGCACAAAGAGAATGATTAAGTTGAAAAGTAAAGAGGATAAATTTGGGCCGAGTGGGAATCAAACCCAGGGCCTCCAGAATGCGAGACCCCAAAGCAACAACAGCTAATATGCTAGCCGACAATATGTGGACGCAGTATGTGTCACAGCTTTCAACTTAAACTGCTAGAGACATATGGTGTGGACTTAGTAAATGCGTTGTGGCCTTCAACTTAGAAACTCTAGTTATAGAAGTGTAGTGAAGCTACAGAGCAAGACTATATAGAAGTGTATTGAAGCCACAGAGCAAGACTATATAGGAGGAGAAATCCACCAACAAGTCCACACTGCAGCAAACATACAACACTGTACCACACTACACACGGCTTGCCAAAATGCACCAGCAGCTCCCGTTATTCACACCCCCCCTCGAGCAGTGGGAGGCTGCGCTGTGCAGTTTGGACGCTGAGGACCAGCGACAGTTGGTGTACCAGGCACTCAGGACCGCAGCCGCCGCAGGGGCCCTAGACTAAAGGCTTCTCCCGCTTTCAAGTGTGAACCTTTTTTACTCGAAATAAATGCTTTCCCACTTCTCCTTCACCGCCGCAGCTACGAAGCTTTGCAGTCCGCGTTGGTTTTTATTGTGACATTACCAGGTCGCTCGCCCACACTTGCCGCAATGGGCCATGGCGGTGGTGAAATTTATTCGGGAGAAGCCCTCAGTCCAGGGCCCCTGCAATGGCTGCGGTCCTGAGTGCCTGCTCGAGGGTGGGGGTGCGAATAATGGAGGCTGCTGGTGTGTTTCTGCAAGCCCATGTGGTGTGTACAGTGTTGGATGTTTGCTGCAGCGTGGGCATGTTGGTGGATATATTGTGAAGTGTATAATATCCAGGAAGCTAAGGTGGGGGTATGTGTTAGTCTGTAGTTGCTGCCAGGCTACAGCTTCCTCTCTGGTGAGCTTTTGGTGCAGTGGTGGCCAGGCACATCTAGAAAGGCGGTGATGTTGCAGAAGTGCACGGTACTGCTGCTGGAGAGGGTAGCGGCACCTGATGAATGAAATGATAGCGGCCGCAATTCGTTCCGTGGCTGCGCAGTCAAATGAAGATCGCGGCGGCCGTGCAGTTTCATCACGTGCAGCAGATGCCGCTAGCTTAACCTATTACGAGCGCTTGCGACATTATCTGGCAGCACTAGGGAGCCTCATTTCCCCTCCTGTCTTGTTCTTGCTTCGTGACTGAAGCCAACATGAGTAATTGCTGTAAAGGAGCCTCCAGATTTACTGGCCACCACCTTTGAACTGCAATGCTCTATTTGCTTACAAATAAATAATTACAGCTGACATTTCACCCTCATTTCCCTTCCATTTTTCTGTAATGCAAAATTGTACGTCAGACATAGTGAAGAGGGACCACTTACAAAGTCATTCAAGGCATTTCACCTAGGGGGTGCAGAAATGGCCTGCATGATTCTTCAGCACGGCAGCCGACGGCTGGTCAGGTCACGACACCGACAGCAGCAGTAACTTCAAGAGTCTTGCCGCCCAACAGCAAAAAGGGACACTAGCTCTTACGCTCAATGTTTGCAGCGGAAAATTTTTATTTCCCGCCCGCCCACCCATTCGTTCGTCCGGCTGTCCGTCTCTCTCTCTCTCGCTCTCTCTTCGTCCTAAGCAGAGGTTTTTTGCACTGTGGACGTTACAAGAGAGCAAAAAATGTTGTTCGTCTTAGCCGAGTTCGTATTAATGGGAGTACAATGTGTGTATATCATTTGCTTGCAGCCCATGATGATGGCAAGATGATAAAATGTACCTACCATTATCATCATCATTATCACATATGTACCGGGTGTGCGCGAGATATTTGAGAACGCTATCCCTTATCGCTATAGACAACAGGAGCCTCATCTTATATATCTAGGTGTACGGCTTCTTGTTAGTTGACCCCTTATCACTCATAATGCGCAGTTTGTTCAAAGATGGAAGTGCACAAGTTGAACCAGGAAATTAAACACCAGGCAGTCCTCGTCGCCTTGGCTGCGCACCACAGCGACTTGGAAATTGCCACCTTTTTGAAACTAGCAAAGTCTTTCGTTTACAAGTTGCGGACAGAGCTGATGTGTTGTGGTGGTAACGTGGCTTCTGTGGCGAAAAGGAAAAAGCACGGTCAGCGGTTAGACATCGTCAAAACCCCTTAATTTCTCCGGCGGTGGTGTTATCCATTGTTCGCACTGAGGGTGACGTCATGCTGCCACACATTTTTTTGCAGGACTCCGCGTTGAAGCTGCCCGTTACGTGGATGTGCTTGTCACTGTTGTAAAGCCATGAATAGAGAGGGTTTCTAAAGGAAGACCATATGTCTTTCAGCAAGATTCGGTACCTGTCCACACCGCCTACGTCACCCAATAGTGGCATGGCTGACAACTTCTGTGACCCCATTACGCCCAACTTGTGGCCTCCTAACTCTTCAGATTTAAATCTGCTCAATTACTATGTCTGGGGTGTCATTGAGAGAGAGGTTAACAAAGGGCCGCATAATACAAAAGACTCGCTGAAGGCCACCATTTCTCACTCAATGGCCAACATCTCTAAAGAGCACCTGATCCATGCATGCAGCCATTTGCGAAGCCGAATCGAATCGCTTATTGCTGCCGATGGCAGATTAATTGAGTAGTTATGGAAATAAACCATAAGAAACGTACTTCACAAAGTTTGGTAAGAGATATCATGCTGTGCCTGACACCATCGTTCTGTTCTTAAATACTTCGTGCACCCGGTATGTACAGCGGAACCCATTCATACATTTTTCACCGGACCGGGAAAACAAAACGCAACAACCAGGAAAACACAGCAGTGAGGAAACCTTCGAAAATTAACGAAAACAGAGTAGCCTTGACTTGCAACCATGTATTTCTGCAACTTTGGCTTTCGAACCTTAAAAAACTCGAGAATGCAGGATTGCTGCTTTTTGCGATCACTGGAAAACACCACGCATGGCAATGCAAGGTCCCTAGTGATGTCGACTCTTTTCCGCGCTGGCTGCTTGCCTACTGCGTTTAGTATGTCAAGCTTTTCCTGAAGGGAAAGCACTTCCCATTTACGCGACGCCATCAAGGCATGACAAAGTTCGCGGTTGCAAGTTCAACGGTGTTCTCAAAGCTTCAAGCATTTGATGACGATGAGAGCACGTGCTATTCTTGCAGTGCTGCGTTTATGACAAGCACGCACTTCCAGCATTCTGAAGTAGAACTTCCATTGTAAGCTCAATGATGATGGTGATAGGGTAGCATTTCGGCTGGCGTACCCGCAAATTTTCCCGCCATTTTTTCGCGGGGCTACCATGGTTACCAGACCAGAACTGCCCTCTGTTGATTAGCTCGCATCATCCGTAAAGGCCGCGGATCTGTCAGCCTGCTCTGGTGCGCGCTCGCGCCGCCGACTCGAGCTCGAGCCCGGGATTTTTTTTTTTTCGCTTCGTCCCCATGGTTGTCAGACCAGGACTGCCCTCCTATTTACGCACTGCCTTTACGGGCCCCATACGTTTGTAGTACCTCCCGTGGGGACGAAGCAAAAAAAAAATCCCGGGCTCGAGCCCAAGCCCGCGGCGCGAGCGCACAGGTGTTTGTAACCAGAGCGGGCTGACAGATCCACGGCCTTTACGAACGATGCGAGATTTCGGCGCATGTTAACGACCCCACGTGGTCAAAATTGATCTGGAGCCCTCAGCTACGGTGCGCCTCAAGCCTGGAATTAGAATTTGGCACAAACACTATAATCTGAATCTGATTATGATTTTGAATGAATGCGGCTTAGCCTAATTTTCAGTACTAAATGAGTTATTTATATTTACAACCTTTGCATGCAAGGGACGATGTCTTCATCCCTAAGTAATGTAGATTATTAGAACAGCTTCTTTTTCTATTCGTCCTCAGGATTGCCTAATGGAAACAGTAGCAATACTGAGACACAGAACACTCATGCGCATTTGACAAGCCGCTGATAAAAAAACTTTGTCAAAGGGGTCACTGAAGACCGCAGCCTCTTCCATGCTCAATAAAGCACGCAAAGCAATTCATATTCATTCCTTCAGCATAAGCTACTCCTAACATTTGACAATGATTGTTAGTTTTTCTATTTAAAAACAATTTATTCCTGCATGCATACTTAAATGCATTTCGTTTGTACATGGTATACACAGTCAAAGTTAAAAAAATGAAAGCAAAATACGGATTATGCAACCACCGCTGGTGCTTTTGGGGCACTCTTCCTCCTATGGTAAGGATTTGAAGGAATAAATGGAAAGTATGAAAGCAAGCCGTGCACGTCTGCCCTAACAATGATGCAGTAACCTTTTAGCCACTACAAAATTTTAAGTGAACAGGTAGAGGCACTAAAAGAAAACCTAAACTGGTAATGGCACTGGCAGTGGAACTTCGGGGAGTAGGGGCAAGGGGAGTCAGCATCACCCAAGGGGGGCTCGGGTCCCCGAGCACCCCTGTAGTCGGCACCTATGCTATACTCGGTTACAACTCAAGAATGGCACCACCTCATGTAATGTATAGGTCTCTTCGATTTTACTGCACTCGCTGCACTCATTCAGGTAGTGCAGCACTCGTCTCTTCGATTTACCGACGGTGCAGAGAGTGCAGGATGAGTTCATGCTTTCCCTGCACCTCCCAGGGAGGAGGTGCAGAAGCAGACGACAAAAGTGCAGGACCGGTTCTGCAGTGGCGGCGCCTGCGCTGAACTGGCTGAACTCATCCTGAACTCATGCAGAAAGTGCAGGCCAAATCACTCTGCCAAAGCGCCGGACCCGTGACGTCAGTGCGCGCGCGTTTTGAAAGGGGTTTGCTATGAATGCGTGATATTGTCTGCCTTGTCTCACGCAGTTTGTTTGTCGTCACTGGAATCGTTTATAAGCATATCAAGTCCAAAAAATCACGGGAACGGCTCACGCCATGTTAAAAATATTCCCAGTAACGCCCTACTTGCGCCGCGCGGAGAAACATCCGGCTACGGTGATAAGGCACAGCGGCAACTTCCGGTGCCGTTCTTAAGTTGTCACCGATAGAGCAGATCTTACCAGCAGTTGTATTATTAAAGCTGCATCATTATATATGTTAAAGGCTGAACTTTGTACTTTCTTGAAATTTTGAAAAAAATTCCCCGCATTTACCCGAGGGGAAGAATGTGAAAGTGCGAATGCAGGAGTTGAATTTGCGCGGTTCGGTAATGTTCGCGAAAGAGAGATCACACACACACACACACAACTACAAAGAAAGAAAGATGCATTTATTCACAGACACCTATTTGTGTTGTCGTTGTACTTGATTGCTAGAGCGTATCTCAGCTTTGAAATTGACACCTATTTGTGTTGTCGTTGTACTTGATTGCTAGAGCGTATCTCAGCTTTGAAATTTCGTGTCAGTACTCCTTTAAGCGGGTGCATCAGCCCTTCTCACGCCCGATTCCTGGCCAATCCCCCACGTGGGTATGTGCCATGCACAGACACCTATTTCTGTTGTCGTTGTACTTCATTGCTAGAGCGGATCTCAGCTTTGAAATTTCGTGTCAGTACTCCTTTAAGCGGGTGCATTAGCCCTTCTCACGCCCGATTCCTGGCCAATCCCCCACGTGGGTATGTGCCATGTCAGCGGCCAGGCAGCGCGTGCCCATCTCCCCCCGTTGCCAAGGAAGACGAGGAGATTCCTGGCCAATCCCCCACATGGGTATGTGCCATGTCAGCGCGCGCCCAGCAGCGCGCGCCCCCCCCCCCCCCCCCCCCCCCCCCTTCGTTGCCAAGGAAGACGAGGAGCGCGCGCACCCGCAGCTGTTGCTATGCGGACGGCGGCGGACGCTTCAGGCTCGCTTAAGAAGTGCATTCGCACTTAAAACATGCTCACAGAAACATTTCCAGCATACATTTATTATACATTTACACGTGTTTGCTCCCCGTTTGTTCCAGAAAAAGGCTTAAACAAGCTCCACCAATCCCGTTTGACTATTCTTTTGATGTCACAAATCATAGAGCAGAAACGTTTGTGTGGCAGTGATACTTTTCGCATTTTTCGCATTTTCTGCATTAATGAGTAATTGCCACTGTCAAGAGTGGTATGGTATTTGCATTTACAGCACTGTAATCTACTGATAGAGGCCAACTCGTTTGTACATCTTAGTGTCCTTTTTATGTAATTTTACATGGTCTCCTTCAACCCAAATTGTCGATGTATCACTGGCTACTACCCCTCAATCCAGCATTCACTTCTGTACACACAAATAGCCCAAAAAGTTGAGACACTCTTGTACCTATGTTGGTAGAGAACTGGATGTGTTGTCCAAAAGTTGTGAGTTCAGTTCTCATTTCAAGCACAAATCTTTCTCCATCATATTTCTTTCCTACCATTTACGAAACTCCTAACTTCACACAAAAAGAGACAAATTATTTCTCTTACAGCTTCCTTGAGTTCTTGACTGCTGGCTTTCCTTTCTATGTCCATTCAATGAGCCCCACATTCCAGACTATGATAAAATGTGTGTGTGAGAACGTGTCGGCTTTGTTCTATAGATAGCATGTTCTGTGAAGAATATGCACCAGTAAGTTGCCCTACTTCACAAAATATATTATGCTTTGATCTGCAACAAAGCCCCTTTACCACCTTTAATTTAGACCTGTTACATGCTGCTTCTTTACCCCCACTCCAATAACCACTGCTTTTGACAGCTTCTCCGAGAACACCTCAACACAAACAGCTTTTAATACTGACTATAAAGAATGAAACTCCGCCACAGTTTTCTTGAATTGCAGAAAAGTTTCCTTTTCCATAGAAATTCCGAAGGCTACCAGTAACTGGCATTTTCTGCGAGAGAAAAGTCTGCCTAACATATTTTGGCTATCCCTAAGAGCTTGAGATCAAATTTACTGGAGGCACAAATTTTATAAAAACAACATAAGCTTCAACATCATATCTGCGATTTACGCTCTCCCTCACACACACCTTTGTTCATACATTCAATTTTGTCACATAAAAAAAAAAAACAGGAGTACACCATCTTTTCTCTTTCACTACAAAGAAGCAAACGTTGACTTGTGTTCAATCAGTGAAATGACTATGTATATTATGACAAATCAACGTCTTAACAAACCTGTGCTAACGACGACGGCTAATCCTGAGTGGCCCTACTTGCAAAAACACTTTCTAAATGCATGTCCGAACAGTGTAGCTGAAGCCAGCAATCAAGTAATTCCCAGTTCACGGGTTCACAAAACGTCAAACACAGTGCGATCTCGTACATACCGGGTAGGGAAATGTTTTGCACACTTTTACATGAAACACATCGTGCGTATCGCATTATGCCACACCACTGCAGTCTCTGACATGCAATGTATGGCACACCTAATGCCCCAAGCAAATATAAGTTACCTTTCCAGGGTGGTGAAAAAGGGGAGGATGCCCATTTCACTGAAATTGCGCACGCACACACACACACGCACGTGCACGCGCACACACACACACAAAGTCCTAGTGTCACATTTCACCGTCCCTTGCAGCCTCTTTCAGCAACCTGCTCAGAGTGTCCATGCACACCGTCAGTTTCGCACATGACGAGCACACGGTGGCTGCAGGCGCCACATCCCCGCTGCCAATCTCAAACGCAAGGTCCAAGGGAAGGTCGCGGTTCGAGTGGTGCAACCAGTAGTGCTTGTCCAACAGCTTGAGCGTCGGGAACTGCCGATCACAGCAGTTGCAGGACACGGTCGGCAGGATCTGTTGCTTCTGGTGTTCCGGCAGTGAACGGAAGGTGTTCAGTGGCCTTTTTCCAGGAAGAGAGCTTGCGTTGTTAAGCTTCTTCACCGTCGTTTCAGGCTGCTTCGGGACTATGGGCACACTTGGGCAGACTTTCGAAGGAGACGGGCAAAGGATAATGATCTGCCTACTCCTAGGAAGAGAGCTTGCACTGTTCAGCTTCTTCGCCGCCGTTTCCGGCCGCTGCTGCACTTCGGGCACATTCGGGCTGCTTGCGGAAGGACAAGGAGCGCTGGTCTTGACCCGCTCCCTGCCAGAAACATAGCTTTGCTTCTGCACTACAGACACACTTTTGCTGACCTCAAGAAGGCAAGGGGCAACGATCCTGACCTGCCTGTTGCGACGACTGCTTTCGGAGGTAGTGACGACTTTAACAATCCTTCTCCGTTGTGATGCCCGTTTTGGCACACCGTCTCGACAGATCTGTGAAGGGCCAGGACTGCTTTCGGAGGTAGCAACGGTCTCACAGGCCGTGTTCGGTTGTGGGGACAGTTTCGGCACATCGTACAGACAGATCTCTGAAGGGCCAGGACTGCTTTCGGAAGTAGCGATGACCTTAACGATCATTTTTCGTGGTGGGGCCGGTTTTGGCACATCATCTAAACAGATCTGTGAAGGGTCCTTAGCTAGGATCTTGACTGATCTCGGCCTCTTTTTGAGCCTGTACTGCTGCACACCCTTCTCAGGTGCACCGCTCGCAGTCTTAGGGTTTCTTTGGAATGCTTTCCTAAGGCCTTTCCGGGCAGCGGCGGTGTGCATGACCATGTGATTGAGGCGGGCTGAAGACGTTTCAAAGACTGCGTAACAGTGGAAGCACGGGAAGTGGCGGCGAGGAACGACAAGGGGAAGGCGTGCTTTCTTTTCAGCATTGGGCGTAAACTTGAGGGCTGATCCTATGCCGGTGATGTGCGCCATCAGGCCGTCGTACTTGGTGAATTCCTGCAGGCAGTGGCCGCAGACAAACTTCTTGGAAATGCGCGCCCTGTGAGTGTGCACGTCCGAGAGGAACTCGCACAAAAACGTCACCGGTCGGCCACAGACTAGGCATGGTGACCCCTGTGAGCCCTCTGAAACAGAAAACCCCGATAAACTCTAACGAGTGATTGATCAAGCAAGCAAGCAAGCAAGCAAGCAAGCAAGCATGAGGAAGCAAGCAAGAGAGAGAGAGAGAGAGAGAAGTCACAAACAACTTATGCAATATTTAACCATTTGTTTTTGCTCTTTTCGTCAAGCAGAAAACAAACAATTCAACATTTTAATTGTTTGTTTTACTTGAAACACACTTCTTTTAATTGCACAATACGTATTTATGGCAGATTTGGGCACTATAAACAAAATTTCACGTGGTTTCGTTCCCTTTAGGCCAGTTCCAGCTTTTCTGCACTATTCATGGTTCGGTCCCATTTATGTCGGTTTCGGCTACTTCTGTAACTTCTCTTAAATATGCTTGCACATTACTGTGATCACATACACAGTTGAACAGTTTTGGTTCAGCCTATTCGTTGAACTTAGTGGTTTTATCCCCATAGGTTTTGGCTATTTCAGTAACTTCTCTTAAATATTTTTGTACATTACAGTCATGTCTCGTTAATATGAACGCCTCCGTTCCCCAGAAAAATCGTCCATAATGTGAGTCGCCATAGTAACGAATCAAGGTCAAAAACACAAACATTCAGAAATATTCGTTTAAGTAAAGCTCGTTTCAGGCATAATCGTAGAAGGAAACATAACGGAAAGCTCTGCCTCCACCGAACTGACCAGAGAAGCCTTGCCTTGTACAAGGAATATTGGCACGAACTATTATCGTCCTGTTATCTTGTCCTGAGCCTCAGGAATTGCTCTTTCCGGCGTATGCCGCAGTGGACCCTCTTGTTTTATGGGCAAAGGGTGTCACCCTATCATCCCTACAATAGAGTTTTGTTCGCTGATCACGAATGTTCTCGATCTAATTCGACGGTACTGGAAGGAAGAATGTTCCGAGGTAAATGCATGCTTTGGCTTTGTATGCTTCGGCAAAAAGTAAATTCTTGGCACACGCTGGGGCCTCAGGGGTCACCAGTCATCTTTTAGATGTGACGCAAAGAGGAGCATCTCTTGCCAGCGGCCCTGTCCTGCGTGCGTCCGTCGTCCACGTCCGCACATCTGCGTCTCTCCTCCGCTCGCCTCCTCTCCTCTCTCCGATAGCGAACACTCTCTCCCAACATCTGCGGTCGCACTGCGCGCGGCTGCGCACTGTGCGCATGTGCAGTACTCTTTCTCTCCGCGGTCTCCTCTCCTTCGGGCGTGCTGCGCATAGAAGTGGAGTGCCGCGCTCCGGCCGGTCTCTCAGTCGACGGTCGTCCGCGCTTGCTCTCTTGCCGTACCCGACGATTGCTTGATGCGACGCCAATGGAACCCCCTTCAGCGTCGCATCACACCAGGGTTCCCGCGAGAGGAGGTGGGCGTAATTTTTTTTATTTCTTACTTTGCGGACCCGTGTCCATAATAACGAGACAAAAGTGCCTGTATTTACTCTTTTCATCCCCAAAATAGCTGTCCATAGTCCGGACTGCGGGTTTCTATATTAACAGGGCAGAAATGCATGGCAAGAGACCAGTCGCCAAAAATTTCGTCCATATTGCGGGGTGTCCATGTCAACAAGGCCTGTAGAAACATCATAGGTGTCATTATTGCTGCACCGATGTGATCACCATCATCGGTGCCCGTAGTCGCGTGAGCAGCTCTCGCTCGAGCTGCTTTGTCTTCATCTCATCCGCCATGTTGTAAATAGAAGCACCATCGAATCACCGGGACGTCTCGGCCCTTGGTCCTCTTATTCCACATTTTGGTGCCGATAAACCCGGGAAGAAAGCCCAGTGCGATTCGGATTCATCTGAACTTTGGCCTACAAGAAGGAGGACCCCTCGATGCTGACGACGGACCATTTGATGGACATATCGACGATGGTGCTACCCATGGCTGCGATGGGCAGACAAGACGACGAGGCATCCTCCCCTCCGAGGATTTTCTTCGGTGGGTCTAAAAAGCGATTCTGCAAAAGGTGAGGGGAGTGCCGCAGCTCATCGCGCAATGAAAAACAGACTACCTTCGATGCACGAACAGGGTGTTCCTCAACCTAAGATGCGCCTGCACGAACTGAATATGCAAAGAGAAAAAACGCGGTTTATCACTCGAGAACTGTGCCGAGACGCTAAAGCAATGTTAGACTTACCTATACAGATCAGTGATGTTCGCGATGTGTTGACGAGCTTGCTGTGGCAGCTGCGGAAAATTGTAGTTGAGCTGAGACTGTTGAATGAGGAAATTGAACCGCTTGTTGACATCGACCACTTGGATGAGGAATTTGCTATTAACATTGACCATGAAGACGAAATCACACATATTATGATCCGATTATACTACCAACTGAAAGAGAAGAAACCTGAAACCATCGAACAGTGCGAGATAACCGAGAAATTGTATTCTTCAAAAAACTTCAATGAGTTTCTTGCCCTTACGGAACTATGCGACGGAACACCTGATTTTAAAACCATTGGTGAACCTGCCTTGCTGCCAGAAAAGTCGCCTCTGTCAGATTTCTTGCCTCAGAGAGAAATTCAGAATCTGACCCCTTTGTTGGCTACCTCTGAACTTCAAGGGGAAGGCGCCCAACATTTGCGTGAACTTGAAGAGTGCGCCAGTGTGACCGCGGGTAAGATAACCGGCTCATCGCCTCCAATGACGTTGGCACAACACGAGGCTCCACCACTGGCAATATTGAAAGGGCAAGATGAGACATACATATTATCGACCTACATACAAGCGATACACGGAACTGAAGAGCGGGATGAAGACGTTCTTGTAAGATATGGAAGGAAGATTGCCGCGGCCCGTAGTCGGCAATGCATTCTAAAGAAATCAATGCACTACAGACACCATTTGAAGAACAAGGCACCTGACAACGACAATAGAATTACTAGAGTCCATAGCTACAGAAAGAAGCGTCAGCCTCCAAGACACTGTTTTGAGATGGCAGCAAAGAAACGTGAAGAGCTCGCGTCTGAGTATAGGACTGTCGAAGACGGGCTACGGATTTTCACCTGGCTACGTGCACTGCATCTACAGACTCGGCGTGTACTCAGAAGACGGCCACAGGGACGATTTCGTCGTCTGACTGCCCTACCGGATCGGACCGGAACGAACTTATGTTAGTTTATGGAAGCGGACTGACCACGGTTTGGGCACCAAAATGTGGAAATAAGAGGACCAAGGGCCGAGACGTCCCGGTGATGCGATGGTGGTGTTCTATTTTACAACATGGCGATGAGATGAAGACAAAGCAGCTCGAGCGAGAGCTTCTCACGCGACTACGGGCACTGATGATGGTGATCACATCGGGGCAGCAATAATGACACCTATAATGTTTCTACAGGGCCCATATTAACGAGACATGACTGCACTGTGATCTCATACATGGTTAGGTCAGTTTTCGTTCAGCCTATTCGTTTAACTTGGGTGGTTTTGTTTCCTTTAGGTCAGTAATGTGCATGTGCATGATTGATTTCTTTTAATTGGGGTTGTTTTCCCTGCTTTAGGTGGGTTTTATGCATTAATTCTTCATTTAGGATGCCTTCCACCTGATTTAGGTAGGTTTTGGCAGTCAAACACGCCCCATGCAGACGTGGTCCTCTATGGGATATGGTTTGTGAGTACGCTTCCTGTCTACTCAGCAGTACCCCAGCTGACTAATCAATTTTAGTGCGGGAACATTAAATGACCCACTCAGTGAAAAGGGCAATGTCATCACTGCTTGGTGTCTGTATCAGCTTCTATGGCTATGACAAATTCCCCAGCATATGAATAAAAAAAAAAAAGAAAAGAAAAGGAGCACCACTGACTGCGAACTGCGCGCATACAATGGCCTGACATCCCCATTGGCTGCAGAGCACCAAAGTACGTAGTAACAATAACAATAATATTAATAATAATGCTTTTTATAACAAAAAAGAATACATATGTGGGCCTGCCAAAGCCAGAGGGAGCTCGTGGGGCTGCGTACGGCAGTTCACAACGCTTCAGTACATTGAAAGGTTTACCAGTGCAAAGCTCATCTTTTTACGGCTGTTTAACAAAAAGACTTCGTCCAGTTAAGTGTTTAGAATGGAGGGGAGATGGTAAATGTGAAGACGTTCACCATATTTAATTCGCACCCAAGGTACATTAAAGTGAAGTCAAGGGAGGAGTTCATGCACAGGAACATAGATTGAGCAGAACTCATTGGTCCAAACATATTTGATCACAACAGTCAGCTTGAAAAGGTGGGACAAATTAGGCATGCGGGAACAGTTAAAAATGTTAACACTCGTATCACGGCGCATGCCGTAAATAACAGACTTCAAATAGATTTGAGAAGGCAGTCAATCTTGTTTTGCGAAAGGATGAGCAAAAATAAAAACAACCTATGCCATATTGCACAACACCGCAAGGCAATGCATGAACAATTTGTTCACATACAAATACCGGGGGGATTTGGCAGAGGATAACAAACTGGAAACTTTAGAAGCCGAGTACAAACAAATGCAGCGTGACTGTTCCAGACAGGTCGACAGGTCACAGTCAAAATGTGTGCCTAAGTACTTCATAGTTGATACGCATATTATGGGAGAGCAGGCGCAGTCTTTGCAGTTTATGCCATTTAGAAAAACAGGGCAATCATGCGGGATGAGTTTCGGCGGAATGTGAAAATAAACCAACTGTGCCTTTTTAAAGGGGCCCGGCAGCACTTACCATCGACTACTCGGGATGTATTTTGGGGTAAAGTCTATTGTCCCAGAAATCTTCTCCCGCAAGAATTATGAAAATTCGTTCACTATTACCGAAACTACGCGCGATGAGAAATCGCGCATAATCGTTCCCTCTAACTTGGCTGCGGACAACGCGACGAAAGCTGCGCGCTCTCTCCCGGAGAGGGGAGCGGCTCGCGGCATTCTCTTCTGCAGCCTTCGATATATCACAGGCTGGGGAGTTTTCTCCTTTTCTCCGCAACGTGGAGGGGTCTATTTCCGGTCTGGTGCCCCAAAAAAGCAAGCATGGGTGCCTGCTCGCAAGCGCGCACTCGGGCTGGTATGGCATTTTTGAAGCAATAAACATCTGTTGTCGTGTAGTCTGTTTGAAAGGTAAGTATTGAGCTCATCACTCAAACTACGCACGCACTCAAAGCACAAAAGAAATGGAAAAACTGTGCCTACAGGTCCAGGCATAGAAGAGGTTCGCACGCAGCGCCGACGACGGCGGATCGTCACAGGAAATGCGAGAAATTAGCCGCGAAGTTGGCCAGTCACAGCCGATCGGACAGCCATGGCCTCAATGACGTCGTTTAGGCCATCCCAGGGGTGCATAATAAGGAGAACTGAAGACAGCGCGGTTAATTTTTCCGTGTCTTTCACAGCGATTTGTGCGCTCACTGCTTCACGTGCACGTGTAATATTTGGCTCAGCTATTTCTGGTAGTGTAAGCTAAGCGTTGCGCAGGTTCACTTTCACTGCTCAAAGAGTGTTGCAGGGTCCCTTTAAGATTACCTGTAAGTGTATTATTACTGGACCAATCCATTATTTGTTTACTGTCATGCCCAAGTATCCGACTGCCGTTTTAAACTCAGAAAGTCATGCTAGCAACAGCGTATCATCTGCATATTGATTGATTGATTGATTGTAGGGTTTAACGCGCCGACGCAACGAAGGCGATGAGGCGCGCCGTAGTGGAGGGCTCCGGATTAATTTTGACCACCTGGGGATCTTTATCGTGCGCCGAAATCTCGTACACACGGGCGTTTTTGCTTTTCGCCTCCATCAGAAAAGCGGCCGCCGCGGCCGGGAATCGAACCCGCAACCTCGTGCTCAGCAGCGCAACGCCTTAGCCACTGAGCCACCGCGGCGGGTGTATCATCTGCATATTGAAATACGCGACAGTGAGAGGATGAATTGCACAAATTGTTGACATGAATATTAAAGAAAATAGGATCCAAAATGGAACCCTGAGGGCAGTGGTGTAACTAGACAGGATGGCGCCCATGGCAAATATATTTTCGCGCCCCTTATGATAATAATGATAGTGATTTTAATATTATTATTATTATTATTATTATTATTATCGTCGTCATCTATGTTGAAAAAAGGCCATCTGGCTGTTTTGGCAAAGAATGAGTGATTTTTTTATTGATTGTTCGCTACAGTGAACTACACGGGCACCTAAAAGGCCTTTGCAGAGAAAGACTGCTACCGAAACGGCGTTCGCCTAGGTGACACACGACAAAGGAGAATCTCCTTCACCGAAACGGGCAATTCCCGTAAGGGGTGTTCGCCTATCTCCTTTCCCGGATGAAAAGGAGCAGCTAGCGGCGCAGCCTCGTAAGCAGGCGCTAGCAAATCATAAGCTTCTCACAACTTCGTGCGACCAAATGCGATTTCATAATACTTTCATAAATTTTTTAAACTGCAATGAAATTAAATTGCACTAAACAAGCCCAATCGTAATGTACTTTTGTAAACATCTGCCCACTGTTGCCAGATTAGGCACAGAACATAAGCTAAAAAAGCACTCCGTCGTTGCTGTTTAATACAAATATGTGAAATTACCCATTTATTTTTCTAAACAACAATAAAATGCATGGTTCCTCTCTAAAATAATGAAGAAAACCTATTAGCCGCACTTTATTTTTGTTATTGTGCGTGCTTTTTCCACAGAACTGCTAGCGCCACTTTAATTGTGTGTCAGTTACGGGAACTACATAAAGGAGATCGGGAGTTGCTGTGTGTCAGGAGCGCCACTCCTTTCCACAAAATGTCTTTTGACGTGGCAAAAGGGGTTTAGTTTAAAGGAGATCTAGCGTTGCAGTGTGTCACAGGTATATGTATTCATCGTACCATAGCAGAAGTCCACAAGGTTCGAAAGAAAAGTGAAAGAAGAAATGGACCTTGTCGGTCACCAGTTCTCGTCTCGCTTTACATAAAATAGGGCCATGAGATGTATTGCTCAAATGATTTATTGCGAACTTCATATCTGCATGCGCACATTAGTGATGCGTTAAAAAACTCATCCAGGCAATCCCTGTTGTCTCCTCGTCGCATATATCACTTCCGTTTGTGATGCCACTGCTGATGCCCATAGTTAGCAAGTTGCCAAAAAAAAAAAATTGGCTCCAATCCACGCTGTGAAGGTGATTGGAAAGCAAATCCTTAAACTACACCCACAACAATTGCCCATGCGACGTCACTTGGATTCACACACGTGGCTCTACAAAGAGTGAAACCAGAGATTCTGCCAGCCGTTACCTAAAATTCGCGGGGCGGCGTCACGAACGCAGCAGCGTCTGCCACGGCAGGGCTATAGAGCGGCGGATGCCGCCGCTGTAGCCCGGCCGTGAGTCGGCGGAAAGAAAACGGCGAGGAGCGTCTTTCGAAGGGCGAGACAGCGGAACCTAGCCATCCCAATTGTACTAGCTCGGCGCTGCGGCAGGAAATAGAACGCAACCGCGCAAGTTCAGGAGCGCAACGCCTTCCACTGAGCATTCGCGACGGGTATAGTTTTTGATGGAACACAACCATAATGGTTTGGTGTGAATATAAAAGAGGATCCATAAAATCTACTGCACGTCATTCACCTCACGTTTTAAGAATACCTGGAAAGGATTAATCTAATTGTAAGGGTACAAATTTTAAAAGCGCCCCCCCACCCCACCACCCGCTTCTGGAATACAAACGAAAACCGAAAGCACATGCATACATGCAGCCTGCACACACACTGGCTATCATCTGGGGTTGCCTCCTGGACTCCGTACCTAAGTATTCACACATCTGTGGTGCCACTTCGTGACAAGGAAAGCAGAAAGGAAAGAAACTGCTCGAACAGCCATTGCAGCAAAAGAAGAGGGCTGAGGAAGAGAAGGACGGACAGAGGGGGACGTGCGCGGGGCCGTGTGTGTCCCCTGACATTCGCCCCATGTGTGATCCCCTCTTGTCGTCCTTGTCTTCCTCAGCCCTCTTCTTTTGCTGCAATGTCGTGCCAGCAAGCCCACATTGGCGCTCGCTTCAACAGCGACTTTTGCGGCAGTGCCGCCCAGGGGCGGATCCAGGTTTTTTCTGAGAGGGGGGTCAGCTTCAATCAGTAATGATGATGATGATCATGAGGAGGAGGAGGAGGAGGAGTCTTTTTTATTTGCAAATATTTCGGAAAAGGAAAAATTTAAGAAATATCAAAAATCGTTAACTAGACTTTTTCTACTACCTGAGGGGTCATCATATTGGGGGTATAAGTTCAAAAATTAAGGAAGGGGTCAGGACATCTGGACCCCCCCACTGGATCCGCCAATGGTGCCGCCTCGCTGCGGTGACATACGGTAACCCGGTGCCGCTTTTTTCCCTCGGGCACATGTTGGGAGGACTCAGCTCGGCGCCCCCTCTAAGTGGCGCCCGGGGCACTTGTACCCCCTTGCCCCCACACTAAGTTACGCCACTGCCTGAGGGACACTGGCAGTTAAATACTGCAGATTGCTTTTTGCTTTATTGATCACGACTTGCAAACAGTTAGATAATTATTTAACAGCGACAAAAACATAGTTTGTCGAATACTAATACTTCATGATCAACTGAATCAAATGCTTTTGACACATCCAGGGGTGAGACAGCTGAACCAGATTTGGGAGAAATTTTTGGAGCAGCATAATCTCGATTTTGGAGCAGGAGAACCTTGATTTGGAGCAGAAGAACGACATTTATTACGTCACCTTAGGAGCCTAAAAAAACCAAATTTCTGGCAAATCAGGGGGGGGGGGGGGGAGGGAAGTGCACCTTTTAATTGGTTTTGAACGTACAAAACACTGAAATAGCTATAAATACAGTTTTTTCTATCAGAGTATCACAATTTGTACGAACTGCACTATATTTTTACAAACCATTTTTAAATTTCTAGGCCCTATGCACAGATAGCGTGGAGCGCCATTGAGAATATCGAATTGAAAAACTAAGCAACTCCAAGGCATTTTTATTATCATGTGAATGCCTCAATTTTTATTTTTGCAATCCCAGACCCGGCTTTACGCACAAGTGTAGAGCCGGGTAAAAGTTGCGGAAAGCGAGGTGACAGTCGTCGCACCCCCTCCCCCCCTTCCCCCCCATTTCAATCCCCAAGGTACACGTTCACTACGATCGTAATTTGAGTAACGTTGGTATGTTCAGCCACCTCCCCCTTGGCTCCAAATTTCACTTCAGATAGATGAACCATTATTACTAGCGTGCAATAATAGCCTGTCCTCAGACACTGGTTGAATATTTTGCGGCGATGTAGCCAGCGCCTCCTTCTGCATTGCTTATCGTCCCATTCCCGCCGCTCGCAAGCTTGCTGTTAGAGGCAGCAATAAATCAGCGTTTTATAACACCGCAACGAGTGAGAAATTTCACTTCAAGCACGCACCGCGCCTCACACTCAAGGCCGAAACACAGCGAATTCGCCGGCACCACGTTGTTTTTGATGAACTCCCGTCTTTCGAGTCGCGCAACTTCCCGCAACAGATCAAACGACTAAATGTAAACCCAGCCACCCCCATAACCAAAACCACGGTACAAATACCAGCGAAGAGCACTCTGCCTGAGCAACTGCTTCGCCCGGCGGCCATGTTTTCCTCAGTGTTGCCAACCAATTTCGACCAGATCGCCCCACACCGCACCTCAAAAAGCCCTACATCGCCCTACACAATATTCGCAATTGCCCTACGCCCCGCCCTACGCCAAAAAAATTGCAATTTTTTTATTTTAAACGGTTTTGTTTTGTTTCCTAATATTACAATTTTTGTTTGTACTAATTTTAGTTATTTAGCTTCGGCTACAGAATCAACACATCTGCTGGCTGTGGAGCTTCGGGTGCCCGTGTTCTACGGTCATGTTAGCGCAAGTGCGTCCACTAGCTGCAAATGCCGACTTGATGACCAGCACAGAGTTGAGATTCTCATTTCCAAGCCTATTGCGCTTTTTTGTTTTCACGTCGGCCATGTGCGAAAATCCTCTCAGTAGCGGCATTGGAGTGGGGCAAAGATAGTATCAGCTGAGCCAAGGTTACGATGTTGAGAAACTCCTGCTTGTCTCCGAACGTTCTCATTTGGTGGAGACCGGCCCAAAACAAAGCAGGTGGTTTGACTTCCAATGACAACTTCTCATCTTTGCTGAAGTAGGAAGGCAGCATTCTCCATTCTTCCTCGACTGTGTGCGTAGCGGTTCTGTAGCGTCGGCAAGGCAGGTAGCTTCCCTCCATCTTCTGTGCTGAGGGCTGTCTTCGGGGTCACGAACTGACAAAGAGTCATGGAAACCGGGGTCATGACAAAGAGCCCGGAAACTGGAAGCCTCTGTTTGACCTCAACGGCGGCTGTCTGATAAAAAGACAGACAGCGAATACGAAGGTCGCGAACCGGCACACATCTCAGCACAGAATTGCACCCTTCGCCCAGGTATACCTCGTTAAGGGGCAGCAGAACTCTGGTTCCATGGTATTTATGTCATCCCTCTCCAGAGCAGACGGCTGGACAAAATTTTGCAGCAGACATCGGATGAGGCGTTGACTTTCTCTGCCTGGAGTTCTCCGATGAGGTTTCCTTTCCTTCCATTTCCGTAGCCTGTTAAAAAATTTGAGCACGAATTTCAAACACCTGAAATAAGCCTCTGTGACACTATAGTTCATGTGGTTTAGAAATTGAATTCGGCGGCCCCTATTCGGTCTTTCACGGAGGCTTGCAAGAGAAGGAGTCGCAGGGTTTCCCATTCTTTTAGTACACGCTCAACGCACGCATAAAGCACGAGCCATCGGGTCTCGCATGGTCGCAGAATCTTCCTTTTTAGGGGCGAAGCTCCTTAAGGCGTGGGTCTGTCCATCCTCGACGTATGTATGTAGCCACCTCTAGTTTAGTTCTTGGATTGTTTACTAGATGGCGTGGCTACCTCTAGTTTAGTTCTTGGATTGTTTACTAGATGGCGGTACTTGTATATGATGAAAAGATGCGCTTGGATTGTTTACTAGATGGCGTGGCTACCTCTAGTTTAGTTCTTGGATTGTTTACTAGATGGCGGGGAGCGTTGTAATAAAATCCGTTCGCTGTTGGCGCGCGCTCGGAGTCGCCCGATGGATAAGGCTGCAGATGTGCGAGCCCGCGAGGCAGAAGCGCTCCGTGAAGCTGCGCGACGCCGCCGCCAAGATCCTGCCGTACGAGAGCGGGAGGCCGAAGCGTGTCGTCTGGCTGCGCGACGACGCCGCCAAGATCCCAGCGTTCGAGAACGAGAGGCCCAAGCGTCACGGCAACGGCGCGAGGACCCTGCCGTACGCGAAGCGGCACGGCTGCGGCGCGAAGAGGATCTCCAAAACGTCAGAGAACGGGAAGCGGCGAGAAAGCGCGCGTATCGGCAGGCAGACCCCGATGCAGTGAGAGCTCGTGAGGCGTCTGCAAAACGCATCAGGCGAGCTCAGCCCCAAGGTGCCGACGCGCGGTTTAAGCGAGACTTTCTAGACGTTACGTTCGGACACAGATGTAGTGGGCGAACTTTCACTGAAGAGTCACGGTTTTACCGATTATTTCCCCTCAGGAGCTTCGCCCACTCATCATCATTCACCCCGTGGATATGCTGTGAATTTTTTCAGTCTGGAGGAACTCCTGTAGTGCAAATACTTGTGCTTGTCTCTTGCTGTTTTGATGTTTCCCAGAAGATCTTCCAGGTATCTGGGAAGCTTCATTGCAGCTTTGCTGGGAAAAATGTGGGTGGAATGGCATATGCAGCAAATGAGCACGAAACTCCTGTCTGCCTTGAGCTGAAATTTTTGGGCCAGGGAAATATGCTCGCCAACCATAACGCTGGCGTTGTCACATATATGCCAGGCCCAGGATGTTTTTCAAAGGTACCTTTTTTTCTGAGAGGCAGTTTTCAACAACTGCTGTAAAAAATCGAAAGTCGAAAATTATGGAGCAGGCGCCCCGCGAACTGCGAGATCTCCAATCGGTGCCTTATCACGGGAACACAAGTTCCGAATTGGTTTCGACGTGTTTGGCCGCGGCGCTGGCTCGAAAACACGCGCTCCACCGTGGTGGTAGCATTATGGAGGCACCCTGCATGCTAGCCCCCATAGCAACCGCTGTACCGCTGCGCTGGTAGCAATTAAAATCGCGCGCGCGCCTCCCGCACCAGCCCGGCCATGCCCTCACGCCCTTCATTATAGCTACACCCCCTACCAGCGGTGGAAACCAACTTTGCAACGCAGCAGCCTGTTCATGCCACAGGGCATCAACAGGGCAACACCAGAGTTTGATCTTTTGTGCCTTTCTGCTGCGTCTGCTCTTCGCAAGCTTTTCTTTCCTCCATGGCTTTTCATTTCTTCATTTGCTCCCTCCACTCCCTCTCTACCGAAAGATCGGGTTGCGGAAGCGTAACCTAGCGGTCAAAATTTGCATTACAACCAGTTAGTTGAGGACATAATTTCAGATTTTCGCGGCTTCATGTGGCGCAAAATGGAAAGTTCAACAGAAAAGTTTAAAATCGCCCTACGCTCGGCGGAAAAATGGCAGAACGGCCCTACGGCCCTACGACAAAAAGAATTTTCCCAAGACGCCCTACATGTAGGGCGAAAACCCTACAGTTGGCAACACTGGTTTTCCTATCTTCACCACACTAAGATGGCGGCGCCCGCTGATCGCTGATGTCGTTCCAGAGATAGGGCACTCCGAAAATTGCCGTTTTTTCGTCAACTTCTACTAATAGTTTGTCGCCTCAGTACGCATAAGCATTTTTTCTACAGGACTTTGGAACGATAGGGAAACTTTAAAACTCGCAGAATGTAACATGTGCAACCTGACGTGACTTTCTAAAAAAAAACTATCTCGAAGGCAGTTTTATGCGGGTGTTTTATTGAATGATCAATCAATTAAACCTTAACAAACAGGACCACCTTGAGGGTGCTGGAAAATTATGCCGTCAGCTAGTAAGCATTTTCCCCCACTGAAACTGACGGGAGCGTTAAAATCCTTGGCTCTCAGACTGTTTTGGAGCAGTTTGGCGCAATTTTTGCAATTTTCAAGCTTTTGGAGCAGCCTGGCGCAGGAAAACAAATTTGTATCAAAACTGCGCAATATGCGCAGCTGTCTCACCCCTGCACATCCAAAAATAAAGCACAGGCAAATTCATTTTGATCAATTGTACAATTTATTAAACCACAAGGTTCCTCCGGAGCTCTCTGGGTACTGCAACCAGGTATAAAGCTATACTGGTTGGACGAGAATGAATACCACTATGAATGAATACCAAGAAAGCTCTGAATTAAAGCAGAAATATGCCTTCCCAAGATTAGAGCAATAACAAGGAGAATAGAAACACCTTGATAATTTTCCACCTCCTTTTTTGTTCCATTCTCGTATACAGGGACAACCATACCATATTTTAAGCCTTTGGGAATTACTTGCGTTTCTGTTATGTAGTTAATCATGGCAAGAAGTACGTCTTTCAGACTATCAAAATTCCTGCATAGCACGTCAACAGATACGCCATCGATTCCTGCAGTTTTGTGCCTGTTAAAGCCAAACAAAATATATCTAAGGTCATCTATTGTGCACAGTGGTAGAAAGGCCGATTTCTAGTACTAATAGCCTACTGTTCGTCATTAGACTGGCTACCAGTGAAGACCGACCAGAGGAAGAGAAGAAGGCGTTCAATTCATCAGCAAGGGTGATAGAAGCTGCACCAAAGTTCTGATTTATAACTGACGCAGTATTTTTAAGTTTGCCCCCTCCGAACTGAGTAATGATAGCCAAATTTATAGCTGGATTTTTATCTGACGAGCAAAAAATCTCATAAAAATATTTACACTTCTCAGAGCGCATGAGCATGTTTGCCTTATTTCGAGTAATCATATAAAGTAATCTTAAATGATTGTTTCAGGTGGACATCTATGGTGAGCCCAAGCCAACTCATATCCAGCAATCACTCATAATGCAGCTGTCTTAATCCAGGAGCAGCCTATTTGTCTTTGCTTTATTAGCACAGTTTTTTTTTACGCCTCTTGCAACTGTTGAAACACTGCCCCAAAGGAATTGTAAACTGCGTAAGCTGCAACATCACTAGCTTGTAAGCGTGCTCCAATAATAATCTGAAATGGCTAAATGTAATCTTTTTCTGCCAACAATTTTAACACTTTCGGATTTGCCGATACTGCGCAGAGCGTCAGGGGACTGAGGCAAGATACTGCACCCGACCAAAAAGTGATTCGACGTTTTTTTGTTCGATTATACATGAGTCATGTGGCTATGAATGAGAACAAAGAAAAGGAGCACTGCGTTCAATTGTAAACTCAGTGGGGTGGATATACCCAAGTAGCACAGAACATTAGAATAACGTTATCTGGATGTTGCGAAAGTTTAAATAACGTTAAATGTTACGTGACAATGTTTATGTAACGTTTAAAAAAAACATTCAATGTTTATGTTATGTTAGAAACGTTATTTTTACGTTGAAAACAAACATGTATGTTAACATTTTGTTCCCAACATTTATTTAACGTTTAGAAAGCAACTTAAAACCAATGTTAGAAATGCTAATGTTATTACAATGCTTATGACTCAACATTAAAATAATGTAAATATACAAGCATTATAACAACGTCCAGGGCATGTTCAGGAAACAACTTATGACCAATGTTAGAAATGGTAACGTTATTACAATGCTCAGGACTCAACATTAAAGTAATGTAAAAATTCAAACATTATAATAACGCTCAGAGCATGTTGACGGAAGAAAATTAATGGGATGTAAAAATGTAAACATTATTGTAATGTTACGAAGCAACCACACAGCAATGTTATAGGTATAACACCTTTATTGCAACATTATTGCAATGCTCAAGGCATAACGTTGAAGTAACTTTAGAAATTTAACGTTATTAAAATGCTCGAGGTAATACTGTCAGGTAACATAATAAATCTGAACATAAGCATAACATTTAAGTTACAATGGCAGAGTAATGTTATGCTTGAAGCATTAAAGAAATGTTCAAACTAATTGCACAATACGACAACTGGCTTTTACCAAAGTCCTCAGGGGTACAGGGGGTCAAAACACGTCATTTCTCGTGAGGGAGGTGGGGCGGTGGGGGAAGGGGGGGTCATCTAGGACGGGTATTTTGTGTAAACGTGAATAGCATGCGCCAGATAACGCTTCCAGGCTCCAGCGCGTACCGGTCGGTTCTTCTGGCTCCCTCTTCACCATTTTGACATACTAAAAGGATGAGGATATTTCGGGTTATTTCCTTATTTCACATATATAGAACTTTGCATCCCGTGCCGTCGGCGTGTCGCCACCGATTCTGCAATCTCTGGCGTGTCTTCCGCGGCCAACATCCAGCTCTTTTGAGCAGCCCTGGCAGCTTGGGCCAACGATTCCTAATAGCATAATACCATTCTTAAGCTGACAGACCGCTGGAAGCCAGATGCTCGTTCAGCCAGTCACGTATATATTTTTTTGCACCAAGGATCAGCCCAGCCAAGAGGCCACCTTTTTATCTTCTTTTCCACGATCGACGCGTGCCCTCAGCTTTTCGTTTTAATCTTTTCCGCAGCCTTCACGCAACCTCCGTTACCTCCCGTCACAGCTCCTAAAGCACGCGTTGCGCCATGGAAACTAGGTTCGATAAAATAACACAAGCCTTGGTCGACGACTAGAGGACAGATGCCTCTTTGGGCCCCTGACATTAGAAAGATCAGAGCTCTAGTCAATGTGCAGGGAGAGGCAGCTGTTTGAAATTGTTCCGAATGCGTAAATGTTCCGCGCGTCTTGTGTCCGAACCCCTTCCGCCTTCTTCAACTCGCGAGCCCTGGCGTAACTTATGTTATGACCTGAAATAAGCTCCCCGCTTGTTACATTGTTAAATTGGTTGAAAGAGTATACACAATCATAGCTATCTCGAATTAGGCTTGAAATAAAGAAAAAGGACGCTCTAGGCGAATGAAACCAACTGTCCGTTCTTAGCAGACATCTTGACGAAGAGACAGAAAGGCAGTTTAGTGGGTAAGCTTTACGGGTGAGGGCGGGAAGGGAGGCTAACAAATACCATCCCCCCTCCCCGGTTTAAAATCCTGGCTACGCCAATGCTTTTAAAAATCGCAGCCACATTATTTCAGTGCTTGACTGCATTTTGACGCCGGAGATGTGCTGAGACAACGGTTGCTCCAAGCATGCATTATAACATGCAAAACAACTTTTTTGAGTGCTGAGAAAGACTAGGATCGAAGTTGTTCGTTTATGAGTTCCCACTTTGGTTCCCTTTATTATGTAAGTAAACTTGGACCATTATACATTCGTGTTTAATGGGTGTGTTCTTTTGTGTGACCCATCTGTAATACCTTTTAGCACATTGTGTTCTTTTTTAGGCGAAAGATCTGCCGGACTGGAGGAGCAAACGTCGCTTCTACAACCAAGCAAATTTTCAGATGAGTTGTTTCGTTTGAGGTAGCTGTCATCTATATACAGTTGGACAGGAAGAAAAGAAGAAAAAGGTGCGAGAGGCTTAGTATCTGTTCCCGACTAGTATGTGGTGAGTGTAGAAAATTTCTGAGAGCCTATTTTGATTTGTTTCAGTAGATCAATTGATAAACTGCTATGCAGCCCATAACTAGTTGCGCCCTATGTTTCCAGCTGCTGCGGGTGTGGCGCAGGCCACAGTCGATAGCGGACCACATCTTTGGTGACTGGCTCCGCTTTGCAAATATTGGGCTTACAGGAACCCACAAGGTAAGCAATAAACTAATATTCTCAAAATTTAATATTGCATTTGTATTTAAATGATTTTCATCCTCATCTCTGCCTAATAAAAGTACATGAACCATGCAGAAGGTATAAAATTCCACAAGCGAGCATCAGTGAACTCGGGAGATTCAAGTTGAAAGTCAGGCGACCTAAAATTTTGGGCGCTTGCTTTCTTCTGGTCATATGATTAGCACGAGTTGCTGCGTAGCTGCTTGTTCGTTTACTCTTCATTTAGTGTGTGCGTGTGTGCGCTCTCGTTAACTAAACAAATCCTTAGGCGGCAACTACTTTTTCGTGCAAAAACAGCCTACTGCTGCAGCGTACTGCAGTAGGAATTGTTTGCTTTTTCCACACAGACGCAGCCAGCCCCTGGATGGAGCCTCTTCCTAAGTGTGCTATCCATAGACTCTCCTGCAGAGCAGCAGCAATGGAGTGCAAATTAAAAAAATATATGTAACCATGCAAAATGAAATAAAGTTTTATTTGAAATTTCACATTTCCTTGTTATTTTGAAAATGCTTTAAAATATATCGTATCCGGTATACGGGGATAACAGAAACAATGCTCAACGATATACATTCCACACGTTTGGCAAAACGTCACTGTAACGTTCCTGGTCCACATTCTGAAAAGGTTTTGAAATGTTAAAAGATCGTTTCAAGTGTGTTTTCTGCAACGTTACGTAAATGTACATACAACATAATTAATATGTTGTCGAAATGCTTCCTCACAGTTCCAATAATGTTTGACGAAACGTTACTGTAACGTTTTTAGTTGTTCTTAAAATGTTTTTCTAGCGTGTTTCTGCAACGTTAGGTAAACGTAACTCCAAAAGTATTTATTTGTTGTAGGAATGCTTTCTTACTGTTCGCATGACGTTTGGCGAAAATTGATGTAACGTTTTCCATTGTTTTTAAACGTTTTTTGAACGTTATTAGATTGTTTGCTGCAACATTAGGGAAATGTAACGCAAACATTAATAATATGTTGTAAAAATGTTGTGTAGACGTTTAAATAATATTTGCCAAAACATTATTGTAACGTTTTTGACAACATTAGTTAAACATTTTGAAAAAATGACATTAAGAACATTGCTCTAACGTTAACACCAAACAAAAAAATTACGTTCTTCTAATGTTTTGTTGCTACTTGGGTACAGGGTGTTACATTGATAAATGAAACACTTTAAAATTTCTTCCTGAGAGAACTGCTGCTCCATTTGCACTCAAACTTCACACGAAGGCTGCATTTTGTGGGCTATTTTGTTTGACACCAGGAACAACCACGGTACTTACTTGTTTATTCTGAAAATAAATAAAAACGATTTTCGCCTATGGGAAAATGGCGGCCAATTTGGACGCGCAAGCTGATCGTAGAATGACGGAGCCACCTGAGATATGCAAAACGAAACACACGATGGTGATTCATGGTCGAAAGGAGCCAAATGGGGTAGCAGATCAGAAAACCTCTTTTGTCGGCAGTTTATGAGGGCCAAAAATAGTTACATAAGAGTTCATATGGATCATAAAAGAAGTGTTCTCGCGGTTCATCGTTGTCAATACCAGTCATCTGGTTTCAGATGGTTAGCTGTCTGCTGTGCCATGTTACCCTACTCACGACACCATGTCACAAGCACAGACACGCAAGCACAGAATAATAAAAGTAAAACGAGGACAAAGCCACAAACATGAACAAAGAATCGTGAGCCTTATTTCAAAAATCAGGGTAACCTGTTACAGCAGACGACACGATAGTCTGAAACCAGATAACAGGTATTGACCTGTATCGACAACAATGAACCGCAGGAACACTTTACTACAATTCGTACGTGCACTTAGGTAACTATTTGTGACCATCATATACACTATCGACACAAGAGGTTTTCTGATTGTCTGCTACCTCATTTAGCCCCGTCCTACCGTGAATCGCATCTCACGTTTCGTTCTGCATATCCCAGGTGGTAGCGGCGTTCCAAGATCCACTTGCACAGCCAAATTGCCCGCAATTTTCGCATAGGCAAAAATCGTTTTTATTAATTTTCAGAATAAACAGGTAAGCGCCGTGGTTGTTCCCAGTGTCAAACAAAATAGACCACAAAATGCGACCTTCGAGCAAAGTTTCAGTGCGAAACGAAGCAAGGGTTCGCCCAGGACAAAATTTTGAAGTGTCCCACTTGTCGATGTAATACACTGAATGTGTTGGACTGACGTTAGGCCTAACTTTGTTCAACAAGGTGTAACGTCATCAACCAGTACCTGCAGCTTGACGTACGACGAGTTTGACATTTTGTGGCCCGTCATTAGGTTTAACATTATGGCTACCAAATGCTATGCTAAGCGTAAGCATATAGGCCTACAAGGACAACTGGAGAGAAGAAGGAAATACAGGGTGTTATGACGATAATTGGAACACTTTAAAATTTTCTCCTGATCAAACCGCTGCTCAGTTCGCACTCAAACTTCATACAAAAGTCGCATTTTACAGCCTATTTTGTTTGACACCAGTAACAACGGCGGTACTTACCTGTTAATTCTGAAAAATAAATAAAAACCATTTTTGCCTATGGGAAACTGGCGGCCAATTTAAACATGCAAGCCACTGCAAGCTGATCTTGGAACGACGGCGCCACCTGGGACATGCAGTGCAGAATGGACGATGGGGCTTCACCCTCCTTTAACATCACAAAGGAGCCAAATGGGGTAGCAGGTTTTCTGATTATCTGCTACCTCATTTGGCTCCTTCCACGGTAGCAAGCAGCCAAATTAGGTAGCAGACGATCAGAAAATGTGAAAGCAGGTGAGGAAACAAATCTAACGTTTATTCACAACGATGAACTGTGGGAATATTTTATTACGATTGGTATCAGCCAATAGGCAACTATTTGTGATCATCGTAAACTAGGGGCAAAAGAGATTTTCTGATTGTCTGCTCCCACATTTGGCTCTTTCCTACAGTGGATCCCCATCATCCGTTTCGCTCTGCATACCCCAGGTGGCGCCGTCGTTCCAAGATCAGCTTGCACTGACTCTCACGTTCCAATCGGCCGCCATTTTCCCATAGGCGAAAATCGTTTTTATTTATTTTCAGAATGAACACTTGAGTACTGTCGTTCCCAGTGTCAAACAAAATAGACCACAAAATTCGACCTTCATGTGAAATTTGAGCGCCAACCGAGCAGTGGTTCGCTCAGGAAAATTTTTTAAAGCGTTCTAATTATCGTGGTAACACCCTGTAGTAGTGGAGAGAACAAAAAGGTGCAAAGAAAGAAGGATGACGATCTTAGCCTGTGCAACCTCTGGCTTCCTACCCCCCACCGCTCCCTTACCCAGCGACATAGCACTCAACAATGAGCCAGGGGGTTCTGCGCGGAGCACTGCAGCACACACATCGGAATATCCATTTGGAAATTGGAAGATTTTTTAGAAACGCACGAGTGCCTGTTCCCTCTCTCCTGCAAACATGTGGCTCGGCCTAGCACACACACCTTGCTACGGCTTTAGAAGCCCGAAACACGACAGTTTTCGCACACCCCTCGCATGCCGTGCCAACGAAGCTTAGCGTTCTGTGTCAGTGGTCCTGTTTGCTCATTTTAGCTAAAGCACTAGCTGCCTGCCCCTCCTTTCGTTGTCCACCAGTGTCGGCACTTCGTCGCTGTCATGCTGATGACGGGACGTGTTAAGAAGCGCACAATGGGGCGCATCAGGCTGAGAGGAGCCAGCCAACACTGCTTCAAGTTGACGTCCCCTTAGCAAGTGCAAGACCAATGCAGCCGAAGCCTCCACAGGCTCAGCTTGGCATCCCCCTCTCCACACACACTCTCTGGGCTTAGCTTGATGTGCCGCTTTCTCCGCAGACTCTTTCGTTGTTTTCTTCTTCCTTCGCTCAGTGTCCACGAATCGACGGCGCTTAGCTATCGCTCACAATAAAAAAATCAGCACTGGTGCCAGAGGTCAGCGAGTGAAGACATTGGGTAAAGCCTAGGTAGTCCAGAAATTGTTTTCTTGTAAGCGTCTCTGACTGAAAGCTGTAGTGAGCACAGCTACACACACACACATGCACTGCAGAAAACTGTGCTGAAGCTGCCGATAGCTTACTCCTACACTGACATAGAGAAAATGCACACAGCTAATTTGTCTTTTACGGTGTGTGCGAGAGACTTCTTAGTTTCCAAGCTGGTTTGGCATAGCTAGGCACAGTTTGTAGCTTTCTCGGGCCTCCCTCAAAATGGAAAGATTGGCGCAGCTGTCCTAACCCTGGCGTAAGCATTGCCCACGCAAGTTAAAAATCAACGATGGGGGCATTTCGTCACACGTAAAGCACCTAGAACAAGGCAGATTGTCTCCATGCAAAGGAGGCCAAGGTGTGATGCAATATTCCACCACAGGCAAATAAAGACACCTTCAGCACAATGCAACCAGAACTGACCTTTTTGGTCACCACCAGCAGCGGGGAGCAGTTCTGTGTCACTTTGTTGAGGAACAGCTTCGATGCCTGGACACGAAACATCATTGCATCAGCAGTGTCACTTTAAATCTTTGAGCGAGATAAGCGCTATGAAAACACTGCAGCCTGTAAGGACTCTATACCACACCAGAAGCAGCCAGGCAAGCCAGAAGTGTCCACCCACGAATGGTGTGCTTAGAAATAGCGGCCACCACAAACTTCCCATGGAAAACAAAAACTCAGAGGCAGCAGGTGATGTGTCCGACGTCAAAGGCAAGAATGATTCTAGACTAGAGGGTGGCAGAGAGCCTGGGTGCAAAGAAAGTGAAAGTGTAATGCAATATGTCACTCTGGGGAAATGCACAAACAACGTAGCAACAAAACGCACACTTACTACCTTGGTGGGCAGCAGCAGTGGGGAGAAGTTCCGTGCCGTTTTGTGGTGGAGCGGCTTCAGTGCCTGGACATAAAACATTATTCCATTAGCAGTGAAGCAAGTCCTGCAACACTACTGCGGCGCCCCTGCAAGTAGCAGCAAGGGAAGGCATCAATATGTGCACGACATCAAGACATACGACGGGAAAAGTGGTAGGCTGCAAAACCTTTGTCCCAGTGAGGCTGTTCTTACAGGGGGGAAGACGGTCATAGATCAAAAACTCTTTAAGACAGTGATGGCGATGAAAATTGGGGGAAAAATGTGGCTTATCCTTTTTATTGTAGATATAAATTTTATTTTTGTGTAAAATAATCATTTTCAAATTTTTATTCAGATTTCTAGATCTAATTTGCTGGCAGCTTTCGCAAAGAAATGCCCCAGAAATGCAACTGAACATGGTACCAGTGAACTGCGCATAAGTTGGGGAGTGCCGTTTGTATGCCTGGACATATCACATCAATATGGTATGACAACAAGATGACTGATTGATTGATTGTAGGGTTTAACGCGCCGACGCAACGCAGGCGATGAGGCGCACCATTTTGAACCCCTGGGGATCTTTAACGTGCGCTGAAATCTTGTACACACGGGCATTTTTGCTTTTCGCCTCCATCAGAAAAGCGGCCGCCGCGGCCGGGAATCAAACCTGCGTCCTTGTGCTCAGCAGCAGATAAGAACCAGATGGTGGTGAGCATTAAAAAAACAAACAAAAAAAACTTATGCTCCAAGGACACTCCAGCCCAGAGCAGCTAGACAAGACTAAGACAGCAAGCTGCAAAATTCTACTCACAAACAGCAGAGGATTCGCCGGGTGTGTGCAGACTGAGAGGCCAATCTTGAATGCAGAGCGGTGGATCACCTGGATGCAGAGGCAGCACCGCTACATTAATAAAAAGAAAAAATGGCACTGAAAACTCCAAAGTGGTCGACTTACGCAGTGCAGGTAGCGCTGGCTGTTCAAGTGGCGACTGGTGATGAAAAATGCTGGGCGTGGCATCAGCTTTAAGCTTTTTAACTCCATGCTTTTGCAGAATGACTGGCTCGTACTGGTCCTCCGTGAAATGATCCTATTGGAAACGAAGAAAAGCGCACCGTGCCACCACTAAGCCTCACATTTGCCACAAACAATGCCAGTAGTACACACGGTCTTTGGATAACACTGCATTTCAGAAGCCTCTTAGCAACAGGTCTAACATGGCAAGGTCAAATTCGTGATGGCGTAGCAACTCAGTGCCGAAAGCACACTCAACCGTGAGATGAGGCAATAAAGGCATTAAGAAAACACATCCTTGAAAAATAAAATGGCTATGGGAAAAATATACATAACAAGTTACATATTTTGCTTCCTATCACATAGGCTGTAGGTGATGAAAAACGTTTTCTGCGCTAGATACCAAAAAGGTGCAACGAAAGGTTTGGTTGGAAAGAACGTACACTATGACAGAGGTTGTTAAAACAAGTTTACAAAAAAAAGTTACAAAATGCAAACAGAAAACATCTGAACAAGTTATCAGAATATGTAGCATTGTTAGTGTCCTAATGTAATCTTTAATGAAAGTTTGGGGGGGGGGGGGCACGAAAAAATAAGTTTTTTTTCTATGTTCTTTTAGAAAAATATGAAAAACTGGAAAAGGGGAGCACAGGACCTGTGGAAAACTTGGCACATTCATTCCATGAACACTAGAAAGACTACAATTGTTACATAACTGCATCAAAAAGCCTTAGAAGACCTACCGCTTTCAAGATTTAGGCACGATGTTACGTCAATGCACTGATTTTACATCAAACTTAAGCGTCAAAACTGACATATCAATCCGTGTCCCATTCATTTTTGTCTTTCGCTTTACCAGTGCAGTGGACAGAGCGTCTCAGACGTGGTTTGCATGTACACAAGTTTTTGGAGGCGATTTCCTGCGAGATTATTGCGTAGCTTGGCGTGTTCATTCCAAAATTGGACCAGTTTTCTTTTTTTTAAATTTTCATTTATTTACAGCATACACCGCAGCGACGAGGCATTATAGCAGGGGAGTGGGTGAAAAAACACAAATGGCATTCATAGTTGAAGAAAACTGGTGATCTTTGACCAAAGGTTTACTTAAAAAAAAAAATGAATCTTTCAACCCACTAGACGAGATTTCGTCGAACCTTAGATTTCAACACAAATGGCAGCACAGTCAACTGTTTTGTTAAGGCCTGAAAAATCAGAAAGGAGCACACAACTAAATAGCACTGAGACAATGATAACATCTCACTATCATTATCTCTTTATCTCTTTATCACTATCTTTATCTCTCGTGTTTTGTAACTATGATCCTGGCTTCGTGATACATAATGGGGTGGTTTCAAATATTCGTTAGATATGCAATACAGAGATGTTTCAATTGATGCTGCTTACATTACTCTCTAAGAGGTTCCATGCCTATTGATGCTTTCATTCGTGTTGTGACGCTTGCACCCCCAAGTGTAATATGCTCCATGTGCCTTGCTTGTTGTCACATGCTGCAGAAGAAAAGGAAAATCTGCCGTACGTGACACGCGAGGGGCCTCAAGAATTGGTTGAAGTGAAGCCCTTGCCACCACGTGGATAGAGGTGCTCCGGAGACTACCTAACTCCTGCTTTGACGGAATATCTGTGCAGGATGTATGTGACAACGTAGCCACAAGTTGTCTGACATCCAGCGAGCATCACATCACTGCAGAATTTAATGACGAAACTCAGTCAGTTCCTTTGAACCTTATCATGACTGAAAAAAAAAAAAAGACTGCTTTTTTTTCTAAACGTTTTTGTTTTTAAACCGCTTATACCTTTAGGTTCGACTCAAGCTGCCATTGAGCAAACAAAACAGCTAAAATGCCAGCTCTTTGACACGCTACGTGGCAATCGAGTAGATGTAACAGCGCAACTATAAAGGAGCGAGTGTGCGCACACACAAAATAACTGAAACACTGTACAGGGAGAAACGCCCAGGGCTTTTTTTCAGATGCGTGGCAGGTGCCTCATATTGCGTGAGGTGTAGTAAAACACGACTGTTCAAGGGTATAGCAGCGTGATCGCTAATCTCCCCCTACCCCGGCAACCCAGCATCACTCACAACTCAGGGTGTGAGCAGTCTCTCGTGATTTGCACCCAACCAACCAAACCGCTTCTGCCCTCTGACTAGCCGAAAAATTGCTGCACCAAGAGTACACACATGCCTACAAAAATCGACATGTGCCAGATTTTAACAACAATGTGATAGTACCAATACCTCGCAAAGCCGTGCCCAAAGCATTGTATTACAATTTTCCCACTCAATTTTTCGCATCCAAACCTCTTGCCTAGCTACGGGATAGAACTGCAAAAAGTTTTTTGCCATCATTGCCCTTATTTGAGCAGCCGAATGCTCAACACGTTGGCACTTCAATACTGCACAAAGCAAGGTCAACAGAAGACTTGTTCTGAACATACATCTCACACTGCATTACACTACATGCACTGCTACACGGAACTACAAGGTCAAAGAATATGGCGTCGCCAATTCTCCCCTTACTTTAATTGTTAACAACCCACTGTCAAGCCGCTTCACAACTCATGGTGAGAGCTGCAGTCTGTACTTTTACTTGTATGTGCCCAGCGAAACCGCTTTCGCTTAATAGAGAGCTTTAGCTTACCGTGTGTACCGGGACCCGACTGTGCATGTGTACACCGGCACGGCGAGGAGGCCTACCCCTCACTGGAACGAATGCGCAGGCACGGCAAGGCGGGGTGGCCCGTCAGCGTAACTAAGCCGCCCTACCGGAACGAATGTGCACATGCCCAGTAGGGTCCCTGTACGCATGGTACACACGGTATGCTAAAACTGTCTAATGACTAGCCAAGCAAAAGGTTGCTTCAAGACCATTTTTAAGTGTCTACTGACATGTGCTGGATTTAACAAAGTGATAACCAAATGTTCAAATACGCAAAAAATGTGTATGCATACCTCGCAAAGCCGTGCCGACAGCGTTGCCTTAAAATCTGCGCACCCGATTCTACGCATCAAAACTTTTCTCCTAGCTGCTTCGCGTTTCCTGGATGAAACTGCTAAGTCTTTTGCCATCCCCAACCCTATTCGTGCAGCCGAAGGCGCAACACATTGGCATTGTAGAGCAACATGGTGCAGAATCAATACGGAACTTGAGTAATGGGTTTACCGTGTGTACCGGGACCCGACTGCGCATGCGCGCGCGGGCACTGCAAGGAGGCCCACCCATCACCGGAACGAATACGCGGGCACGGCCACGCGGGCTCCGCCCATCAGCGGAACTAAGCCGCCCTACCAGAACGAATGCGCACATGCCCAGTAGGGTCCCGGTACGCACGGCACACACGGTGTGCTAAAACTCTCTAATGACTAGCCAAGCACAAGTTTGCTTCAAGACCGCTGCGGTGCGATCATAATTTCTTTTGTGCCGGATTTAACAAAGTGATAACCAAATGCTTTTCCACAGCACAGCACCCCTCGCAGTTTAGAAGAGCACGTCACGAAGAGAATTACGTTCCTTGCAGAAGAGGGAGGTCGGAGGGCGGTTTATAAGGTTATTTCTTGAATCTATTCCATCGTCTTGAGTGGATTCGACTACACAAAAATGCGTATGCTTACCTCGCAGAGCCGTGCCGACAGCGTCACCTTAAAATCTGCGCGCCCGATTCTACGCATCCAAACCTTTCTCCTAGCTGCTTCGCGTTCCCCGGACGGGATTGCGAAAAGTCTTTTGCCATCTGCGACCCTATTCGTGCAGCCGAAGGCGCAACACATTGGCATTGCAGAGCAACATAGAGCAGAATCAATACGGAACTTTATCAAAACTGACAACTACATGCATTACGTTTCACTACACTGACTGCCTGGAACTGCTGTCAGGGCCGACGAATATGGCGGCGTCTAGGTAGCGCCTCCTTTACACCAGTGCCTGCCCAGCCGACATCATAGTCTCACAGCTTTTTTTCCTCCATGGTATTAGTACGAAACTCTATGGTCAGGATCATTGAGGAGTTTCTTTCCTCTGCGATGGGGTTCATAGGGAAATTCGTTGAAGAAGCCGGTCGTCTATTACTGCACCCGCGGCCTCCGCGTTCAGCTGCCGGCCCGGTCGCGGAGGCCACGGTACACCGTAGTGAGTACACAGAAGCTCGTGTGGGGGCGCCAAGTTCACAGGTCTTGATGGTTACGTCGATGCGAATTTCTATGTACGTCTTCGGCGTCGCTTGCTTCCCGACTTCGCGATAAGGCAGCTTTTCCTGCTGTGAGCTAGTGAGCATTTGGTAACAGTGAGCTGTGCACGCAGGAACTGAATTCGTCTCGCGCGTGCATGGCAGCTCGCGATGAACGCTAAAAGTTTGATTGCTTTGCAACAAAATGCTGTTGTGACAGCCTAAAGCCATTCTTTCTATCAAGCAATCTAACATGGTGCGATCACTTACAGCAACTCATGGAGGAAAGAAAAGGTTAGGAGAGGCCCTGACGTCACATTTGTGAAGCCGAGTCCCGCCATGACTTGAGCCCACGGAGCCCATCACTCTATCCCATCATCCTTTGCTGTCTCCGGTTTGATTTGACTAACATGGCGTCGCCCTGCCCTCCCGCTTCGAAGCGAAAACAGCTTCGTCGCTAATTCCTCGGTGCGATGTCATCTTCTAAGCTGTTGATTTCGTCTTCAATTTGCCCATTCTAACCCTCACCCAAAGTTTCAATCGAAAAACGGCCTTCGTTTTTGAGATAGAAGGACGATTTTTCAGCTCTTAAGCCTGGCAAAGTAGCGTTTGTCGTCGTCATAGCAACAGGCTCGCGGGATGGCGAACGCAGACGCCTCGGACGGCAGAGTTTTCAAACTGGCCTAGTCTAAAAACGTTTGTCGTAGCGACTGCGCTGGTTTGCAAGCGTAGCGAAGCAGCCACATACCAAGCGCCTTAAAAATCTGTCCGTTCTATTTGCCCAAAATTTGGCCGCCGCAGTTGTAAACAAGTAAGCAACATTGTCCATGGGCTCAAGAAAAATCACGTGACTTCCTCCACACTTTTTGCAATGCATTGGGGTGCTAGGGGCCTCTCCTGAGTATTCTTTCCTCCATGCAGCAACTAGCCGCCGCCTCGGGTAAATCACTTGGCTATATCAAAAGATCGCTAACCTTCTGTCCCCCCCCCCCCCCCTTCCCCCAAATCCAAAAAATTCACAGCATATCCACGGGGTGAATGATGATGAGTGGGCGAAGCTCCTGAGGGGAAATCATCGGTAAAACCGTGACTCTTCAGTGAAAGTTCGCCCACTACATCTGTGTCCGAACGTAACGTCTAGAAAGTCTCGCTTAAACCGCGCGTCGGCACCTTGGGGCTGAGCTCGCCTGATGCGTTTTGCAGACGCACTGCATCGGGGTCTGCCTGCCGATACGCGCGCTTTCTCGCCGCTTCCCGTTCTCTGACGTTTTGGAGATCCTCTTCGCGCCGCAGCCGTGCCGCTTCGCGTACGGCAGGGTCCTCGCGCCGTTGCCGTGACGCTTGGGCCTCTCGTTCTCGAACGCTGGGATCTTGGCGGCGTCGTCGCGCAGCCAGACGACACGCTTCGGCCTCCCGCTCTCGTACGGCAGGATCTTGGCGGCGGCGTCGCGCAGCTTCACGGAGCGCTTCTGCCTCGCGGGCTCGCACATCTGCAGCCTTATCCATCGGGCGACTCCGAGCGCGCGCCAACAGCGAACGGATTTTATTACAACGCTCCCCGCCATCTAGTAAACAATCCAAGAACTAAACTAGAGGTAGCCACGCCATCTAGTAAACAATCCAAGCGCATCTTTTCATCATATACAAGTACCGCCATCTAGTAAACAATCCAAGAACTAAACTAGAGGTAGCCACGCCATCTAGTAAACAATCCAAGAACTAAACTAGAGGTGGCTACATACATACGTCGAGGATGGACAGACCCACGCCCTAAGGAGCTTCGCCCCTAAAACTGGCTTATGAAACGTTTACGCGTAGTAACATAGCCCTATGGTAGTAAACTTGAATATGCGTCGGCTATTTGGAGCCCCCACCAAAATTACTTGATCGATTCTTTCAGAATCGTGCCGCTAGATTTACTTCCTCACAGTACAAACCGCCAGTATTAAACAATCTCCTAACCTCCCCACCCTCTAAATCCGCCGAAAAGTTACTCGACTATGCATCTTATACAAAATATATTATAATTTCCCCTCACAACGCGCAGTACAGTCCTTCTCCCTCCTGCCCGTTCATCGCGTCGCCTGTCCAATTAACTCTCGTTAAGTTTGCAGCGCCTACATCAATTGACGCTTTTAACAAATCCTTTTTACCTGCAGCCATAGAAGATTGGAATAACCTACCCGAAACCATAGTCAACGAACGTGACCCCTCAGCGTTCAAGCAGTTAATCACAAATCATTTCAGTTGTTAAGTTCGGGCTCCTCATTTAATTAATGAAGGCCGCCGGTGGCTCATGTATCGGCGTCACCTCCGCCGGCTGTCATGCTGCGTTCCTTTCATGCAGCCGCAGGGACGCGAAGTTGGGGGCCGCCGAGTGCATGCTTTGTGGTCCTTCCTTTTGTGTAGCAAAAGACGGGGGTGCTTATCCCGAGTACCTCTGGTCGTTAGTGAAGGCTGACGAGCTGACGGGAATTGCCGTGTCTTAGTGTCGAAAAGGCGCGCGGCGAAGACTTTAAGGATTTGCGAAGCCGGCGTAGGTGTTGTTCGTTTATGGGTCATTCGCCTCGAGAATGCTCGCCTGGCTCGAATGCGCATTCGAGATCTAATCGAAAGGCGTGGGTTCGGTCCCCACTCTGGGCGCGTGTTTTTCTTTCTTTCTTTCTTCCTTATATTAAAAAAAAATCTTAACTTCATTAACCGTAGTAAAAAATAGAGCCTAACCACACCCCTATTCCTCCTTTGGCGTTGTAGACTGCCGACCTATGTTTCTGTATTTCCTCAACGAGCCCCTCATTTTTCCTTACTATATATATATATATATATATATATATATATATATATATATATATATATATATATATATATATATATATATATATATATATATATATATATAAAGACAGAAATAAGAATTGGCAGTCAAGAAGACCTCGGAAAGCAAAGGGAAGGATGTCGTAGCTCAAGATAAAGAATTTGGAAAATAAGAAAGTGGAGAAAAAATGCCCGCCAGGTGGGATCCGAACCCACGACCTCCAGAATACCGGTCTGGTGCGATAACCACTACGCTACCGGCGGGGCTACTTTAGAATGTGGAGGCTAAAGTAGCCCCGCCGGTACTCTGAAGAAAGGGAGTCCTCTCCCTGAAACGTCAGTAAACTTTTTTCTATTTTCTACGTCTTTCTCGTTTGTCTCTGTCTCTCTCTAACCTTATATATATATATATATATATATATATATATATATATATATATATATATATATATATATATATATATATATATATATATATATATATATATATATATATATATATATATATATATATATATATATATAGAGAGAGAGAGAGAGAGAGAGAGAGAGAGAGAGCGAAGTCAGCGGGATGGCGAAAATTTTCGTTCTAAGCGGTATTTCGCTATAAGCGACTACTCAAGAAAAGCTGAACAATTTGAGATTTAACTTCGCCACAACTGCGAGGAATCAAAACACAATGTCTTCACTCAAACAAAACTTTATTCAGGTGGAAAAAAAGCAGAGCTTTGACTATTTCAAGTTCGTGCGGGGTGCGAGCAACCCCTTCTCCAATTTGACCGAGCATCGCATGAAGCTGTGGTCGCCGCACATGCATCCAATTTTACTTCGCAGCAGGCGTAGGTACTCCCGCATCTGTGCTATAGTTTGAACTTCACCTGGATCCTCGTTCGCCGGCTCCTCGTCCTCTTCGGGGCCACCAACCACAGTGCCGATTATCTCCGCATCCGTCGCTCGGGCGACCACGGGAGCGGCAGAGTCAGCCAACACAAACTTCTCGAAGTCACCTCTTACCTATTAGCCAGAAATTTGCCAGTCACGGAACGCTACGAGAGTTTCGCGCTGGAAAGCGACGCAAATGCCGTGGCTCGAGTCTGAGGTTGCTTTTGTTGAGCTAAAAAAAACGATTATCTGCTTATTGTGGGTATACAGTCGAACACGGATATATCGAACACGGATATATCGAATTATTGTCTATATCGAACTCATAAATTATCCCCTTGAAAATGCTGTGTAAAAGTATAGGAATTCGTACGTTTATATCGAACCGTATTTTTCCCGACATTGCGTATATCGAACGCCGCGCGAGCCGGAAGGTGCTTTTCGGCGGTCGCTGCACCCCCGATTGAGGTTGAGGAGGATGTGGAGGAATGTGCGAGCATGGCGAAGACTGGCTAGCGGAACTAATTCCTTCTACTGGAACGAATTTTCGCTTGCCCAGTCGGGCCCCGCTACCGGCCGCCGTAGCGTTAGCGAACGGAGCCCGGTATGGTAAATCTGTCTAGGCACACAAGCCTGAACGCTCGGAAAAGGTGACAGTGCGAGGTAGGGATGCCCCGACTGCGCACGTCCTTTTTTTTCGGCTGCGTACGTTCCCCGACTTGTCGAAAAATAGTTTTTTTTCTCTCTCTCTCTGGGTCTGTCTTCCCCCGGTGTCGTCTCAGGAAAGGGAAGAGGTAACGAAGGCGCTGACGGCTGCCTCCTTCTTTTGCATTTTGCTGCTGTTGCTGCTGGCGAGTTGTCCCGCACTTTTGGAGATCACTGTTTCTCTCGGAGATGACCATCGCGAGCGCTTTGTTGGAGTCCGTTCAGAGAGCCTTGGAATTGTTACCTTCAATGTTCTGGTGGTACGTGCGCCCTGTTCTTCTTTTGCGTGCGTGTTGTGCATGGTGTGCGAAGGCGCAGCGTACTGCTGGAATTTTCTAGTTGTGCAGCCTCGAGAAGATCGAGACCAGCGTCTTTAATTTCATTTCCAGGACGAAGAAGCAGGCCAAGATCAGCGATTTTTTTTTTTTTCACGGAAAGAAAGTGTCCTGTTGCGTCGTGAGTGCGGAATTAGTTGTCATTCTTGAATGCGACGATCGGTAAGTGATCGTCCGCCATAGGTGAGGTCTCAGAGCACATATTTTTTATATCGAATTTTTCATATATCGAACTATTTCGCGATCCCCTTGGAGTTCGATATATCCGTGTTCGACTGTACAGCGCAATCATGAAAACTAACCGGGTTTGCACTAGGGGCTTTGCGTGACTACTGCGCAATTAGTTCCCCAGGTGTGCAGGCTTAAAGTTTGCAAAACAAGAGTTTTTCGGCACCCCGTTGTTAACGACACTGCTGAGTCTACGGTTCGAGTGTCCGTGTTTGTGCACAATTGCGATCACGCCATTATCCAATGCCTAGGAACAAAATTCAATGACCACCTCACGCATTTGGACCGTTCGTCAAAAGTCGGATGGCGCGAATCGAGCATGACCGGCTCGAGAAAATCACCGGGGAAACACCAGCTTGCGTTGATACGCCATGTTGACAGCCTGACTCGCGGTTGGGTCGCCGCCGCTCGGCGACGCCCGCCACTTCGATCTAACCGGGTCAAGCTCTTTGTGCGCTTCGAGTAATGCGGGCTAAAATGCAGGGGTTTGGGTTGGAACCAGAAGAAATTTCGAATAAAGCGATATTTTGAGAGCAAAGCGATTTCGTTATAACGCGGGTTTACCGTATATATATATATATATATATATATATATATATATATATATATATATATATATATATATATATATATATATATATATATATATATATATATATATATATATAGAAATAAGGGTTGGCAGTCAAGAATGCCTCGTAAAGCAAAGGGGAGAATGCGGTAGGTCATTGAAACAGATGAAGAATTTTGAAAGAGGTGAAAAAATTAGCAGTGGCTTAGCTTGGCTATGCCAGGATATACGTAGCGTGAACTAAGGTCCAGCTGGTTATTCTTACGTTTCCTGGTTGTCTAGGATTAGCTGATTATCATGCTTACTGCTGCTAAAACGATTTCCAATCAATCCAATCTAGTCCAGTCCAATCCAGTCCGGTCGGGTCCAGTTCAGTCCAGTCACTGCTCCTCGCGCATGAGCAGAACGGCTCTCCAGAAGCCACGCAAAACGGCTATCAAGCGGCTTTCGCGCAGCGTCAGACTTGGCTACTGTGCAACCGAGGCGCACAGCTGGGCACGCTCCGGCGTCAGTGCTTCTGCAGCGGATATGACGTCCCTCCTCTGGAATGTGCAGACCCAATTCTCTACACACCCGCACTCCAATTGGATTGGATAATCCCATACAATCCAATTTAATCCAATCCAATCCAATGCTCCTCGCGCTTGCACAGCACGGCCCTTCAAGGTCCACGCGAAACTGCTCAACCTCGGCCAGTGTAGCTTACGCTACAAAAATTATGTTGATTCCCCTGTCATAGGAATCAGTAAAACACGAAAGTGAAATGTGCAGTGAAATCTGCAGCTGAACATTTGCGGGTCGGCGGGTGTCTTGTGGGTGCGCTTGGTGAGCGTGTCCTGCTGGCGGGTTGCTTCGGCAAAGGTGTACCGGCGTCATTTCCGTGACGGATATGATGTCAGTGAAATCTTGGTGTATTAAAACACTTTCGTGTTAAAATATAAATTCCGATAACGAACAACCCTAAGTATAACGTACTCTTTAGTACTAAAGGTTGCTTCTCCGCAAGAAGACCCTTTGTGTGGGGGTGCACACTTTACAGGCCGCTTGCTTCGTTGTACTGGCGTCTCTTCCGTGATTGATATGACGTCAGTGAAATGTGTTTCCTGGAAAAGAACACTTTCGGATTAAAAATGCCCGCCGGGTGGTGTCCGAACCCACGACCTCCAGAATACGCGTCTGGTGCGATAACCCCTGCGCTACCGGCGGGGCTGTTTCCCCTCCACTTTCTCGGGTATTTATGTTAAGGTCCCCTTCAACCCGAGTAGTCCGAGTGGCGCTGGCTACCACCCCCAAACACAGGAAACAAAAATGCCTTAACATAAATACCCGAGAAAGTGGAGAGGAAAAGGCCCCGCAGGTAGCGTAGTGGTTATCGCACCAGACGCATATTCTGGAGGTCGTGGGTTCGTATCCCATCCGGCGGGCATTTTTCTTCACTTTGTCTTTCAAAATTATTCACGTTTCAATGACCTACGGCATGCTCCCCTTTGTGCTTTACGAGGCATTCTTGACTGCCAACCCATATATTTCTGTCTTAAATCAACGAGCCCCTCATGTCCCATTCTGATTCACTATATATATATATATATATATATATATTATATAAAATGTGTGTGTGTATCAGTATTTCACCGCGAAGTCACATATAGGGCCCAAAGGCAGAATTCTTCCGTTTCCGTCCAATCAAAAAACAGCACGCACTTTATTTGTGGGAATGGAGGGAAGAAATTTGTGGGGTGATGGCCATAGGCTCCACACCCTATATGCTAAGAATGCCAACCTCTTCTAGTCCGCCAAACTCGCCCAATATAACTCGATGCCGGTTTCTTAATTTAACTCTTCCAACATGAACTGGATCACCCAAAATTTTAGCTTCATATCTGGTCTGGAGACATTCACGTTGAAGCCACAGACGACTGTTACCTGATTGTGTTGATCATATTTAACCACGAGGCAAAATGCGTGGGCACGAAGTTCTTGATATCAGCTTGGGTGTGCTTGAACCGTAGGGCTTGAACCGTAGCGAAGCTGCAGGATTTCTTTTCTACGTGAGCACTGGAGTACACATCACCACGCATTTGTACAAGTTTGAAATTATTCCTGAACGGCTCCTTTTGGATACCCCGATGATAGTGGCATTACAGTGTCCACGCCACAACTTCAACTGTGCATACCGTGCTAAGTGAACCCCCACAGCGCAGGGAAAAGAATTTATGTGAACCATCTTCCCCTACCCTTTTTCCCATGTCCCACAACAGGGCCTATTGGCCTCCTCCTATAATAGACTCATCCATTCCATTCCATTTACGTTGGGCGGCCGCCGCGAGCCACGCGCTGACAAGCGCTCGGCATTTTCTTGGCATCTTTAACGCGTTACGCGGCGCCACACATTACAGCCAGCTAGAACAGTTCCGCTGTTAAAAACAATGAAGTTTTTACCAACAATAAAGTTTTTACCAACCAAGCTGTTAAAAAATGATGGTGTGGGGGAGGGTTGGGGGAGTAGGATGAAGAGGGGCGGAAGGAAGAATGGGAGGAAGAGAGGCCTTCGAGATTCAAACACCTGAAAATTTGATTTTAATTGTTTTAAAAAACGGCAACCTTTTTTTGGCTATTGTTGGGAATGACCTTCCCACCTCCGACGCCAAGGTTGTGACTCGCATCCCAGCTTGTTAGCGATGTTGGGAATCAGCCATCCCAACGCTGTCTCCGCTGTTGGGACCGGGCTCGCTCACCGCAGCCACCACTGTTGCGACTCGCCATCGGAGCGCGGCCACCGGTGTAGCGGCGTTGCCATGCTTCGTCCCCTATCGACGCGGCGCAGAGCAGAGCGATGAAGTTCTCGAGAGCCGACGAAAAGTTGAAGTAACATACAGTATGTACAGTTGAAGTATATACAGTATGTACAAGGGCAAGCAAACATTACATGACTCACACAAAGGCGACAGCACCTCTCCACTCGGTGCCTCCGAAGAAACAGGTGCCGAAAAATGTCTCCGAGGAATGCCGACAATGTCTCCGGGCGGGATTTTATACCCCCGGAAGTTTGTTGGCACCCCGAGAAGTTTGAATCACTCAATCAGGACTCTCGCTTGCTGAAGTTTGAAATCTGACGAATGGTAGCGAAGCGGTTGAGTCAGCCGAGCCGCCCCGATGGGGAAAGGGAGGGCGACGCCCACGCCGTCTCCGCGAGCTCGCCTCCAGGCGAGTAGCGACATGCCCGTTGCTGGACGTTCACCCAATGCAGGATTCGGCCGAGCCGCCGCGACGCAAAATGAAAGGCGACTCTGCGGCGAGGCAAGTCTGGGCAAGTCGGCCACGGGCGGTTTGGTCTAATTTGGACGAGGCGTGAATCGCCCCCGCTGTCGGCGCGTCGCCACATGCAACGAATTTGGGCCGGGCGCTCTGGCACAACACTACCTAAACGCGAAATGTCTCGACTGTCGAATGACCATGCACATACGAAAGCCTTCTCATTAGCACTGACCGTACTGACCAAAGAAGAGTGTCGAGGAGGAATGGAGAGGCGAGGAAGTGGAAAATCGAGGGTAAGGGGAGTAGATAAGCGACATTGAGACGATAGACTTGGAAGGGAACGCACTGGAGCAAGAAAATATAAGCAGGAGAATTGGCGATAATTACGGGATCTCAGTGAGTGAGTGAATAAACTTCATTTGTCCAGTCTAACTGGTGGTTGCGGTCCCCCGCTTTACCTAGACGACGGACAGGTATCTCTGGGTCCCCAGCGGCGCCCGAGGCGAAATTGGACTATATAACGGTGCATTGCTGCTAGCTGTCGCCATCTTTAATCCGTGCAGTTCGGCGGCGTCTTCGGCCAGCGTTACCATGGCAAGCTGGGCGTTCTCCCGACTGTTTTGAAGCGCAGTCCCCATTCAAGGTGATCTTTAATTAATAAAGCGCTTGTGTGTGCAACGCCACAAGATGTGTACTAGTGTGGCCATGCGGAGCATGTTAGGGGTGAATCTTGTTAAATATAGTACTGGGTTGGGGAAGGAGCAGCATATCCTGCGTGTTGATGCTTGGTTGCGTTTGAGGGATGGTCGGGCTGCGGATACGTTTTCCGCCCTTGTAGTGGTAGATGATTTCGCTGTAGCTGAAGGGCTGTTCGAGTGGGTGGGGAAGTTCGGCTCGGTACTGTCGTGCGTGTTCGCAACCCACCTCGTGGGCTTGTTTGTTACTGTCCAGCCCGAAGTGCGCTGGGGCCCAAATCAGAGAGATTTATGGGGGTCCGCAGCATGGGATTAGAGAGAGAAAACCTATTGGAAGGGCACGAGGTACAGGGAGAGAAGGGAAGAGAGGATCGAGGAGAAATTTAGATGAAAAAAAGTTTATAGTAGTATAAAACGTCAGGCTGAAGCGGATCGGAAGTAGTGCTGCTGGAAGGCGACTTGGAAGGGAACAGAGGGGGAGGAAAGGTGAAGTGGTGATGGTAGCAGAGGAGGGATCGATGGAGTGGGTTAGAGAGGGAGAAGGGAAGAGGGTTAGAAAAGTAGAAGAATATAAGGGAATGATATGAAGGCGGAGCTAGCTAGGATTAGGGATCGGTCAATGTAAAATATGAAAGGGGTGATGGAGGGAGCGAAAGAAAGGACGATGGGCGGTGACGAAGAGAACTGGTGGAAGAGAATGCATGTAGGGGGAGGGATAAAGGAAAGGAAAAATAAGTGATACAGAGATGCGGAAAAGGAAGTAAGGATAAGTGAGGTTTCTGAGTAGTAGAGGGTGAGCAATAGGAGTGCAGCACGAGGGCAAAGGGAAGAGAAGTACTCGAGGAGAGGGAATGTGGAGGAAGTAACTGCTATGAGGGGAGGGAAAGATGGAGGTTGGCGGAACGAGTGGAAGAAGGCTGGGCGCCAATGAGGAGACGAATGTGAGGAGGGAGATGGTAAGAAGACTTAATCGGGAAAGAGAAAGCACAGGAATTTATACACCCCCGCCCCCCCCCTCCCCAAAAAAAAATCCACAACCACTCTACCCAGGAATTTATACACACACCTCCACCAGCCCCCGTCCAACTCCACCCCCCCCCCCCCTCCAATAGGATTTCGACCCCCCCCCCAAAAAAAAAAAGAAATTCTGGATAAACCTCTGAGAAGGTGTACTGCAGAGGAGTGGTGAGGAATAATCTTGAAGCAAGGGAACCGGAGGGGTAAAGAGGGGGGGGGACAGAAAAGGTATACAATTTAGTCAAAGGTAATAAATGGAGAAGGAAGGTAATAAATGGAGAAGGAGAGGAACACCGGGGAGGTAAATGATAGAACCGGAGGGAAGAGCTTGAGGAGCAGCTGAAGACATCAGTAGGATAAGGAATTGTGCTAGTTGGTTTTGCATGATGACTGACTGCGCTTTGGGTAACAAGGTACACAATTTAAGGAAGACAGCCTGAGCGCATTGTGTGCCTGGTAATCCAAAGCGCAGTCAATCAGCCCAAGACAGATCCATACAGCTGCTGAATGCCACTCATGCTTCTCTATCCACAATAAGACATGGGCAGGCAATACACTATCGACTTTGGACAACATTTGCAGTGAAAGAAACAGACACGCAGTCAGTTTTTTCAGTGCCAGTTGCTTCACCCACTGTTGCGACCGGGCGGGGGCACCCGATCCGAGCTCCATGGCCTCCGACATACGAGTGGTAGCGTGTATGATGCGAGCGGCCAGCCGCTGTTGCAGCCGTGAAGAAGTCCAGAAGCCGTAGGCTAACGTAACTGTTTACTTCATAGCGAGAGGTGAGCCGAAGCCAAAGAACAATGCCCCGACGGGCGAGGTTACAATACAGGACTCGAGCAGAGCGACAACATCGATTCGCTGCTCTAACAGGAATGAGTTACAACGCTTGGGCAGCTCTATTTATACCCAACAGCGATAACGGTCAAACGCAACACGTGGGAACACGCACAACACTCTTTCCAGAGTTCGTAAGCCGTTCATAGCCTCGGGCACGTTGAGTCCGAGAGAGGGGAGAGGGGAGGACTCCGTTGCGATCACCGGGGCCTGCCTCTGTGTCCTTGAAGAGCGTGGAGACGAGCCGTGCAGGCAGCCGCCGAAGTTCAGCCGCCGCAGGCAGCCGCCGAATGCGCAGAGAGCGAAGCGTCTGACGAGGCTTTGTCGCAACTTGTTGCCGACATGATTGCGCCTGTTTTCGAAGGCGCACGAGTGGCTTCGCCGCACAGCCGAGGAGTGATGCGGGGAAGTACTGCGGCGCTGGCCCATTCGTAACAGCTTCTCCGCCGGGGGTCCGAGATCCCGATGGATAAGGGTCTGCAACCGTTGTCCGGAGGGATGCTGTCGAAGTGAAGTGTTCGGCAGACGCTCGACTCCAGGCCTTGTCTATACGACACCGTGCTGGAGCCTCACCGGGCGGGTCACTGGACGAGTAGTGGCTCCCCAAGAACGTCTCTGGCTTGGTCAGGCAAGCAACAGAACAACACAGGAAGACACAACCGCATCGCCGGCAAGTGCGAAGACAAATCCACACTGAAGATCTACCAGGCTTTTAGTTGCGAAAAGTACGCGAATAACTAACTACTCTAGTTATATTTTTGCCCAGCAGTACTTTAGACAAGTGACAAACCTGAAAGGTGACATTTCGCGTGATTGGAAATGTCCCACACACAAAAAAAATGCAATCGTAAAGGGCGAAACCTGCTCCAGGAAAAACAATGAAATTGAGAAAGTCAGGCGTCTACAGGCCATTTCTTGCCTTAAGGACTCCGACTTAAGCCATCAGCATTGCCATTCAGCTTCCCCTTTTTGTACCGCACTTCAAACGTATACTGCTGCAGAGCCAGACTCCAGCGTAGGAGGCGAGCCGTGCAGGCAGCCGCCGAAGTTCAGCCGCCGCAGGCAGCCGCCGAATGCGCAGAGAGCGAAGCGTCTGACGAGGCTTTGTCGCAACTTGTTGCCGACATGATTGCGCCTGTTTTCGAAGGCGCACGAGTGGCTTCGCCGCACAGCCGAGGAGTGATGCGGGGAAGTACTGCGGCGCTGGCCCATTCGTAACAGCTTCTCCGCCGGGGGTCCGAGATCCCGATGGATAAGGGTCTGCAACCGTTGTCCGGAGGGATGCTGTCGAAGTGAAGTGTTCGGCAGACGCTCGACTCCAGGCCTTGTCTATACGACACCGTGCTGGAGCCTCACCGGGCGGGTCACTGGACGAGTAGTGGCTCCCCAAGAACGTCTCTGGCTTGGTCAGGCAAGCAACAGAACAACACAGGAAGACACAACCGCATCGCCGGCAAGTGCGAAGACAAATCCACACTGAAGATCTACCAGGCTTTTAGTTGCGAAAAGTACGCGAATAACTAACTACTCTAGTTATATTTTTGCCCAGCAGTACTTTAGACAAGTGACAAACCTGAAAGGTGACATTTCGCGTGATTGGAAATGTCCCACACACAAAAAAAATGCAATCGTAAAGGGCGAAACCTGCTCCAGGAAAAACAATGAAATTGAGAAAGTCAGGCGTCTACAGGCCATTTCTTGCCTTAAGGACTCCGACTTAAGCCATCAGCATTGCCATTCAGCTTCCCCTTTTTGTACCGCACTTCAAACGTATACTGCTGCAGAGCCAGACTCCAGCGTAGGAGGCGAGCCGTGCAGGCAGCCGCCGAAGTTCAGCCGCCGCAGGCAGCCGCCGAATGCGCAGAGAGCGAAGCGTCTGACGAGGCTTTGTCGCAACTTGTTGCCGACATGATTGCGCTTGCGCCTGTTTTCGAAGGCGCACGAGTGGCTTCGCCGCACAGCCGAGGAGTGATGCGGGGAAGTACTGCGGCGCTGGCCCATTCGTAACACCACTTAACAATGGGAGTGCTTGGTACGACCAATCCTCCAACTAACTGTTAGATTGTGCCACTAGCTTAACCACACTAGTTGTAGCTCAACAACACATCGAGAACAGCTGGTGCACGGTTAACAAGGCTCAAAACTGTGGAGGCAGAGCCACTGGTGCTGTACACAGGGGGTGGGGGGAATGGTGTTGCATTCGGGCAGGCGCCCCCGAGCCTAGCTCCGTTGCCTCCGTCATGCGAGAGGTAGCGTGGTGGTTGAGCGCGGCCAGAAAATGTTGCTGCCTTGGAGAAGACCAGAAGCCGAAGGCAAACTTAACTGGCTTACTGCATGGCAAGAGATGGGCCGAAGCAAGAAAGGTACAATGCCCCAATAAGCCAGGTTACAGTACAGGACTCGAGCAGAGTGAGAGAATTGATTCGCTGCTCCAACAGGAATGAAATTCTGCGCCTGGGGCCCCGCTATTTATACCCAAAGCGCTAATTAATGGTCAAACCAGCCTTCCCTCTGGTTTTTGCACACAACGCGACATGGTACAGACCAAGGAGGTTGTCCTTGGTACAGACACCACACAACGCTCTTTCCAGAGTTCGTGAGGGGTCATTAGTAGTGGCGAACGCTGGGTTCGAGAGAGAGGGGTGGAGAGAGGGCTTCCCCGCTGCGGCTTCCGTGTCCTTCGGACGTGTTTCTACACATCGCGTTCGCCGCCGCCGAAGTTTGTATCACGCTGACAGCGAGGCACCATGCGATGTGGCATTTCCCAGGCGTGGCCTCCGCGATCGGCTACCGGCGGCGCGCCGTTGCTCCGGCCGTCCCAATCACCCGGAGAGAGCGTAAGTTGAAAAGGGGGCGTGGCCGCGTTTTTCGCCGCACCGCGGCGCGCGTAGCCTAAGGTCGCTAGGTCGCTTTCCCTGGCGCGGGCGGGCGCAGAGGACGAAAACTCGGCCTTCGCAGCCTGTGTGCGACGTTTAATAATAAAAAATAAAAAAAGTTACCGCACACCAATGCAGGAGAAAGGTAGAAGTAGTACTACTTCTACCTTTGCTGGTGCAATTAGGGTAGTTACTAGTGCCTTTGAATTTTCGACGTAGACTATGCCCGGGGTGATGCATATGTGAATTCATTGCACAGCAGTATTCTTTTTTGTAGTCACGCATGGTTCCAAAACACAACACGTTTTCCGGTTTTATTTCTGAAAATCTCGTACATGTTGTTTGGAACGCACGGAACGCATATTCCGTGCGTTCCGAGCAAAAACCAAATTATGGGAACTCAACCGACCAAAATCCAACCATTAGTAAACACGAAAACACTCCTTATGCCGTTTCCTTTTTTCTCCTTTAAATGTGCGGTCTTTGACAGATAAAGTAGATGACATGGCAACACTACTTGAAACGTTTGACATAACTTTTACCGCGATACTATTAACAGAGACGTCGTATACTTCATCATCTGAAGTGTATACTGTCCAAATGGCTATCGGTGATTCTTCCGCAATAGGCAGATTAAACGTGCTCGTGCCGTTTATTGGCATGCATGCTTGCATATACAAACGTACAGAGAGACTTCCAGTCTACCCATACCGCCTATACATGGACGTGGCCTAAGTAATGTAATAAAAATCTTTACCCGAGTTACGATTGGTATAGTTCTCCACTTTATGTGTTCATTCACTAATATCCCGAACAACTTACAGCCGATGTTGTGCATACAGATATTAGTGATCAGCTTAACTGCTCACCGAAAAAAATAATGCCCTTAGTATGTCATGCCAACAAATTATGTGCAGAATATATTACCCCAGCAAATCTAGAAATTCAGAAACAGCCTTTCGAAAAAAAAATACGTATGTAGAGTCGATAGCGATATGACAGGCATCGCGGAATACCATGACTTTCTCACTCACGGCAAATACCCGTACTTACCCGATTCTAACGCGCACCTTTTTTCCGCAAAATTACGCCGAAAAATCGCATGCGCGTTAGAATCGGATACGAAACCGAAACTGCCGAAACAGCTGAAATTTCGTTCCACCCATCACCATCGCCATCTCAAGATGGCGCCAAAGCCTTTAGCAACAATTTTTCGGATCTAGGCGCCTAGGCTTTGTTCTATCGGCGTTCACACAAATCGTCAAATTATTCCACTTGCGTGCATTTGATAACAGCAATGGCAGCAGCGGCAACGAAGGTGCGCCGCTTCCGCTGCTTACGAGCGGCTTCCACGCGTTCACAACGAGCGGTTGGCTGAAGCGTATGCCTCTGGAGAAGCTCGCGAGATGGGCATGCGCGGCGTGGGCCACGATCCCATCGAACATGGTTGTACGTTCGTTCAGAAGTGTGGCATCGCGAACGCGCTTGACGGCACCAATGACGAGATGTTGCGGTCAGCGAAAGGCGACAAGGAGCTCTCGGAGAGCGACGAGGAGATGAGTGAGATTACTTCGGGGAATAAATCGCCCGTTTCTCTCGCATTCGTTTTTCTTTCTCACAAAGTTCCTTTCGCGTTACAAACGGAGGTGCAAGTTTTTTCGGTTTTTTGCCTGGAAAATCGGGTGCGCGTTAGAATCGGGTAATTACGGTAATTTGGTAGCGAGATTGCAGTAGGTACTTGAAACCCCTAAGCATATTAAATAAAACGCAAAAAATGATTGATTCGTACACGTGGAAGCCTAACAGATTATTTGACTATCGTATACGTAGTCTCCTGCCTATAAACAATACACGAGAGCTTATCGGTATTACGCTGTTTTCGCGCACGTGCACTCGCACACACACACACATACACGCGCACAGACACGCGTACGCGCACACACACACACACACAACGGATACCCAGAGCGTTCGAAACAACTTAAAAGGCAAAAAAAAAAGCATATATTTTCGCGCAGCGATATCGCGCGAAAATGCTGTAACAGCGAAAAAAGAATTCAGCACGCTGGCATTCACTCTGCCCGAGATGACAGAACCCTGGTCTCTGGCATTTGCCTTTTAAGCAAACGACCACTAAAGCTGAGTGCAAAGGCAATCGTGGGTGTTAAACTTGTAGGATCGAGTCAAAATGCATAGACCACATATTGAGAATTTTCTATCCCGAAGGCGCGACAAGGAAGGCTGATTCACAACTCAAAGCGCAGGCAGCGTCGGCCAGACGAGCCTCGCTTCATGATGATGATGATTAGTGGCTTTCCCTTTGAATCGGGGCGACGGTTGTCAGCAACCGACTTGCCAGTTTTATTACGCTTACTCGCCCTACTCCCAGCTAACCAAATAGATTTGCATCCTCCCTCCCATCTCCCTCTCTTCCCTGTTTTAAAACTCATCGCCCCCACCCCCGTTTTTTTTCTCCCCTCGCTGTTCTAAATTCTCATCCGTATGATTACTCCGCCTGCGTAATCCCTTCAACCTTAGGCTAACGGCGCCGCCTCGCGGCGTGTGTCGGAGATAGCAAAATTACACCGCTCCCCTTGCTTCCGCGCCGAATGGGACAGCCATAGCGCGCCGCCGGAAGCACATCGCGGAGGCCACGTCCCAGGCATGTTGCAGAGTGTGGGATCCGTTGGCTGTCGCTGCAAGCCTAAGTCACCGACAGAGGCATCCACTCGGAAAGTGCACGTAGTGGAGGCTCTGCCACAAAGCAGAAAAGCGCTGCACGAAACTTGCAGCACAGCGGCGCGCTGATTCATAACAGTGGTGAAGGGCCCACAGCACCCCGTGAAATTCTCGGCTTAGAGAGATAAAAACGAGGGCACTTCCTATGCCTGTTATTTGATGATTATTACAGCTAAGTAAGTCTTTGGAAGATCTTTGGGAGAGGCATTTGTCCTGCAGTGGACACAACCAGGCTTATGACGATGACGACAGCTAAGTATCTTTATCATAAGTCATGCAGATGTCTGCTCTCAACACATCAGTCATTTGCTACGCCTGAAGAAAGGAGAAAAAAGGTGTAAAAATGAGTGGCATAGCTACTTGGGCCCTGTTAACCAGGTATTCCTATAAAAAGGTTGAAAGCTGGGCGATTTGGTAATGGTCAATCCTAAAAATAACTGCACACAAATTAACGAAGACACATGAGGACAACACAAGTGCACACTCGGTATTCCTAGTTTTCATGCCGTCAGCTCATCGAAATGCTCTCCCACTTCTCTAAAAAGGGGGAAGGTAGGAAGTGTGGGTGATGGGGGCATCCCATACAAGGTGATAGGCAGATCCCGTGATCTTGCAAGTAGGGCAGCTGGAAGATTGGTGCAACCATTGCACCTTTCCAAATTCCCCAAACTACTTCGCATTTGTTATACCCCCCCAGCATTGTGTGTTTTATTTAGCAGCGTTCCGCTATCCTTTAAAGTTTAATTCCAAGTTGTTCTCGTAATGTTCAGTAGCCCTTTCCCTTAATAAATACCGACTCCAAAATATTTTTTATTTCTTTAATCTGGGTATTTCCTCTTGCTGGATCAATACTGTATCACTGCTACTGTCGTTAAAAACCACATTATTCCCAACTTTCCAGAGCTAAACTTTAACCAGAGGTTCGTTGGTTCCCATCCACAAATATTTGTGAACTGCATACCTCTCTCGTAATCAGCCAAAAAATGTCTGCAAACAGAATTTCCAGAATACGATGCTCTACCACTCTGCCTTGCCATCGATGTGTTAAGTTGAACCCCGACTTTTTTCCAATTTTTTTCTAACCCTGCCATGTAAATAATAGTATTGGGAACAAATGAAGCACCCTTGCTTCATTTCAGACTGTTGACCCGCTGTGCGCATTACTGCTCTTAATACCCCAAGTTTTACCCCAAGTGAATAAAATTTTCTTGAATTACCTTAAGGAAATTTAAATTCATCCTACTCTGGAGTTAATCCTCCAATACGTGTTTAGTTCGTATCACATTACAGTGTCCTGATCAACGATGCCTTCGATGCATTACATTTTGGTTCAAGCCAGTTAAGCAGCTTCATTGGTATCCTGATAGACCTGTGGCTGGATGAGGAGGGTGAGGGGTGGGGGATTTTTCTTTGCTTTTTTCTGGTCAAGATTTCTCCAATATGTTCCTCTTTCCATACGCATCTGTGGCATTATGGCCATAAGTGGAGATTTCACTTCCTCTATATTTGTAAATGTATCTAGCCATAATTTAATTGCTTATGCCCAAGAAAACAACCTGCTCAACACGTTTCACACTTTAGCTATGCCATGTGCAGACAAGAAGATTGAGAAGCAAATAAATGGAGGGAACAAATTTATTAAAAAACAAGGTAAGCTCGAGCATTGAGATTTGTGACATAACTCTGGCTCACACGCACTTTTTTCATAGATTCGCTCTAGCACAAGAAAAGAAAAGTAAAAACAGGAGCAGACCAGCTTGTTCTAGTCATTACAAACAACGGAAACATTCACTTGTGTCCGACGAGCAAAATGCTTAATACAATATAGTACATTACCTCAAACGGAGAACGCCTTGACACTCAAATGAACTTGTGTTAACAATGGCCAAGGATGAATGGTCCAGCATCTGCAAACTGCATAGCAGCAGCCAGCGATCCAGTTGTTCCCAGTTCACGGAGTCACAAAACTTCAAACACAGCGTGATCTTGTACATACCGGGTAGTGAATGGTCTTGCACACTTTTACACGAAACACATCGCGCGTATCGCATTATGCCACACCACTGCAGTCTCTGACATGCAAAGTATGGCACATCTACTGCCACAAACAGATAAGGGTTACCTGAGCTGGTTTTTTATGGCGGTGGGTAAGAATGCCCATAATTGCCCATGCACGCACACACGCACAAGGTTCAGACGTCACGTCTCACCGTCCCTTGCAGCCTCTCTCAGCAACCTGCTCAGGGTGTTCACGCACACCGTCAGTTTCGCACATGACGAGCACACGGTGGCTGCAGGCGCCACATCCCCGCTGCCCACCTCAAACGCAAGGTCCAAGGGAAGGTCCCGGTTCGAGTGGTGCAACCAGTAGTGCTTGTCCAACAGCTTGAGCGTCGAGAACTGCAGATCACAGTGGTTGCAGTAGACGGACGTTAAGATCCGCCTTTTTTGGTGCGCCGGCAGTGAGTTAAAGGTGTTCAGCTGCTGTTTACCAGACACGAAGTTGGCATTGTTGCACTTCTTTGCCGCCGCTTCAGGCTGCTTCTGTGCTGGAGAAACAGCTGAGGAGACTTCAGAAGGATGGGGGGCAAGGATTTTAACCCTCTTTTTGGACGGCGCCACTTTCGGCTGTTCTACAGGACAGTTTTTGGAGGTAGCGACGCTCTTGACGGATGTTTTTGATGGTGGTGCCAGCTTTGGCGCATCGTCAAGACAGAGATCTGAAGGGTCCTCAGCTAGAATCTTGACTGGTCTCGGCCTTTTTTGGGGCTTGTCCTTCTGCACATCCTTCTCACCCACACCACCAACGGTCCTGGGGTTTATTTGGAGCGCTTGGCAGAGGTCTTCCTTGGTAGCGGCGGTGTGCGTCACCTCGTGATAGAGACGGGCCACAATCGTTTCAAAGACGGAGCTGCAGTATGAGCACTTGTACTGGCGGCGGGGAATCATTGGGGGAATGCGCACGCTTCTCTCTGGGCTTGGTGTGAACTTGAGGTGCGATCCAATGCCAGTGATGTGCTCCATCAGGCTACTGTACGTGGTGAATTCCTGCAGGCAGTGGCCACACAGGAAATTTTTGGAACTGAGAGTCCTGTGAGCGTGTGCGTCTGTGAGGAACTCGTACATAATTGCCACCGGCCGGCTGCAGACTAGGCATGACGCAGCCTCTGGGACTTCTGAAACAGGAATCCCCAATGAGCCTTCACAAGCAAACAAAAGGCAAGTGTCACAGGTCATTCCTTTCTCTGAGGGCGGAGGAGCGGCGAAGCTTTTAAGCACACGACATAGAGGTGATACGGAGGTTAGATGAAAGGCATGAGCACTGTGAAGACCACATGGGTTCCCATGCCAGCCATGCCAGAGCTCTTCGATGTGGGCAGTTGCAAAACTCCGCCTCAGAAAACGGCCCGCACCTGGACGCCCCCTGCTTTGGATAGTGCGTACGGTGGTGCCACTGCGGCCACTGCACGTACTATCTGGCGCCACCGTATGCACTATCCAAAAAACAAACTAACTATTTAAACTGCCAATTTTACGTTAAATTTGTTTTAAAAATGCATAATATTTTATTTTTGTACTTTCCTAAGTTATTCATTACTTTCCTAACTGCGGTATTTCTGTTGAGATTGTTTCTGCGTCTGCGCAACTGCCTCGACCGATTGGCGCTTGTGCGAACACTTCGGCATAACATAGGTCCTATCTGAAGTGCTCAATTTGCACTTATCGCTTGGCCTATATCACACTGTATGCCAAAACCAACCCACTAGCTGATAAAGTGGCTCTAAATAATCTTTTCAAGCTTGCGTCAAGCTTTCAAAGTGAATTTTTAACTTTTTTTTGCTGCCTCAAAACCACAGATGACGTGCAGCAGACGACACTGCGCAGGGGACAACGCACCTTGTTGAACACACAGAAGCAATTTTTTACTTCTCTTGGTTCGAATGCATATAAAACACTTGCGTGGTTGAACACCTTGTCTTCTTCGGCACAAAAAATAAACAAAAGCATCCAAATGCTATTTTTCGCCCAGCTCGTCGAGCGGCAAACCACGTTTTATAGTTTACTTTGTCCCCAATAGATGGCGCCACTGTACAGGAAAATCCAAAACAGTGGACCAATCGTGGGGCCACTTTTTGATGCATGGGGCCTATGGGAAGCTTCGCAACTACTATATCAAGTAACTCTGGGCCGTGCAGTGCCATTAGGGCTAACTGCCCGGTGCCACTGATACGGGGATGCTACCTTGGAGTCAAAGCGCATGTGCCCTCGCCCACGCGTGAGCATTGATGGCGGGCATCCCTAAGAAAGACGCATACATGCATGCACACAATTTTATGTTGGCTCTACTGATCCTAAAAAAGGTGCATATTTATAAATAACCCACTCAAGATGCATATCCCAGTGACAATGGGAATAAGCTTGAGGGTCAAAATCATTCCTTGATCTTGAAAATGGTGTCTATTATATTAGCCAATCTACTCAACATCGATGGTTGGCCAACGTATTGTCTGGTTAGGTAGCATAATACAAAAAAAGAAACACACGTCACTGGCCAAGTTAAAAATAAAAATAGGACTACTACGGCTCCCTTGCTCTCTGAGAAGATTACTGGGTGATATTTAAATCAGCGCCTCCCAAGGACTGCTTTTACTGTGAACAAGGGAGCAGTAGCGCCCCCAAAACGAGGAGGACTATTGTTATAGAGCAAAAGCTTGTTTGTTCCCCGAGGTGGTGGCACCCTTAGTCCAAGACATCAGGGTCTTGCACAGTTGCTGAAGCCCTGGTGCTCAGCATAAGCTGGTCGTTCAGGTCCAAGCTGGTCAGCACAACGTTCCACTGCTCAGGAGACTGATTGAGAATTGCAGGGACAGATTGGGTATTTTGGCAGGCCCATGTGATGTGGTAGAGAGATGCGCATTCGTACAGGCAGTGAGGGTATTTGTTTGAGGGGAACTGGTCAGAGTAGATGGCATGTAATAGGCTTACGTGAGTGTGCGTGTTAGTCTGCAGATGTCACCGGATGGTGGCTTCTCCTACACCGAGTTTCTTGTGGCAGAGGGAGCTTCTGGTGTGAGAGATGGTATTGCTGTAGGACGTCGTGGTACTGTGGAAGGGATGGGTTGCGGGACTTCTGGGTCTGACTGATGTGGAGCTCAGTGGATATACGCACGCTCAAGCAACAGGACGTGCTTGCTGGCTACCACCTTAAAGATTGTGTCCCAGCCTCCATACAAGACGTGTGGGTGCTATGAGGTAACTTGGCTTGCTTGTGAGGATTCTGCCCCCTGCCAAAGTTATGGCACGCAGATTTATGAATCTTTTATTACTGTAATGCTTTGCTGATTCGTAGGGGCATTAACAATGGCCAAGGCGATGGCCGCTTCCTTTCCTTCAAATTCAAATAGAATTGACGTTTTGATCGTATGTAGATGCAAGCTCTGCGAGGTCACTGTTGATTGCACTTGCCACCATAGCTTGGAGGCCTGGGTAGCTGGCTGCGCCCGTGTAAATTGTGTTGTATTGATTCCCATACTGTTCTTGGAGGTGTTTTGCTTGTGTTTGCCTTTGTGGTGCGTGGTGTTTCGGGTGCATATTAGGGTATCGGTGCTACTGTGATTTCTTATCTTGTGTCAGCCAGGATGTAAGTCATTGTCTTATGATATTGGCTGTGAATTGATATGATATGGGCTGCGAGCGTCAGCAACAACCGTTCTTGTTGGCTGCCGAGATGCGCTTTTATGAGCTCTGCAGCCGTGTCAAATAAACGCAAATAAACACAAGTCAAGTAGGCGCTCGGCAGAAGTGTTGGGTGGTAAGCGCAATGCTGCTTGCAAGGCTTCCTTATGATTGTCTCAGGCTGTAGAGAGACACGTGAAGTGTCAAGAATCGTTAATTTTCGACATGAAACGTACACAGCACCCAAGCCATATAAGCTTCACTTCAAAAGAAGGTACAAACAACTTGTGCAATGTTTATGTGTGGGTTCAAAACGAAATTACAGCACACAAGGAGCCCAGCACAAAGATGTGGCGGAGCAACTACTACCATTGAACAGTTTTTAGTGTATATACCACACCTAACAGAGCACATGTGATTGTCATTGGGTCTTTTTCCCCACCCAGTCTACTCAGCAGTAGACCAGCTGCCCTACCACTTTAAAGGACTGCCAGAGCCGCTTACTACGTAGAGATTTCATTATATGCATGCATTATATGTTTCATTTCATTATAAAGCAGGAATGGCCACATTCCTGCTTAGTGTGCATGGCAGTGCATCAAAGCATCACATCACAGAAGCAGATAAAAGAACCTTACTACCTTTTTTTTAGTAGTACTATTATTACCTTGTTTCTTTCTCAGAAATGAGAATAATGGTGCACGTAATTAGAATGGGCTGAAATACCTGTGACTAAATCAGTGTGTAATAGAATACACAAAGTTTGTTGAAACCTTCTAAAGCTTTGTAATGAACCTCACTGTTCTGGGATCACTTATCAACACAGTATGGCATGGAGTCTCATTTTACAGAACTTTTCAGTTCTAAGAACGATTTTAACGAACACAGTATAAAAGTGCACCAATATAGTGTTGTCAGCATTAAAGAATCTCGTCCAGCTACGAGAAAAATCAAAGGACACAGGGGGCTAACTGGCAGCCCGAATCAGCCTTACATAAATAAGAAGCTACGAGTTTACAGAGCAGGTGGAGTCATATACTACCCACAGGCAAAAAAAGTATTGCTGGGTTAAGTTCTGCAGTAACACAAAGATGCGGGCAAAAGTTATACCCCTGTCACACGGCAGATCTAATGACATTTAGAGCAAATGTCATTCGCTCTAAATGTCATTAATTCGGCACTACACGAGAACACCGAATGACATTTGAGGCGATGACATTTAGCGGCTAACTGAGGTACTGAAGTCCCAGACCGCAGTTAGCGGCCAAATGATAGCCTCGACAGCAGTGGCACGTGACTAGAGAAGAAATTTCAGTAATGAACCAAAGAACACTGTTTCTAAAAACTGTCAGTAAACTTATATTTTCCACTTCGTGTTGTTGTTTAAATAAAGACAGACACACAAGTACTAACAAAAAAAAAATCTCGTCCCCAGTGTACATGCCACCCTAATACAGATTTTTTGCGGACTTGGCTTGTGATGTCTACTGATGTCACCTAAACCAGTGATTTTCTCGATTTTACTTTAAAAACAATATTCTTTAGTTATGTCTTTAAAAAATATTATGTGTGAAAACGTGCTAGATGCACTCAAAATATAATTTTGCGGCTTTGCGATCTCGCTAATCGTCACCGCTACCACAATCAAATGACATTTGTTTCGCTGTGTAGACCCACACGACCGAACTGAATTTCATTAACAGCTAATGTCATTCACTTTGAATGACATTAGATTTGCCGTGTGACAGGGGCATTACAGCAATTCCACACGACTAGCCATGGTAGACCCTATAGCTCAGTTTTCTACAAAAGTCAATAAGGCTGTGTAAAACTGCTCCACAAAACAAGCTTTATTCCATGCCTTGCAAGTATTTTGAATGCAGCAAACTGCAAACACAGCCCCTATTTTGTGCAATATCTGTTTTGGCTGCATTCTAGCGGAAATTATTACAGAAGGTCTCAACACACACTAAAAACCATTGTGAATATCCAACTAGTATTTTAGAAGGTATCGCGATTCACGAGCTGCTTTACTCTAACACGTTAAAATTGGCATTTGTTTCAAGCTGCTAATGGTTTTCTAGAAAATGCTCCCCGAAATTTGGCATTTGTTTGGAAATGAATCAGTAATGACGACAGTAAAGAGCATCGATAACTTCTAAGAAATTGAACATTTTATTTCCCAAAAAACTGGTCATTGATTTTTCACTCATTCTTGTTTACATATATCATTATCTGCATCATCTCTATTCGATACCGGTCTGATCATTGACCATATCTCAAATGGGAGAAGGTTACCTCAACAACACAGCTTTCATTATCTAGGCACAACAATGTCAGTGCCGCATTTGCCAGCTTGAAGTATCGAGCAGTAGTCATGCCAATACTCAATGCATGGTTGTAGGGTTCAGCGCGCCGCCGCAACGCAGGCGATGAGGCGCGCCGTAGTAGAGGGCTACGGATTAATTTTGACCACCTGGGAATCTTTAACGTGCGCCGAAATCTCATACACACGGGCATTTTTGCTTTTCGCCTTCATCAGAAAAGCGGCCGCCGCGGCCGGGAATCGAACCCGTGACCTCATGCTCAGCAGCGCAATGCCTTAGCCACAGAGCCACCGCAGCAAGTCAATACTCAATGAGTTCGACAGCTGTGTTTGTGGAACTTGCTTCCAGTAAGTACTGGTTGAGAACAGTGCGACCATCAGGGCACGAGTGTACAGATTGCTATTTTGAAAAGGTCCATTTGGAGAGAAACTGGGTTGAACCCGATTCTCCTGAGACATGTTCTGGGTGTAAAAATAGTGCAAAACTGGGTTTTACAAGAGAATGAACAACCCTACTTATATGTAAAGATACTAGAAAACCTTGGAACCCTCGTTACCATAGTGCATTTCTTTGTGAAAGACTGCTAAAAGGTTCACTGGTCATTGAATCAGTGTGACAAAGGTAATACTTTCGGCTGTTGTGCGCAATTGGCATTCCGACTTCTGCTTCTGAATATTAAAAGATTTACAAGTGTTCTTTTGTATGTGCTCCCTGTTAACAGAAGAACACGTGCCTTTACCACAACACATTTGCGCATCAAGTATTCTTTGACCTCAGCACTCAAGCCACCGCATGTCTCATAATCCCTCCGTAGCGCCTCTACCGTAATCAAACCCACCCCAACCAATCTTTGGTCACTCCTTCCACTTCTACTACTTCCTTTTTAAGGAACTAGATTTACCCGGAGATGTTCAATGCAAAGCGACAACTTTTGGTTTTTAGTGTGGATTTCTTAAGAGCTCCAAACAGTTCTCTCCGTGCCGTGAACTTCCGCCATCTTTGTGAACACAGCGGCCACACATACACGTCAGCGATGTTCACACAAGCTTTTATTTCCTCCACAATTTCACTCACCCCCTCCCTGCCACCCTTCAGCAGTAAGCCCAAATCTGTGTGATCTACGCTTCCGATCTTGTATATAAGAGCTCACGCTTGCGGCCTTCCTTGCGGCACAGCAGTTTCGGGGCTCTGCTCGCGGACGAGACTCATACAGTATTCGTGCAGTTTCTTTTTTTTTTTTTTTTTTGTAGTCCTGGACTGCACACAAACTGGTCAGAACTGCCGAGACAAGTAAAAGGCCAACAGATTCTTACACACGACAGCGAAAACGTTTCGTCTTTTATTGAGCCCGCAGTTCATGGGCAGTCCAAAACTTCTCAAACAATTGTAATTCTATCTGCAAATAAAATACGGTGCTTCTCTGGAGCAGCTATGAGCAGCCTAAAGTGACAAACAAATGGGCCCACGTAAAACGTAAATCTAAGGTAAGTTCGAAATCAATGATGAGGGCATTTCTCCGTACAAGACACGCAGCGCCACTACGAGCAAATCGCCACCTGGCGTAGCGACGAAGCAACCACTCGCTTCCCAATGGCGGCTTTCAGTGCCGGCAGTCAGCAGGCACTCTACACTGCGCGCACAAACGTACAGGTTGTGCGTTGGCACTGTTTGCTAGCCTGATATGCAGGTTTACTACACAAGCATGACGACTAAGGTGAGCAAACACAAGTCGTGCACACGATAAATGCTTAACAGCAGACAGCAGGTCACTGGGAGTAACAACCACAAAGCTTGTGGTGTCTCGCACGCTCGAGATCACCTTCGCACCAAAATCAGACGCATGCACAGCACGCAATCAAGCATTTCATCAAAACACACTTACGTTGCTTGCTTTGCGGTAGTGGTTTCCTTCTGACTCCTGCGTTCAAAATAGCAAGAAAAAACGAATTTTCTTCCGAATTTTTGCCCGTGCTCATAAACATTGAAGCAAATGATGCAGAAGGTTCGCGGCTTACCAAATTTTTTCCTTTTACTCGGTGGCCTCGGCGGCTTCAAATCCAACTCCGGCTTGGCGTGTCGTTTCAGGTAATTTTGCCCGCGAATCACTTCCATGTGATGGTCGGGGAAATGGCGAGAGCACACACGCATCTCGTCGTCGGCCGTTATGTTGAGTGCTTCCTCCCAAACTTTTCGCATTCCATCGGATCTCGGAAAGGTAAAAAGCGAAGTATATATGGCATTTTTCACAAAGTTCGTCCTGCAGTTCTTTATACAGCATTTTCTCGCCATGGTCAACAAACGGGGAATAGCTAAGCAAATATGGATGCCGATGTTTGACGATCCCCCTCTAGAGGGCCGTGGACGTTCATGTGACTGGCTTAAACCAATAGTGTCGCTGAATTTGAGTGTCGTCATAGGCGTTGCCTGCGCGTTATGGAAGCAGCCAGTTGCTTTTATTTTTTGAACAGCGGGAGTGGCAGTCAACCTTGCATAATGCACAAAATGCGAACACGTGCGTTGCGAATGGACGCAACGCGTAATTTCAATGTTTTTCATCCACTAACGCGCTGCAGTGCTTGCTCAAGTGCCGAAGAGCAGCGCTGGCAAGAGGACTCAACCAGCTTGCGAACTATGGCGGCTACGTTGCCGCCATTTTTGCATGTTTACGCGAGTCCGGAGGGCACAGAAAAGTTTCCGTGCCTCATGCGGGGCCGTCGTTTCACGACACGGATCGGAGAGATGCGCCCTGAAACGAAGTAAATTAACCGGCATGCCATCTCTACATGCAAGTAATCGTCAGTCCTGAATACTTCCAGATTATGGCGTCACTTCTCCGTTTTTACACTCCCGCTGGCTACTTCTTAGGCACGTAACCAGGGGCGGTATTCTCGAGTTTTGTCCATTTTGCGTCCCTTTCGAAAATGTCCCTTTTGGCGAGCCCTGATTGGCTAAAAGCAAACAACCGGAAGTGACGTCACGCAAGCGCGGCAAACCTACTGCTGCCAACGTCCACTTAACCGGAAGTACGTCACGATAAAAGGGACGCAAAAGGGACGTTTTCAAAAGGGACAGTTACGAGAATACCGCCCCAGGGCGTTTGGCTGGGGGAATATTTCTTCCCCAGAACATTTTATTGTTTCCATTCCTCCTCCTTGTAAACAGGGGGTAGAAATGCACGGGCTAACCTCAAACACCTCTCTGCAGTATGCCGAAAAAAATCTTGGCTTGATCTCCTGCATATGTGGCCATTTCCCAATGAATCATGGTCGTCATTATGGCCTATGGCATGCACATAATGCCTTCTAGTAAATGGGCTGCCAAATCTTCCTGTGCCGTATTGAAATGTAGCCAGCCCAGGGGTTTCCCCAGGCATCGAATCAAGGGGGGGTGTCTCAATGGCTCTGGGGGGAAGGGGGGGGGGGTTCATAAACTAGAAAAGCTGTTTTTTTATCCCACTAGTTAAATAATAGACGTCTGTTAACCAAACGCTCATCCCCGTGACGTACGTTTTTCATTTTCTATATATATATATATATATATATATATATATATATATATATATATATATATATATATACACCTGAGAGGCGGTGCTTTCTATTCAATCTAAGAAAAAAAAACAAATTTAGAGAAATTCATTTTTTACCATGAAAGGTCCGTATTCAGTCTTTTTTTTTAATTTCTCGCCATTTTTCAACGTATAAGGACAATTTCGAACTTGTTACCAGGGCCAGTGACGAAATTTGAGTTCTTGAAACAATGTTTAGGTAGTACACGAATTATGCAGCACTTATAAATCAGGCAACGATTGTGCGCTCCCGATTTATTAAAACGCCAGGATTAGCTTCCGTAGCGCTTCGCCTCGCCAAATTGATGTCACGAGCTGTCGAAAACTTGCCACGAGCTGTCGAAAAAAAAGGAAATAAATACGTGCAACGCTAACAGCAAGCTCGGGGGGCGCACTTTTGTTTATTTTGCCCGAGGCTACTGCCAAGAATAGCAGACGGGCAGCCCGCGCATGCGCAGATCGATACTGAAAAAGGTCCACACAAGGACTGACAAGAGTGAAATTTGGGGATTCAAGGGGGGGTGTCCAGACAAACTAGGGGGGGTCTACACACCCCCTAGGGGGGGTGTAGGGAAATCACTGATGCCAGCCGACACCATTTGTCGGTTGGCTACATGCACGCTTACAAGGACTTGTAAATACGCTTTCATGGACTCTTACAACTTTCAGCTGACATGGACGCTTTCTGGAAGCATTACGCCTATTTCCAGCTGTCAGACGAATAGTCCAGAACATTGTTCTCGAATTCAGTTCAGTTTAACGGAACTTAACGAATTCATGTAAACAAAGCTGCAAGCAGTGCGAAATGCACACATGGTTAACTGCAGTTGACTTTACAAATCCACAGTGTAACACCGTGCAATCAAAGGTTCCATCTTCAGCGCATTCACCCCATATTTTAATTTTTTTTAAACACATAATTACCGTTCCAAAACGATTAAGAGTGAAATTTTGGAAAAGCTTTTATGCCCACTTCCAGTGGTTTTAATCACATCCAATAACTGATCCTACACTCTACAATTCAGGCATTTTGCAGTGGTCGTTGGGTCAAAATAATCGGCGCTTTTGTAAGGCTGTACAGTGAGATGGTGATGCTTTTTCCATGTTTACTCTTCCAACATTTCCACAGTCCCCCACAATATGCAAATGACCAATTTTGACTGTCTTCAGGGAATGACTAGTGGAGCAGGAATGTCAAGAGGAGGAGTTCAACAGAGCTCAATTTTATTCCACACATTCCGTGACATCCCTTCCGAGTTTGCGACATTGTGTACGACATTGAAACACATTTTCCCTGCTCAGAAAAGTGCCAGAAAGTGCTCGGCAACAATTTTTATCGGCATAATAAACTCCTCAACTATGCAAATCTGAGTTTCAGATGTGAAGGTGTGATGACTGTAAAAACACAAATGAAAAGCTCAGGACCACACAAGCTGCCGGTCATCATCAAAAACTGTACACTGCAAAACATCGCACTCCCACATGTGTTTATGTGTGTGTCTGTGTGTATAAAACAAAGAAGTGGTTGCAGTAGCATAAATTCAAGTCGAGGCGAGACACCTGTATTCGAACTGTCGCTGCACCATTCCCATTCTGTCAACCCTAATATGAAAAGTGCAAAACGCTAGTGAAGGCGATATTGTATGTACAACAGCCACGTGATGATGATCACATGACATAAGTCACCCAACACACTCCTGATGGGGAGGGAAGCAGAAAGCAAATGCTGCTGGTGTATTCTTGGTGATGAGCTGGGGAAGCGCAAAATTTTTGAATCTCAGTTCAAATGTTCCAAAGAAAGTTATAAAGAAGCCTGTGCTTATGACACCACAAATAAGTGACCATAAAAAAATGTGCACAAAAGACAATAGAAAAAGCATTATACAAACAGTGCTCACACGAGGGGAAATCAAGATTTACAATGAATTAAAAACAAGACGAGCACTTTGTAAACTTGGCACAGTGCGTGCGCTCAACTGATCTGCTTTGTCAGTATATATTAATAACAAAAATTGTACTTCAAATGATTACAACACAAGTGTGGGCGGCATCGTGGCAGCTTGAGTGAAACCCCCACGCATGACGGCCACAATCAACCTCACACACACACACACCTTCCTGTCAGCAGAAGGCCAAAATGCCAACCACTCTCCACACAGCACACGGTGCCAGCAAGCAGCAGACCTGTTGCCACGCTCCGACTAATGCAAATTGTAGGAGCTCTCTCCCCTTTCGAAACGGGTCAAGAGGCTCATTCTCGCTTTCTCGGGCGTGGCTGACCAGGAGAATGCTGCCGGCAGAACAACAATACAATGAACACGCGTGATGCAGTACCGTAAGTGGGCAAACTTTGGCGTCTCCTCAGGGAGCTACTAGGCACATAAAGAACCGGAAAAATACACTGGCGTGCAATATCGTACCTGTCGTACGAGTACTAAAATGTTCCTCCATTTGCAACCCGACCATTAGTGGCAGCGCTAAATGTGCACACGTATTCGAAACAAACTCGCACACCATTTGAGGGGCAGAAGGCATCCAAAGCCGTTTTTCTTTAAAGTGAAACAAACAGGACGAAGCAGTGCTCACACTGTACACAACAGAAAAATGAAATAAACCTTGGGATCGCTGCGTGATTAAGGCATCGAAAGCATGGCACCAACACTGAAGGCAATTGGGCATTGTTTTTAGCCATATGGCATGCCCCCACAGTACACAGACAAAACCTACTGAGCATGTAAATGGGACTGCATGGCAACAAAAAGCTATTTAATGAAAAGTCTGTTTGTAGAAACTATGTAGCAATAAATATTACAGCAACAAAAAAAAAAGTTTATTTTTTTTAAATAAAAATTTCCTCTGCAAAAACCATTTCTTCAACCTTTTTAACTGCCAACAAATTGGTCTCAGAAGAATGCACACTGCATCTAGGGCACTGGCAGTAGGCGTCAACACCCTTGTGCATTTCGAACTAGCTGTGAGGAATACACACATTTTTGCTATTACCGGAAAAACCGTGGTAAAAAATTAACAATGCTGAAGCACCCAAAATAAAAGAACAACAAAACTGGAAAACTTGTAAGACTCCACCCCCCAAAATGTTACATTCTCAGTGTTTGTTACAGTGGAGATAAAGATGTTGGAGGCGGAAAGCTCAGGCAACTAGAGCATATTGCAACTGGTCGTGAGCTTCGCAATACTGTTCGGTAGTCACGTGATGACAGCACCAGTTGACAACATACTAAACGCTTAGGAACAGTGCAAGGCACAGCAACCAGAACTTGCTCTCTCTATTACACATAAAAGGGTCTAGAAGCACACTTTTCGGCAAAGCCAAGCAAAGCAATGACATGGTGTTGTAGCTGTTTCGATACACAGCAACACATTTGACAAGATGGCGGCAAGCGCACCACACACCGAAAGATGGAAAAAAAAAGGAAAGCATACACAAAGAGTTGCTTTAGAATCCAAAGTTTGCCCACACGGTTCACACAATAGGTGTGCGTGATTACATAACAGCGGATTTTTGCAGTCTACACACCGCCCATGCAGGCATCACGCACACACCCGTTACACAACCAAGCTCCAGAGATTCGCACAGGTGTCGCAAAAGAATGGATGAATTTCCCCACAGCTGAAGTCGCTAAACAATGATGCTGCTTCCTTATAGACATAGTTGTATCTCTTGTTAATCTTTTCAACAACAGCTTTTTGTTTGAACTGGAGTACTGGATATCCTGAATCTCCTTTAGCTTTTGCCCAATGACCAATTGCAATTTATTTGTTTCGAAGTAGTCAAAGCTGGCATTTATTAATTGAGGGCCGACAAAATGATACATTTACTGCTTAAAAAAGAAGAAATGGGTTGAAGGGTAGCAATTATGGCACCACGTGGTAAAGGCCTGATGTTTAGCCTCCATCAACCGCTATGGTAGGGCAAAACTTAAGTGAGGCAAACAGCATGTCACTGCTTAGCGACTCAGGCTGTGTTTCGTTGGCCCCCCTTGCTGCAGTTCCCACGAGGGGTATTCAATGGGCATATTTACAACGTGCAGCCATCAAAGCAGGTAACAGGGCCGTGCATTATATTCATATGTAAAGAAGTTTATGAACAATACTCGAGAGGGCTCTTTCCAGCAGCGGAGACATTGCAGGCAGCAGCAATACAGCAGAATAACTCGGGTTTCAACAGGAGGAAAATAAAAAGAGAAGGCGAGGGGGAGGGGTAGTTCACAAAAAAGTGAAAATGAGCGGCGAGATAGAGGGACGGAGTTGGCTATGGATTGAGCCACACTGTTTGTGGCAGTGAGGAGGCAGGTAATGCGTTTTATCCGCTTACAAGCCTTGTACAACAAATAAAGGGGCTGCTGCTGCCAGCAATGCTTGCGCTGCCTCTCGCCGCTTCAAATGAGGGAACTCGACACGCTGCATTTGATGAGAGCGGGGGCCCCCGAGTGGGGAGTGCAGCAAGGGGAGCTTAGCGAAGATGGGCAAGGAAAGCCGGGTGGTAGTCTCATGTGGTGAGGACGTGTGTGGGCGTGGCACCATTGTTCTCGGCGAGTGCCGACTCGTTAATGGAGAGGTCGTGGTCCGAGACGTCCACCGACATCTCGAGGTCGCAGGAGTCCGGCGCGAACTCGTCGTGTCCCCCGCTGCCCGCTGCGCTCCCGCCGGAGAGCGCGCCCTTCTTGCTCAAGTGGGTCTTGAGGTGCTTCGACAGGTGGTCGCTGCGCATAAAGCGCTTCAGGCACTCAGCGCACTGGAAGCGCTTCTCCCCTGCAAGTGGAGGAGAGGGGAGGCGGCCATTGGTGGAACCCCAGCACAGATGCACACAAGCAGACAGGGTTGAGCTCATTTTTGGAGTTTGAGAATTACAGCACAGCACTTCTGTTACTCGGGTTCACCTAGATACAAATTTGTTTTACCTGCATTGCTTCCCATTGCATATTGTGTCAGTTACATCAGCAGTATCTTAAATTACGATTCTCAAATACAGGTGACTTTAAGCACTGCACCCTCAGTTATTACTTGCTGCAAGTGCCATTCCGTATACAGTAGAACCTTGCTGATACGTTAAAAAAAAAAAAAAAAAACGCGAAAGAGAAACGTACTACCTGGGAAAACGTATGATCCGCCGCAGTAAAAAAAAAAAAAAAAAAAACAGACAACATGCACGTTTCATGGCCTTTTTCACTTGTACATGTCTGTCAACGTCTGCTGGCACATGCTGCGGTCCTTTCAGAGCAAGAGCTCCTTTTCTAAACATTGCAGACTTTTGTCCGCATTGGGATTGTCCTTCGCGTGGAAATAACTCCGCGCCACTTCCAAGCCAACCACGGCCTGAGCATATGTGGTCGTCAGAGATGCCACCTCTTCCTTCCCGTCATCGTCGCCACCATCTTTCTCGGAGGCTTCGTCCAGCGCCGGCGCTGCTTCATGGCGTGATTCCACCACGATTTCTTCCAAAGTTAGCGTTTCGCACGTTGGGAAGTTGTTGTACAGGTGACGTTGGCTAAAGGCAGCTGTGTTACCAAGTGACTTCAGCAAGCCCAGCACTGCAAGAACGCTGTCATGGTGACGCAGATTGCCCGCCCGCCACTCGGCACCTGATGTTATGTCGCGCATGCTGTGCTTGGTCCGCACGTACATCAGCACGTTTTTTGTTCACCGTAAGACGTATCATCCGGTCGCACTTAGATGAAATTTCTAAAATTTTGAACGTACTTACAGGGAAGTTGGGTTATCCAGGAACGTAGTTACAGGGAAAAAAAACACCGTAATGCTATGTGGAATTTTTAGTGTTCACAATTGAGAGCGTAGTAACCGGAAAACCGTATGAACTGGGAACGTATCAACGGGGTTCTACTGTAGTTTCTCATCTGATACGCCAGCATACTTGAAGCAGCAAAATTACATCAATAAGATGGCACAAAGCAGTGATCTTTTTGTGACCCCCAGACATCACCAACGTCGCGATCAGGCTCGCCATTCTGAGTCGTGCAGCCTGCCCGCTGCGCGGAGGTCCCCCCCCCCCGTCGCACGCACCTGTGTGGGTGCGCTTGTGCCGCTGCAGCTCGTCCGAGCGCGTGAAGCGCTTTCCGCAAAAGAGCCACTCGCAAACGAAGGGCCGCTCGCCGGTGTGCCAGCGCAGGTGGGCTCGCAGGTGGGACGTCTTCCCGTACACCTTGTGGCAGCCCGCTATGTGGCAGACGTGCTGCCGGCGCTTGTTCTCGCTGCTCCTGCATTTTTCATAAACAGAGGGGGAGCCACTGTACCCGACTCGACTGGACTCAATGCACAATCGGTTTGATAAAGCACGTTTAGCTGCATCCGTGTGACGGATGCGACAACTCGTGCAAAAAAGAATATCGTAGCAGAAACAAACACAAGAGGCTACCCCATCCCACCATTTTCGATTTTCGTCACCGAAACTTCAATTAAATTTCTTTCGTATTCTCCTTTACAGCCTTTACACTCTATTTTTACTTTAATTTTTCACATCTCGCAATTTGTTGCTCTACGCACTGCATTTCTCGTAACAGCTAATTTTTTTTTTTTTTTTTGTTTCACAACCTGATCTCTCCACATGGGGGATGAGGACGCGAACAGAATCATAGAACAATACAATGAGCAACAAAGGCTTTTTTCATTGAGTTAGGAGACCGCGCTACTCTGTATGGATCGCTGGATACAGAAGAAAATGCTTTAGCTGGCCAAGGGTGCCGCTGTGGTCCACGGGCTCTAGGCTGCCACCCGAACAGAAGGAGTTACATCCTCTCTTCACAGGGATCCAAAATAAAGTTATTCTCTCTTTCTCCCTGGAATTTCCCAATTTTTTCCACTTGCCTTCTTTGTACTGCTGCAGGATACAGGTTTACTTATGACTACACTGTCGGTGCACTTCTGTGCTGCAAGCTTCGGGGGCACAGTTCATGGATGGGCAGAAATCGCACTGTTCTTGCCGTCTTTTACGCCCACTGCCATTAACCGTGCTGGTGTTTGCACACTTGGTTGGCAAAACTGTAATGCCAGCAACTCTCCAGTTAGAGTGAACTAAAATAAGGGCAGCATCTCGAGCAGGCGGAGGCGGTGTTGCTTTCAGTGCGCTGTGCGCCGTCGACTGCCGCTAGGTGCACGGCTGCAGAATCTTGCAGCTGATCAGCTACCACTGCCAACCGAAGGAAACATGGATGGCAATGTGCGTATATGCGTCCGGTGTCATCTGTGCGAAAGTTTATTTCTGATGTGTTTTTTGTCTGCCGCCCCCTGCCATGCTCGCCTTCTCTAGGGATCCACTCTGTTAACCTTAATGACCAACGGTTATCTTGCCTTCGCATTACATGCCCTGCCCATGCCCATTTCTTCTTAATTTCCACTAATATGTCCTTAACACGTTTGTTTCCTGACCCACTTGGCTCTTCTTGTCCCTCAACATTACATGTATCATCTTCCGTTCCATTGCTCGCTGAGTCATCCCAAAATTAAGTTGAACCCTCTTAGTGAGCCTCCAAGTTTCTGCCCCATAGGTGGGTACCGGTAAGATGCAGCTGTTATACACTTTCCTCTTCAGGGAAAATGGTAGGCTGCCATTCAGGACCGTGGTTCGAATCCCGGTGCCACGCAATTCCCAGCAGATAAAAATAAATCCGCATGTTGATCGAATCGGAGGAGGAGGCTTTGGGTGCAGCCTTATCCCGGCGACCATTGCCGATAACGCACTTCCTCACCAAAGCAGGATTGGCCACCCTGGTGTAGTAATGGCCATAACCTCCCATGACTGCGCCAATCAATCATTAGCTATGCACAACTGTGCTGACATATGGCAAGGCATGTAGCGTTAACATTGCTACTAACAATTAGCACCTAACAATTAACAGCAAATGTGCACATTAAAAATGCGCACATTTGCTGAATAGTACATCAGAGTGGGCTCGCTATTAGATGCCATAATGCTGCAATGCAAGGAATAATCGGTTTTTTATTAGAACCGCGAGGCTCTGCGCTTCGTAGAGACTGGCAGTTCATGCTGAACACCCCTCAGTTCGCGAAAACTTTGTAATACTCGAGCGTCAGGTGTTATGCGGTGAGTTGAGGAGAACACAGGTAACAGTCCGTGGACATCCAGAAGCATCCGCGCACGGACTAATTCACGAGATGAATCAAAATCGCGGATAGCACAACTGATGTACATGCCTGCAACCACCACTGCTCATCACATCAAGGCCCGCAGTTATCGTGCTCTACCTGGAGCAGCAGTAAGTAAAGCAGAAATCACATTTAGCCGTTTACAATCTTGCTTAGCTTATGAATGCTCAGAACGCAAGAAGATAGCAGTGCTTGGCCAGACGCATAGTTTCGCTGCGCCAGGGCAGCTACTAAACGCTGCTGTAGCCCCACCTGGCGGTGTCGACGCCAACCGGCGTGGCTTGGTGCTGCTGATCCAGACACTCCGCATATTCTAGTTCACTCTACTCAAGCTGTGAACGGTTTTTTGTTGTGATATGTAGTTTAGTTCATACCACAGGTGGTGGCCACTTTCCACCGTTGTCACTAGTAACCACAGCCCGGTTATAAATAGTGTGTGACAATAATAAAGGCTCTCCTTTACGTGGGTACGAGGTAACACCTACGTCCCTCTGTTACGTTGGTGACTTGGCGTGCATCGGACACGGCAGCTTTTTTGCACATTCATCCTGTAAATGCAGCTCTTATAGTCTTATTTTTCCAATCATCAACTCCAGTCCCTTGCTTCATGCATCAAGGTTGAGGCGTACCGAAGATCAAGGGGTCTCTTTGCTGAACAAACGTAACTGGAAGCATCAACAGTGCTTTACCTTTGGTTTAGATTTTTCTCGTTTGCTGGTGGTACTTGCAACACCCGTTGCCAGCCCTGCACTACAGGGGACAGAAGGCCAGATATCTTTTGTGTAATCACCATGAAAGAAATAAAGAACTTTGACCATTGCAGTGTGCTCCTTCTTTGCAACATGAGAAGCTATGAATGCACATCGAAGTGCAAGAGACAAAAAAGGAAGGTGAGAGAAAGAAGAAATACACTTCCTTTAAAAGTTTTTGCATTCAAGAGATTGTTTTTTTTAACTTTGAGTATTTTTGCAACTGCAACTCAGTTTCCTTTATTTCTCACAATGCTCCTCGCTCCTTTATATTCTGCCACTGCTCAGAATGAAGGGAAAAACAACTTTAACAGCACCTATAGTTTACACCGCAGTCCACGTAACAATATAGATGAAAACAAAAGAGAGAGGGATCATTATAACCAGTGCAGAATTTATATGGGCTGGGGCGCATTCGGCAAGCACGCTCACATGTAGAAATGAAAAGAAAGGCATGCAACTAATGCGTACTGCCAATACGCATGGGGCAGAAACGTGGCACCTTACTAAGCAGTACCATGCAGGAAAACTTAGGTGTCTAAAAAGCAAAAGAGGGAAGTATGATTAGGAGTAACGTCTGGGGGTAGGAAATGAGCATCTCATATCAGCGAACGAACTCGGACGGAGGCATCGCAGCTCAAATTAGGTGGAACATGTGGACTAAAGCTGTGTATGCAATGCGGAGAACTGACAACCGGTAAACACTAGCAACACAACAGGCAGCTTAGCAGGCAGCCGAGAGTGCCTCTTGTCTGAAAATTATGTTCGCCCCATTTTGATGACTAAACGCACAATGTTCGCGCTGAAACATGGAATACAGGATAGGAATACACAAGACGAACTCTAGGACGAACCCATCTTTCATCACTAACAGTGTCTTCAGTATCATGTAAATAACTACTCCAACTTTACACCTTTATCTCGTGTTTGTCCTGTGTCCCTTCTTTCAGCGCTAACAATATGTCTTCGGTAGCGTGTAGTAACATTTTAGTAGCCAAATGTCTCCAAAAATCCTTTGCTCTCGAGGCAAGCGTCCCCTGAGGATCCACTACCCTCTGCCCTGTCCGTGCCCAGTGTGGGGGGAGAAGGGAGGAAGGAGAAGAGAGGTGTGAGGCCCCCACCTGCCTTCCCCCTCTCGGCAGTTTGGACAGGTGCACGCCACCCGCCGCAGTCTCCTGAGGCCAGCGCTGCCACCACTGCCACCCCCCGTCGGGGTGCTGGCCCCGTCAGCCGTGCCCTGGGAGGCGCCCCCGTCCGTCAGGTCGGGAGACTCGAGGCCCCCGCTGCCGTCAGTCACGGGGGTCGATGCACCCCCGGCTGCCGCCGCATTCAGGGTCTGCGCTGGCGCCTGCACCAGGTGCACCTGCGGGGGGACAACAGACGGTCGAGAAGAACGGAGGAGCCGTCGGTTAACCTCTGGGCGAGCACTCTTTGGAGGGCAACGCTCCAAAGCTAGCCCTTGCACCACATCAAAGTTTCTGGGAAGCTCGGTATCGGCACATTAGAATAGCGAGTCAAAATAAGCCAGTTATAGATGATGGCAACAACACCACACAACATTCAAACAATACACTGTCCGTGGCTTCACAAAAATGTCACTTTCAGAAGAACCCCCTAGAAAGCTAGTGAGGCCAGTTGCTGTCAATTTTCTTCCGGTTAAGCAATACTTTCTCTTTTTAATAATAAAGAAGCACTTAAGTCCACGAGTATGCTGTTAGATTTAGGTTCCCCACTGATCTTTCTTGGCCACCGCGCCTTTCAGCTCTCTGCAGGGTAACAGCCAGCCACTGCGGGGTGGGGGGGACGTAGTGGCAGGCGCACCATGGTGGCTGGTGGCATGGCTGACCTGTTGTCCGGCAGCCTGGAGGTGGGCTTGGGTGGTGCTGGCCGCGGGAGCTGCCACGGGCTGCGCCGTCACTACCTGCCACTTGGTGGGGTCATTGGGGTCCTGCTGAAACTGCTGGGCTGCGCAGAACGGGAGGAAGAACCACTAAGAGAGAGGAAGGGTCCCCCCTTCACACAAAGGCTGAGAGAGGAAAGATCGCCGCTTCCTTAGCGGATGCCCCAGTTACACGACAAATTCAAGCGAACATCCAAACAATCACGTTCTAGCTGTTTGCGTAACCTCGGCTATAACCACTAGTGTCCACTACCACAAAATTTATGGGTGGTGGCTTTGACTGATGTGGTGGTGTCTGTTGCTAGCACTGTCATGCCAGTTATGCGACAGATTTGTGTTCACTTCACACCTTTTACAACCCCCCATCCCTACCACCCCTCCACTGGGTGCCACCTTTATAACCACTTGGTCCCGTGGTCCACTTTTCTGCAAATTCCTACTACTGCTAGTGCTGTAAAATATAAATTAATAAATTCTACTTGATGCATATTTTGCTGGGCTGGTCTTGGTTCATGTCTCATTCAACCTCCTGGTTGAGACAGAAGTGATGTCAAATGAATGCATGCCATTTTTTAAGGTATAAATACACGTATAGTATTCTTAATAAGTATCATGTGTGTTATTTTTCTTTTCTCTTAACATTCTCAGTTTCCCAAAATGCAAGAAACTTAAGAGCCAGTAACAAAAGCCGCCAGCCAAGTAGCACCTTACTGGGCCCCTTAATTGAGGAGAGGGGGGGGGGGGGGGGGAAATGCAGCACTTTGGGACTGAAAAATTTGCAGAAAAATCATCTTTTTGAAACTGGTGTTTTTAAAGAGCACCAGTGTTGTTTCCGCCGCCCTATCAAACTAGCTTGGGAAAATGCCTGGGGTCATTACATTAATGAGTGACACTGAGCCCAGCCCAAAATGGCAAGATCCTGATGCTCGAATGGCACTTTATTGCGACTCGTAGTACACTTTGTGCAAATGCCACTGCTGAAATTCTGGTCTCATTAGGAGGCACTTCAGTTCGTCTCGAGCTTCCCGCCACGAATGCATCTAGTGGAGATGGTCAGGGTTTCCCCCTCAAGAGAGAGAGGAAAGGAGGGGGAATGGCACTGACCGAGGAGCTGCCCATTGGCCAGAGCGGCCTGCACCGTCTGCAGGGGGCTGAGGGGGGCCCCCTGGAGGGGCGAGGCGATGACGTTGCCCTGCGGGGTGATGCCTAGGGCCTGCAGGGTGCCGCCCCCAAGGATGTGGGGCTGCCCAGCACCCGCCCCCTGCATCTGCAGGCCCTGGAGGTTCTGCACCTGCACAGACAGCATCGCCACCAGTTACCCCACTGCAGGAGGACATCCCACCGCTCGCATTTCCCATCACTAAGCCTTTCCGTCTCCGCTGCTTCTTGCCACCTCCCTTGGCAGACATTCTGCAACTTTGGTGGCCTATTCGGTGCCGGGCCACCACGCAGCATGGCTAGCCAAACTCCATTTCTCGTAATCTCAGCTGGGGTTTCTTCTACACGAACCGTTCCCACTCCCGGCTGTCATGCCCATCATCCTCTTTTGATGAATCTTTGAGCTGCTAAGATATCTATCAAGGTGCCGAGTGAGACGGCAGCATCCCCTTCAAACCACACAAGAGGCCACCAGCATTTAGGGCCCCTACTACTAATCCCCGAAACAATTTTCATCAGCACTATCCAATAAACCATGCCCTGTTTCGTACTCAGCTTGTAGGTTAAGTGACTCAGCTGTCCACTGTCCCTGCTGTTATTCCAAAAGTTCACAGGTTCAAGCTTGGGCTACAAAAGCTGGGAGGAGAGAACTTCAGTAAGCGCTAACAGCTACACGTTGTCTAAGCTAATCTAGAGCCTAGGCCACTACAGCATACTTCATGCATATTTCATTTATAGTTTGATTTGAACACACAGCATGGTAGGTCTTTAACTTGGACACGACTCTGCTTATGAGGTGCCAAAAACAAAAGTGCATACAGGCACAGTCAGTGATGCCCAAGCACAATTTTAGCCAAAGTCTGCATTACCATTGCATTGCATTACCAAGCTGCATTGCAACGCTGATATGGCTGTTTTACTTCATTCTTTTCCTGGCTAGCTCTAAATTTATTGGGCACACTGAAAAACCACACAACCAGCCAGGATTGTAAAGCATAACAGTGCCCTTTAAAGGCACCTTGAAGACAACCTACAACTTCGCTTTTTCTGAATGATTTCCATGGTGGAATGACAAACGTCGAAATTTAATGCGAGCTGCACTTCATTAACTAGACAATCAGGAAAACGAAAGAATGGGCAGTGTGGTGCCAGCAACTTTCTAGCACTTTCTCAGCGATGTCAATGATTCAAACTAGTGTTACTGGCTAGCACCAATAAAAGCAACTGCAAATTAAAGAGGAGCATGAACATTAAAAATGAAGTAAAGGTAAATGAAATCTGGAACAACACTTTTTATTGTGGTACAATATTTTTTTAATTTACATAGTGGGAAAAATTCATACGAAACCAACAATCCAATTGATGAGCGACTGGAGACACACATGCTCTGGTCCCGAGTGGCTTATCTGATACTCTGCCACTTTCACTGCGGTCACTAAAGAAGTCAAAGACGGGCACTAAACCTTGGCTGGCCTTGCTGACTCCGTATTAGCATTCAATTTGTCTGTTGGCATGAGTACGCGTCCGTATCATTGTTGTGGAATTTAGCCGCCCATTTTAGTTGCAAATTACTCAGGGATGAAAACATCCTTCACTGTGGAACAAGAATGCAAGAAAGCATTTGAATTTGGCAAAACGACATGTTGTAGGATGCTATTTTTTTCCCTTTCACGCACTGCCTTCTTTTGTTGCACCAAGGATCTGCCATAACCAATAGTTGCTCACTAAAAGACTTGGGGAAGTGGGGGGGGGGGAGCAGACTTCAAGCTGAGTGTTGTTGGCGATAACAGATGCCGTCATTGGGACGAGCGGAAGACAGAAAGAGGGGAGGCAGTTACCTGAATGATGTTTGGAGACCTAAGACCAGCCAGGCCCGAGACGTTGATGGCGGTGGCGCCCATGGGCCACCAGGCAGCGCCCCCTGCCAGCAGCTGCCCCATTTGCCCCTGGACCACTTGGCCCGAGGGCAGTTGGACGGCCAGCGTCTGCGCCTGCACCCCGACAAGGGCCCCTCAGTCCGCTGGCGCTCCTCAACTCCCTTGAGGGGGTCTCCGCTGATGCAGGGACGAGTGAGCCCACCAGCAAGGACTCCCACATAGTGGCGCCTCATTTGCAAAGTAGTTACAACTGGCCAGCCCACTCGAAAAATCTGCCTATTCCGCCCCCCCACCTTTGCACGCAACGTGACGACACACGCGGTGGTTCTTCACAGTACAAGAACCACCCCAATTACACGTTAGCCCTGGCAACATGACTCAATCTTTTGTAGGAAAGGTAACACAAGAGTCCAGTGAGAGGAAGCTCAAAGAAGGAAAAAGGAAAGGGTGGAAAGAACAAAATGCTGCCAAGCACATTTCCAAAGAAACAATTGCCATCTTGGGAAAAGGTAGATGGCGAGAAATTGGTCACACATGTGCTTGCTTCACTGCAAAAGACAACAACGTCAAGAGATAATAGTGTTTCTGCTGCCTGCTTTACGCCCCACTCTATCCCCCTCCCATTCCTGTCTCCGTCCCTCTCCCGTGGGTCTGGCAATCCACCCATGGGGGACCGGTGTGTAACTACTCACTAGTAATTTGTAAGTCACACGTAACACCCCGGTGACCCACTGGCAACTTGTGGGAGGGTGACCGGTCGGTCACCACTAGTGGGCAATCAGCGAGACAGTGACCCATTGGCAAGCAGAGCTGCCAGTAACATTTCTGGCTGTGGCTGACTCGGGTGCCAGACAAACGACCAAAATTTTCACGTTTCCAAGAAAGACTACTGCTTTCACGTCGTACAAATGAAAAGCTCACACTCATGAAACCAATGGTACCACTGTCTCTTCCTAAAAACTTGATTGAATGCTCACTATATTCGAGCAGCTTGAAGCACCCATACAGCACAGTCAGCAGGGAGCCACGCAGTAGAACTAAGCAACCCTCGAGGTATTCAAGGCCCATCTCACCGTTCATGGGGTGGTCATAGTTGCTAACTTTGGAGAAATCATGCAACCATTTGCATGCACAAAGCACTTGCTGCCTGGCACAGTGGCTTCACAAGAGCCACGAAGCTCAGTCTTAGTAGACACACCCCATTTCACATGCCCCACTTCACCTTAGTTGCACCGTCTTTTGACCACATGGCAATGCTAAATCAACAGCAACAACAAACGAAAAACACTTCTTTTTGTACTATGAAGACATGGTGAAGGTTGATTTGCATAGAAAGGTGCCAGCTTTTTTGTATCAACGCATTCAGAGCCAAGGTTGTAGTAACAGTACAGGAGATGTCACATACAACTCACCAGATGTCCTGTCAAGACGTCGCCATGTGACAAGAAATGTACATGCAATAACCCTCAATGAGTTAATAATAAGCCACCATCTCGGCTTCTAAAAACTGACTGTACTGCCTAACAACTATCTAGATAGTTAAGAAACACGCTAACATCATCTTATAAAGGCTCATGCAAACAAGTTCTGCTTTTTGCCACCACGAATTGGCAAACTAACTTTGCTATAGGTTACAGATATATGAAGGCGCCTGATCTACAGCACTTTGTGTTTTTATTTATCATTTGTAGGCAGTTAAGAGATCATACTGCCATTTAAAGGGGAGCAAAGCCATTTATAAAAGAAAGCTTTACTATTTTGAATATCAACCCTATGGGTAAGTAAAAATAATACTGACATCCAATTTCTGTGCTCATGTTTTACTTCTTTGAACCCTGGCTACCTCAAAGTTGTAAGCACAAACCAAGACACAAGTTGGCCAAAGTGATGAACTGCAATGCCATTCATAATCATCAGTTTCCATTTTGGCTGCCAAGGGCCCAGGAGCAGACTCACGGCCACGACAGTGCTTGCTACACCACATATTCTTCTGTTTGAGCAAGATGTCAGACGAGACGTGGTACAATTTGGAAGCGCGGTATCTTCTGGAAGCTATACCTTCTGTTCAATTAAAGGATCAGTACCTATACCTATAGCCCCTCTGAACCCCTTGCAAACTGCAGGCACTCAAAACGGGGCCAAAAGGATGGACGAGACAAAAGTGGGCATGGATGGTGCAACAAATCATTGTAATTTTCTAATACAAGACTGTAATTCCACTCAGTCCATGAACAAGTATATTGCATATATTCAATGGAAGGTGGGGCAGTTTCTACGCAGCACTGAAATCCTGCGTTGTGGCAGGACCAACAAACACCTAACAAAGATAATGCGAGAAAAATACACAGTGGATCCTTTGCCCCCTCTCCATTGGGAGTATTAAAAATAAAAGTTCATAAATGTATGAGCTCAACTTCCTACCTGGCTGCTGCTAAAACCAGATAAACACGCACTGATGATGCTATCCGTAATACCTAGCAGCTTCACGGTCCACACATCGAACACCACGTAAGTTTGGCCTTAATATAATGAAATAAATCTTGTCATTCCAATATAAAAAAAACCTGTGGCAGTAGAATTTGAATAAATTTACGTAAAAGGACAATTTCCCATCATTGTTAATTTAATGTTGCTAAATTATTGCTAATGTGAGTGACTCAGTCGCCCTGTGCCACAGTGCAGTGCTGCCCTACACATTGCTAAGCATGCAGGCATCAGAGACCACCAACAATGGCAACGCAGTCGCTAAAGTTACCAGAACGAATGCTGGCCTGGCAGCTCACTATTTGTTGCTGTCTTCCTTTTCTCTCTGCCTGCGGGCTGTTTATCCGTGTTCTCCATTTCCTATGCTGCCATTTCGCCTTGTCATGTTGCTCCCGCCAGGGGGCTCAGATCACTTGTGCTGGAGCCACAACCTCCATTCCCACAATCACAGTTTTTAAAAAGAATAAGAAGAAAGAGTAGCTCGTCACGGCTGTAGAGCGACCATCCTTTCATGGGCTAAAACAACGGCGCACTCCACGGTACTGGCTTACCTGCAGTTCCATCATGACATCGGGAGCAAATCAGGAGCACAGAATTCTGCTAGCTTTATATGAGGCCTGAACTGCTCAAAGATTGCGCACACGGCATTGTCCAAGCCTGTGACCTGGCTGCCTATTAGCTCCGGCAGCTGATCAGCAGGTAACGAGGAATCAGGGAGCATCAAAGTTAGCACCGTGCAACGGTTGCCTTTTTACTGGAGATTAAAGCTTCCCCAGTCCCACTGCCTTCGAATTTGGTGCTACAACAGTCTTTGCTGCTCAAATTGCTCTCACTCGCACCTTTTCATGCGAGTGTGTGCCAATGAGTACATAGCGTACTCACATCTACATAATTGGCTTGCGTGTATACGGTGATATGCGAGTTTCATGACAAACAAGAAGCCATGCAAGCCCAATTCTTATGAATGCAGCATAACACAGAAAATAGGCGCTTTTTTTTTTAACTTGGGATTTCAGTCAGGTGTTCGCAAATTAAGGAGAACACGCTAAATATAGTAATTTAAATATTTAAGTTCTTAGCCCACCTGTCACACGAGCTCTGTATACTAGGGTGGCATGTACCCGTATCGCAATCATACAACACCCTGGTCGTACGATGCTCCCGCTTGGTCCCTTGAAAGTCATATTATCGGGGTTACACTGTATATGTACAACATAAGCATCAGATCTACTGAGCATTTGTAGTATGTCACAGGTCATCACCGCCACTTCATTTCCAGTACACTGTGATGTGGTTGTATTTACTTTTCCTTTCCTTTTTTTTTTTTTCCAACCAGCTTAGCCTGCAGAAAAACTCAGTGGTAGAACAAGGCTGCCATCATAAAGCCTTTATGAAGCGAAAGATGGTCAGGTGGCACAAAGACAGAGGCAGGGTACAGCCAGGCAGCGACAGGGGTCCAAAACTGTCTCTGCCCCCTCGACCTCAAACACAGCTTCCACTCTGCTGCTGCATGGGACTACCGAGATGCAGGTCAGTCCAAAAGAGCAGTGCGGTCAACTACCAGAGACAAGCCCACCTGCAAAGCCCGCAACAAAAAGCTGACCGGGGGAAGGCAAACACTCACTCAAGCCCGTACCATGTGGTGCAGTTTTCCCTTTGTGAATCCGGCGCTGTGGCCGTTTGCCGCTCCGTAACTCGCACATACTTCTGCACGCAAGCACTCGTGAACGGCGTAATTTTCGCATTTGCAAAACCCACATTTCAAGCCTTCCACATGTGCGAAAATCGCAGGAAAGTTTGTCCGCACCAAACGTTCGCCAGCACGCCACAGCTGTAAAAAAGGGGCTGCTCCCCATCACCGAATTCAGGGGTAAGTGCGCACCATGTAGGACGGGCTTGAGGCGGGGTGCTGAAATGTGCGACCATTCTCTGCTTCACAACAGCATCATCGTGAGACACGCACACCGAGTTAGACGACCCACAGCACAGCCAGTGAGTAGGGGGAGGAGGAGGCGGGGGAGACGGAGGAGCAAGCCCCGGTAGTGCGGAAAGCGGGGGGCACGGGTGCAGTGTGAGGAGAAGGGGTGAGTGTGTGCCGCACCTGCACCTGCGCAGCCACGGCCGCCGCGTTCTGCTGGGCCGCCTGCTGCTGTGCTGCCGCCTGCTGCTGCTGCTGCTGTTGGGCGCTCTGGACGACCTGCGGCTGGGCGGCCGTGGTGATGGCCTCGCCCGTCGAGGTCATCACCACCTGGGTGGCGCCCGCCCACGAGGTCGGGGTCGCGGCCGCTTGCTGCTGCTGCTGCTGCGGCGTGCGCTGGGCTTGTTGCGGCTGGGGTGCCGTGGCTGTGACTTGGATCTGCTGCAGTTGCCCCTGAGCGGTGAGCTGCGTGCGTGCACACCGCCACCCAAGCCAGAGAAACCGGGAGGGGGAGCGGGCAGCAGCAGCACCAAGAGAGGAGGAGGAGGAGAGCAGAGAGAAAACCCCCCAGAGAGGCGCCAGTCAATGCAGCAGTCGGGGGGGGCAGGCAGGCAGCACAAGTGGGGGGGAGTGGCTCGCTGGCTGGCTGGGCGGCTGGCACCTCCGGACAGATCGTTTGCTGGGAGGGCGGCACGAATGTGCCTCTGCTAGTTCTCTGCTCTCGCACGTTGTTTCCGGGCAACAAACGTAGACCAGAAAGTGAGACTGCAACAGGGTGTTCCACTAGGTCTTCAGATGGTGCAAAATTGACTGGCACACTGGTCACTAAAGTCACTGGTGTTGCAGTGAACAGTGCCAGTGGCACCAACTGAGCCTCTATGGCACCTCTTAAACATTCTAACTGGCCCCCCAAAAATGATCAGCCAATGATGCCATCCACCGAGCCAAGGTTAGTACACCAAGTGCACCAAGCGGGTGAACTCTATCTATGCATGGTCAGCTGGCACTTCGATTCAACAAGCAACTTATCATTTTTACCACCTGCACTAGATCAGCTAGCGTCACCCAAGGGTTGTACACTTAGAGTACAGTGAAACCTCGATGTAATGAACTTAAATGTAACGACCAACATTATTTTTCAATTTCAAGTGTATGCACACCACGTGTGTAACCTTTGTGTGTAACCTTTGTGGAGATGCTCCCTGCCAGTTGAAGGGCCACAAGAAGGGAAACTAGTGAACTGCTTCCGGAAAGCTGACTTTCACAATGTGACCAGGGCTGGAACAGCCAGTGGTGGTGCCGACCAAGAGCACGAAGAGGTGGTTGATTACCAGGCTGCAAGGCGATGGAGCAAGGCGATGGAGCCGTCCCTGACGACGTCGAACTTGATGACTACCTCTACACCGACTCTGCTGTGATCGCAATAGAGGGTCTGACCGAGGCGATGCGAGTAGTGTTCACGGGGACTTGCAAGATGAGGATGACAGCGATGAGCCTGACATGTCGGACACTTGTGCCGTGAAGTGGTGGATGCGCGAACGATGTTTTGAGGTGGTTTACGACCAGCCAGCAAGATGAAGGCGTGATGCAAGTCATGTCCAGGGTAGCCCAGAAAAAAGGGACGGACTACTTTCAGCCGAAATAAAGCCCTATGAACACCCACAAAAAATGTTTAGAATCTTTTTTTTATATGACGTGCTTTGACACATGACTAATGTGCTTCGACACTGCATGGGCCTCACGATGCCCGCGTAGACAATTAAGCTCTGACGGCATGTTGCATATGTTTTTTTTAACCCTTTCAGAGTCAATGACGTACATGTACATTCCCTGCAAACTCCTTTAAAATGGTCAATGATGCACATGTACGTCATCGCTTGTGTGTTTAAAAAGCACGCCTTTTTCGATCATTTCTCTCGTTGACATGTGCTGCCACAGTGCGGAAATACAAGAAATTTCTTTCTTGCGACGGTGGCTGTTCTTTTCTTTTTTTTATGCTTTACAACAGGCGTGCGCCAACTATAGCTTGCACATCTGGCCACGCACGAGCATGCAGCCGCTAGTTTCAGTTTTGTACTCCGGAATCTTCCTGCTTCTTGCGCTTGTCCCCCTTCTTGCACCCGCGAAACTTTTTAAAAATTTTCCTTGTGTTACTCATGAATAAACCACATGTATGTAACATGATTTTTTTGGTCATTATGATCATCCTAAATGAATTTGTCCAAAGAATTTAAATCAGCAATAAAAAAATTGACCCGGGGGGGTCGCATTTGGTAACAAAAATTTGACCCTGAAAGGGTTAAGCAAAGAGTTCCACTGTGGCACTCAGTAAGTAGCTTGAGCTACCTGCTTCGCTTCACAGTTGCTGCATCGTGCAAGTGGTATCCACGGAGGCGTCAGAGTGCCAGCCGTATGTGTTCTGCTTCACGCGGCTGACCCTTAATTTTAAGTGTGAATTTCAATGTAAAGAAGTACATTATGACCGACTTCGTTACATCGAGGTTTGACTGTAGTACAGAAGGACAAGCTGCAGTAACAAATTTATCCGTACCTTGTACTAATCTGGGCACCTTGCTAGCAGTCGTGTACCGACTAGCACACCCCCGCACCCACCTTAACAAAACAAAACGAATTGTTATTTGGTGTTTAATGCATAGAAAAAGCACCGGGCATACGATGGGCCCCATAGGACTGTAGACTGCCTTCGGAAACACGCCAAGGTGACACTAATTAAAAGCCTTTTGCGGGTCAAACACGTTCTGCGAGCCTCTAGGACGACACCAGTCTAAGCCAGGTCCATGCCGAAACAAGGACGTCACCTGGTGCCCAACCTCTTGGTACAAAGAGCATTTGTGCACTGTGCTGCCCACTATTTCACTTGGCTTCAAGGAACAGTAAGCCACTCCCCCAGTTCTCTATGCATGAGTATGTAGCACGCACGTCAATAACCCCACATGAAGCAATTTTAGAGCATAAACTCCCGTATAAAGGTACAGCCATGGAATTGCATTCCATCTTGCTACCCTTCGTAAGCAGGTTCAAATGTACATGCTGACCGGCCCACTTCCGTCATCTAAAAAGTGATTTAAACAAACAAAGCTTTTGTCACACGCTTGGCTAAAGAAGTGCTTAGCGGCACTAAAACCTATGCTACACCAAAACAAATATTCGTTTTGCAATGTAGGCCTACAAACTGCTCCTACCCAAATGCATCCCCCTCCCCCCCCCCAAAGAAGGAGAACAATAGAGCAACAGTGTACGGTACAGGCATGCAATCGTACAGAAATTAGGAAAATTACAGAAAGAAAAAAAAAATTATTTGCGCAAAAAATTATTTGTGCACTGCCTCCTGCTCGGTACTGAGTTTTCATGCGCCAGCATTCATTACAATTTCCTTTCTCTGAACTCGGTGCCTCATTTGCAATGAGATAAGGAGAGGAGGCACTGTACTGCCACGGTCCGTCTCGAAAAGTGGCAGCCACGAGCGTTTACAAAGCAGCCAGGGCTGCCCGCTACCACAGGAGCTCTATGAGTGGTCACACTGGTTGTAACAGAACAGGCAATCGGCAATGTGAAACAGCACCCACAAAGCTTTAACAAAACGTTCTGCCTTCTGCCTGGAGGTATGACACCGAACTCAGGGGTGCCAGCATGCCCAAATGCAGGGACACAGGCCGCGTGACTTGGAAGACGAACTCTCTCCCGGCCGGTGGCTCTCACCTGTGCCATCTGCGGCTGCATGTGCGCGAGCTGCTGGACGACCTGAGCGGCGGCCAGCTGCTGGCCCGAGGCCAGCATGTTCCCCTGGGGGGTGGCCACCGCCTGCAGGGTCTGCACAGGCACGTGGATGGTCTGGAAGACGGTCTGGCCGTTGCCTGTCGAGATGGGAACCTGCACGGGGATGGTCTGCTGCAAGGCCGGAGCCGCCGTCTGCATGGGGATCTGCAGCGTCTGCACCATGTTGCCCTGACGGATGGCCACGTTCTGCGTCGTGAAGCCCTGCGGCCGCAGGAAGCCCTGCCAAGGGGGAAGAAAGGGTCACCTCGTAAAAAGTCCGCAAGCGGGAGCGCTCAAAAACTTCTACACCATCGAAGAAGAGCTTTGTTTCCATTCTGGCTTCGAATCAAAGAGGGTCATTCGGAGTTTCGGGTACCAAAAAAGTACTTAAAAATTGAAGAAAACATATTTTCACCCGTAGCTAGAAAGCATTGTCATTTAGGCGAGCCTATCCAGCATGTCTCAATATTAGGAATTTCTTGATTTTGCTAACTGTTTTGCGGTTGGCAGCAAATTGTAGAGTCTAAGAAGTACATCTTCATCCAGTTAGAAAGCATAGTCATTCAAATGAGCTGTTCCAGTGTGTCACAATACAGTGAAAGCTCGTTAATTTGAACCTCAATGATTTGAATTTCTGGAGAATTCGAAATGTACAATTTGCCCCGGCCAAGTCTGTGTAGAAGTTTATGTGTAAAGAAGCCCGCTAATTCGAATTCAAGTAGGTTCCAACACCGCAATTTGAACTATGCGCAACCAGCTGGGGCCAGGCACATGGCCAGAAAAACGCATCTGCTGCTTACACACGAGGCTGTGTAGAATGGAGAAGGCAAAATAGGGCAAAACCAATCTAAATCCCAAATGGCAGACGACGTTTCGGAAGACGTCTCCTTTGCGGATAACCTCGATGAGGATGCGAGTACAGTGGTCTGTGTGGTGCGCTGACTGATCATATTTCAGGTCGCTGCCAATGACCGAGGATGAGAATGAAGCAGAGTGCTGTTTGTTCAGAAATCATGGCCGGGTAGAACGCCACTGCATCTTGAAGAAGCCGAAGATGAGGCCTTTTGCTACATTAGTTTGCTGGAACAAAAAGTGCTGGCTGTCGCCTTTAGGCACAAAAGGCATGCCGCAATACAGCATTTCTCAAGCATCAAAGTATTGACATGCCCTACTGCTTCCCAATTGCAGTGTACTGCTGTTATTGTTCACTTTTATTAGTTGCGGTTCGAACTAACGAGCCTTTACTGCATTAGGAATTTCTGATTTGGTAACTGTTTTGTGGTCAGCCACAAATGTTCAGGGTCTAGCTTCGCCAGCAGTTTGTCTATGGCCAAGACTGAAGTGCGTTCGCTGCAGTAGGTGCTAGAAGAGAAACAGGTGCTTGCATCTCCTCCACCAGTATAAATCTCTAGCCTGCCATCACGGCTATGGCCAGAAAAAGAAAAATGCGTCAGAACTTGTTCACCATGTCAATGGACATGCCTTTCTGTTCGTTTCCTGAGCTGCAGTTAAGGGACACTAAAGGCTGAATGAAATTTCTTTTTTTAACTGAAAGATCATACGTTCCGTAGCACTCTCAGCTTTTGCTCGACGAGCAACGATGCGTTATTTCCTGAGAAATCCGCAAAGAAGGCTGGCATTTCTCTCTCCCGCTTCCCTTTCATGTGACGAAGACATCGCGTCACAAATTTGAGCGAGGCACCGGCGCAGTCTAGAGAGTAAACAGCTGGCACTAAGCGCTCTCAGGCTGGCAGCAGTAGCTGTTACGTCACCAAGCCATGGCCAACCACCGAGAACGTTTCTTTGACCGAGGAGGGCTGGCTTTCACTTGCCGATGGACAATTCTGCTTTCTGTCTCATTAAATTCACCAAGTGCTCATGTTGTGAGCCCAGATTGTTTGCAAAACAATCATCGATGCACGCAGTCAATGCAAACGATGGCACATGCTCTGAAGAACAGCCACTGAGGAACAATATAGAAAACATAAGGTAAGCTACTACAGTGCATGTCCTCCTGACACCCCCACGGCTTGGGTACGATTAGTTCTCAGATGATACACCGTGTGCTTACCTGGTTCGAGAGCAGGGCGTGCCCTCCACCAGCCAGCTGGATGGCCTGCTGGCCGCCTGTGAAGGAGGCTGGGATGAAGATGGCCTCCTGGCCATCAATCTGGATGTTCTGGATTTGCGGAATGGCGTTGTATGCTATTTGCCCACTGGGCGTCACCTGCACCAGTGAACGGGCCGGAGAAGACCGGCGTGAGGGAAATGCGGCACAGAGAAGATGAAACCATTCTGGCGCAGGGCTACGCATGGTAGTGCCGGCACAAATAGGTTGCCACAAGACACTTTAGGGCACTCGTCCCATGGTTCCCCTTCTCTGCCTCATTTGTCACACGGTTAATTAGGTAATACCCTGCACCTACTCGCCCGACTTGCAAGTTTCACGCTGACTGTAGAAAGCCATCCTGGGCTCTGGTGAATGTGGGTAACTTTAGTTAGTTACTTAAAAAACTGGAGCTCAAACAATGGTACTGGTGAAAGCAAGAGTTCCCAAATGTATCCTCAGGGAGCAGTAGAACGCAAGTGAGTGAACGGAAAGCTGGCCGAAAACTCAGGTGTGGATATTTCTTGCATTATTTTTCCCTACACTTCCTTCTTTCCTCCTTTTAGGACCTAGGTCCCTTAACCTCATAACAATGCATAGAACATACTGGTGTCTAGGTATGCTGGCTTATGCTGTATTTTTTCTCAAATTTCCTATACTCAACCCTCCCTCCGTATCTCTCTCTCCAAATAACAATACAGTCATTCAAATGGACCGGCCCCCATGTAGATCCCTATACAATGAGTTCCCTGCCTCCCTCGATGGGCTGTGCCAGTCCAGCGCCACCTGCTCGGGCGCCTCTTCCCGCCACTTGCCTGCGCCACTAGCTGGGTGCCCGGCGAGAAGACGGCCTGCTGCTGTGCCTGTGCCTTGACCGTGGGCGAGGACATCGGGGTGACCGTGCCATCCGCATTGAGCACGCCCATGGTGGGGCCTTGCACATACTGGGCCACCAGCTCGCCCGCTCCGGCCGGGAGCACCGTGGCGGTGGCCGTTGTGGCCGCACTACCGCTGCTCTTGGCGGGCGAGGCGTCTCCGTTGGCGCCATCGCCGCCACCACTGTCGTCCGCTGGGGAATCCGTCGGGGAGCCGATCTTGCTACACGTTGCCGCCAACAAAGCCAGCGGCGAAGGCTGCACTTCCTGCACACGCAGGCAACAGGGTCAGCTTGCAGGCTGCACTTTCCCGCAGCAAGACTACTCATTGTAGGCACGTGCACGCCCCATTGTCCACAACTCGTCAAAACGCAGCCATACATCCGCTACTGTCGAGTTACTTCCTGCAATGACCAATGCTTCTGCCACGTGATACCAAAGAAACATGGTGAAAAGATGCTCCAATGCTGCCATTACTTGTCCTTTCCTGCCAGTCTCTTGCCAGGAATGCGAGAGGACAAATCAACCTAGTCTCCTGCTATGAAAACGAATCAATTACACACTTGTAGAACAATTTCTCACAGTAGCCACTTTTTGCAATACGAAACCATCCCTGTGGGGCTAGCAATACTGTATTTCTGCAATTTTAAGCACCCCCCGATTCTAAGCACTCTCCCCTGCTTTGAGAAAAAAATTTTGGAAGAGAAGTCTGCATGCAAATTTTAGCACCCCCTTCTCTAAGCAACCATCACAAGGTGGATTTCAGAGGCGTGTTAGCGGGTACAAGTTGATGTTGTAACCAGGTCATTTATGAAGTGTTTAATTACAAACCACTTCAAAAGAACAGAAGACGACCTGCTGTGGAATACAGAGAGTGGTGGCTGAAACGGTGCAACAGACTTGATTGATAGTGAGAGTGATTAAGTATTAGACGTAAACGGTGGGTTTGCTGTCTGTACAAATTTTTCTCTTGAATGTTTGCCAAATAAAACAATGGGCATCTTCAATTATCAGTCCCGGATCATCCGCGGACCACCTAAGACGCGATCCGGTGCTTGATTTTCCCATGTGTTTCTATGCGACTTCCGATTGCACACAGTCCTCGGACTGCCCGTGGACTGCCCAAGACTGGTAAAGTGAGGAGGTCTATTATTACATGCGCCCGTCTCGTCGAGATACTGCTGCAAAAAAAAAAAAAGTGTTTGTGTTAGGGGCGGGGATTAATTTATGTTTTTCAAATCTAAGCACATTTCACTTTAGGCAACGCGACTGTGGAAAAAAGGGGGTGCTTAGGATCAAGTAAATATGGTATTTTAAAGCACACCTTGTCAGCAGTGACAAGCCACTCTTTCTTTTTCCACCCGAGGATTTACTAAATTTTACACGAGGCACCTTACAAGTTGCCATATAACTATGAACACTAGAAGGACCATGAAGACAAAAAACAGGACACCTTTGCCTTATTAGAAAAAATTAACTTTGATATCTACATAATTTAATTCATTCCAGCCCCAAAAGACTGTTCTCACCAAGGAAAGATATAAAACATTCAAGACTTTCAAATATCACGTTACACAATGTCTGCAACAATGAAATATGGTAAATAAAAAAAAAACAAGATAGCGGTGTGCTAACTTGATGCTAGCATTCAAGAAATACGAATCAAACAAAACTAGTGGCACCACAACAATTTCACAGTCATTTTTCTTGGCAGTGGCTTTGGTTGGCGACTCCCAAGCGCACAAGGAAGTTTCTGTGACATCATAAAGCCCGATAGTACTCCTTTTTTTTTCAAATTTGTATTGAAATTTGTGGGCTGGGAGTGGGATTAGATGACAACAATGATTTGCCCATGGGTTTTTTCACTGCAATATCTTTCAGGGGGCATGCTTTCCTGCCATTTTTAGCTCACTGTGGTGGCCCCTCTCAGCAAACCGGTACTGGGAAAAGGTATATTCTCTTCAGGCATGTACAGGTCGAACTCACTTCCGAGCATGTTTCAATAGGCTGTCACTGACACATAAACAGAACATTTTAATTGCGAAATGATTCACCTTACTCTTGATCAGAAGTTACTGCTAGGGATTATGCCTTCAGCACGTATCCACTTAGACCAGAAGTTTGTTTCTGGTGACAGCTCCATCTTATGATCACGGATATTTCAATTAGGGCAAATTTTGGGGCAGAAATAACCCTCTTCTTAAAAGGGGGAGGGGGGGGGGGAGGAATCAACCCAAAAACTAAGCATGATAATATATGTCAAGTACGGAACCACAGCTTTGACTAATTTAGCTGCTCACTATGTAGGCATAACTTGCCACTAGTAGCACTCCTCTGTTGCCACTGTGACAGAGGGAATACCTCAAGGTGTTGTCTTAGCACCTCAGGTTCCTTATCTATGAATTTGAATGGCTTAACCACTAGTCTTAATTTTTTAAACCAAAATTTAAGGTGTTCGTCAACAGCTACATCATTAACATTCTCGACAGCAGCCTGCCAAAGATAACATTTCCTAGGAACCCGAACTAAACAAGTTCTACATGGAGCGAAAAATCATGCTGTTTCCTGCAAATGCATCATTATTTCACAAACATTAGGTGAACTCAATTTCAACGAAGTCATACAAAACACTCAGAGCGTGCCTGACACCATCATTATGTGTGTCATACAACAAAACCAACATTTTCTCAGATACATCATTAATGCTGAGCTTTTTGCACTACAGCCATATTTCAACCTACTGAAATAAAAAGATCAGTGTACTTGACATTCTTATGAACAACCCTTGGAGTTTGGCACAGTAATCATTTGGCATATACTATCTCACAAACATATCTTCCAGAAAATTTAGAATACACAAGAAATTGCACTGCTTACTTTGTGACATTCAATGATATTAGTGCCACCTAAGCTAAGATTCCTTGAGCTTTTTCTGCACTGCCTCCTGCTACTTTCGCTCACCTTATGCCTTTCTAGTGGTTTTTTTATCCATAATTACAGCACATTACACTCAAACTGCCGTAGTGATGTCCTTGTAGTTGAACCACAGTTTCCGAATGCATGTTTCTGCTGCTGCACATCATCACTGAGGGTAGGAGTACAGATTTTTTCACCCACCAGCAACAACCCTTGGGAGAACACCTAACCTAATAACATCACACCATACTCTAAATGCAGAATGTTTCAAGCAAAAGTAAACAGCACGCACTGTTTCACAATTAATAACAGTCACTTGGCACGCACTCACATGGAGCATTACAATTGCTAAAACTAGTCTTTATTACCCCCGCCTAGAAATTTCACGTATAGTAAATGCACAACCCACTTTTTTAAGCACACTCAACTTTGCATCTGCCTGTATTGGAATTTATTTTTCTTTCTAGCAAGATAAATGTACAGTGACACACCTCTGCACACCGCCCTTGGGCCCTTTACAAAGTAATAAATTAAAGGGCAAGGCGAAAGCAGCCATAACATGCATACCAAACCACCGCTGACCTTGGGCACGCCAGCTGCCTACTGTGCTGCTCTTCTGGATAGCTCTCCCACTGCCCGGCTGGCAAACGCGCACTTCCTAGAGACGACCAGCCACAGTGGATACAGAATATTGGATGAAAAAAGAAAAAAAAAACATACTCGCCAAGCACCAAGCTACGCGATGCCACTTAATGCGACACACTCGACAATGTAATGCACTTAGTCGAATGCGTGTGGCTAGACCTTTTTTGTTTGGTTTATATGTATTACTCACTGCTGTCTTTCTAACGTGGTGTGCCAGCCAGCACCCTTTGCTGCCCTATTGCAGCTGCAGGAGACCACTTTTTGTTTTCACTTAACGACAACACAGAACAGGCTAAATCATACCAGTCTTGAGCAGTACCTAGTTAGCAAAGCTGGAGAAACAGCAGAGCGGGCGGCCCCTCTCCCTTCGTCGGAGACCCGGCTTTTGCACCTCACGTGGATTTCTGAACTTGCCGCTGAAAGCTCTCCATAACTGGCAGGCCAGGATCGTTTCGCAGGCAGAGTTTCACATCTCTCCAAAAGTGGACTGCATTATCACGTGCTACAACCCATGGCAACTGGCTTCATGAACACGGCGTCTGTAGCGCGAACTCGGCGTCTGTTCTCCCTATTTTAGCCATGAACGCACGTCAACTGGCGATTAAAAGAGCACGCCAGAGATCATGCCGCTGTTCTCAACGGTCGAGCTGGCCTACGCCGGGCGCCCCTCACAAGGCGCACGCTCACGTACGCTCGGTATTTTTCTTTGTATTTTTTGTGAGCTCCTCACAGGGCACAAGCCTGGCCAACGTCGGAAGCTCCTCACATGCGCTCGGTCTTTTTTCTTTGTGTTTTTTAATGTAATGCTATACGGTGGCACTAAAAGCTTAATCAGCTATGCTGCTATTACTCAATAGCAGCACTCGTTAAAAGCCAACGAACAGCTCGCGCTTTCCCCTTTTTCGGACTTTCTTCTTTCCCAAATCCTCTCCACCCTTCACCTTTCCACAACAAGGCTCCTTTTGCAGTTTAGGAGAGGAGGTCGCTGAGAGAATTATGTTCCTGGAGGAAAACAAAGGTCGGAGGCCGGTCGTTGAAGTGATTTCGTAAAACTTTTCCTTCCTCTTGGGTCGAGTGGAAACAAGACACTGAGGAGGAGGATGCCGGCCTAACCTTGTGTAAAGACAGTCCACTGCATGGGGCCCACCGAGAACAGGGCACCCACAATGTCACCGAGGGTGCACCAATTAAAAAAAAGTTCATGCAACGAAATTAGGCGAACACAACAATTGTTGGTGTTGAGTTTGAATGTTCTCCCTTTCAGGTTTCCTTCGTCTACAGTTTTACCAAGTAGAATTTTGACTACCTGCATGGGTTCCTACGTTTCTATGAAATAAGCTCAATCATTTGATTTGTGATTTATTACTTAGTTTTGTACAGCAACGGTAAAGTAACAACTTTGCTTTTTCGCAGTAACTATAATTTTAACAAGTCACTCTTGGAAACTGTGTCTGTACTTGTAACAGAGTTACTTTTTTCACTTCTGCAACCTTAACTGTAACACTTATTTTTTGCTGGTAGCGCGCCCATGACTTCATCAGACCTGCCCAGAGTACAAAAGCGATGTGCTGGCTGACGAATAGACGTTTCGGCAATTTGCGAGGGACCCAAAACACATTCAAACACAGCATGTGCTGAGTTTATGGAATAATGAGTGCACAGCACCAACTTATAATTACGGTTGTTCGTTTTTGGGTTTTATATTTTTTTAAATTTGGGGCTAGAAATCGGGTGCTATTTTTCAACCTGATAACTGGGGAGAAATTAAGTTATTTAGTAAAACTATTCGGAAATTCATGTCTTTTTCAAGTTGACTCTACAGATGTACTAAGCAATACACTTAAGTTATCTTATCCGTAGGTACCATAAGCTTCTTAACTTTTAGACAAAAATTTGATTTTTTTCAAGCTGGTGATTGGGGGATATCAGTGTTTTCTAGCAAATACTCTCCAAAATTTGCCATTTGTTCGGAAACGAATCAGTCATGACGACAGCAATGAGCATTGATAACGTCTAAGAAATTAAGCATTTTATCTACAAAAAGCTGTCATCATATTTTTTACGCATCCTTGTTTACATACGTTATCATCTGCATGCGCAAAATGTCACTCTCCATCATTTTTTATGTGTCCAATCGCTGAACGTACCGCAACCAGATAAAAGTTCTCTTTCATTAGCTAGGCACAACAATGTCATTTGTAGCATTTGCCAGAATGGAGAAGCGAGCGCTGCAGTCACACCGATACTCTGCGTTTTACAGCTGTGCTTGTGGGGCTTGCTTACGGCACGTACTGGTCGAGAACGGCGGAGTGTCAGCCCACGATTGTGCAGATCGCTACTTTGGAAAGGTCCATTCGAGGAGAAATCGGGTTTAACCCGATTCTCGTGAAACATGTTCGGGATATAAAAATCAGGCTTTACCCGAAAACAAACAACCCTAAATATAATAAGCCCAGCGACAACAAGGTATGACGAAGGCACGGCAGGCAGGTATGATGAAGGCTGTGTATGTCTTAAGCAGGGTTTTCTTGCTAACAAACTACATCAGTCTCGGGAATGTTTGCTGAGGAATTCTCTGGTACTTCCTCAATAAATTTATGCTAATGCATACTCTCCAAACTAGAAATAGTGCACAATCTCAAGGTTTGTGGCGCCATTATGCGCAACACATTATTGCTTCTTATCAGAAAGCACTGCCCCTAGCACATCTGTAAACAATGCACTTAGCTTCCATACTTGCTATTAAAAGTGCAGCCTAAATTTATTTCTGCTTACATCAGCTAACCACTTCAGCCGCAGACTGCATCTATGTGGCCTTGCAACACATGCTGGAAATCTGTATGTAGAATGTATTGTCACAGACCCGCATCCCGTTTGTCCTCATGAAGTGTTTATCCATACATGTGCAAAGTATTTCTTTTCACATGATGATGCAATTTGGCTGTTCTAATAAGGCCATTGTTAATTAGACTCCTTTGCACCAGATGACTTCAAGGCTGCATGTCGCAAATATTTGCCAGACACCAGCTAGCTACTTAGTGCACTGATTTTCAGTCCAAATCGCAACAAAAAATTTATGCCACTGATGTATGTCCCAAAAGCAGACCGATATGTTTTTTTTTTTTTTCCTTTTTAGTAAACGCCAGCTTTTCTTGCACCCGCCACCCTGGCAAACCATCAGCGACTCATGCAAAAAATTATCGGACGGAGATGCAGATGCAAGGAAAGTTGGGCCAGTATCATATCGAACAGGCAGCGCAAGGAGGACGGGACAAAAGAATTAACGACAACACAGCGCTGAATTAACGACGTCAGCGCTGTGTCATCGTTAATTCTTCTTTTGACCCATCCTTCTTGCGCTGCCTGTTCGATATGGTCACTATGAACCAACTAGCCCAACTTACCATTCTTCTGGGGCAGTATGCTTGTGGTAGTATACATGCATGCACACATATGCATGTATGTAGGCAGTATGCATGTGTACGGCATTAATTATGAGTGCCTTTTATAACTGTTTGGCACTAACCTTGAATTCTCTCGTTGAGTGCACACACCATCCCCTACTAGGGCTTTTTACAACTGTTCGGCACTAATGTTGAATTCCTGCTGGACACCGATGCAGCGAGCAAAGATGCAGTTTGTTATGCGAGTCGCATTTGGACTGCACATGCACGTGGAAGTGGTCAGTACATTAGTTGCTCCAATATGATAAACAGGTGCTCCATTACACCGCGGCCTATGACATACAGTGTATGTATATTTGCTATGAACGCATTGCTGACACATGCTTAGTGTTGGACATTACAAAATGCCAAAGTGGTCATTTGTGGCGGTTAAAATTTTACCCGGCTAGCCAGCCTCACAAGGTGATCAAGGCCTTCCTTCACGTGCAGCAGCAAGGGGTTCTCGGCACATCAGCAAAATAATTTAGCAACTAGACCCACTTAAGTTTGGTAAAGCTCACAAACAGTAACAACTGTAGACGAGTGATATCCCACAACTTCAAATGCCACATTTGAGTGCCTCGACCAGGCACGTTGACCATTTCAATGTGCCACAGCCGTCATAAAAGATTCCAGTCTAAATGTGAGACCCAATGTCAGCAGGTGTCAGAGTTCACCCTCGAAACAACTTCGGTGCAACACCAGTTGCTGATGTGACTATCCATACAAAACATTTCAGAATCACAACAAACTGAGGTGCCTCAACTCCAATGTGCCTGGTTATACGTCCCACTTGAGCGCACAAAGATCTATTGTCATTGTGGCTCAGCACAAAGAATAAGACGCTGCACTGGATGCAAAAAGAAAAAAAGAAATCTGTAATGTGTGTCGCTGCATTCTTGCACTCTATGTGATCATGATGTCATCTGGTTAGCTCTGCGAATGTATCTGCTGCATCAATTGCAATGCAGCAAGTGGATAAGCAGCCTTTTTTTTTTAACCTTCTACGATCAGCAATGCTGCATAGCGAACGTGTCTCAATGCAACACATTGAGGCAGCGTCGACAGTTGTGCATTCTACAACAGCGAATGAAGACTACGTGCCCAAAAGCCACACTAACCATGACAACAAACAAGAGACAAACAAGACAAAACTCATCCGATGAGTACGAAATTTTGCGAGTTCCCGACAGGGCTTTCTGTAGTTAGGAGTGCAAGAGTATCTCAAGTGCGTAACTGCCGCACGTAGAGGGGATTGAAGACGATAACTTTAACACGGTCGACTGGAAGATCAGAGCTTTTATCGAAGCAAAAACGTGAAATATTGTCACCGTGACTGCATATTTAATCTACACTTAAAAGAATAAGACCACGTAAGTGAAACGTAGGCCCAGCGTTGCGACGGGGCATAGGCCATGGCGCTCAAGGAATCCAAAAAATTGTGTGATATGTATTATTTGAACAGCAGCAAGCATAAACGAAGTGAAATGCTCCACTATTCACTTGGGCATCATACAAATCAAAGACGGGCTCCAACCGAAGGCGCTTTAACAACTGTTCCAAGTAAACTACATCCGAGCATTTCGCGCTCTCCTTGCAAAAGAAAGCCACCGAGCGCTGAAGGCGCGCGATCGGCCTCAGACGTCACGGCTCATAAAGGTCGAATTTCGCATTACATCACGTTTCTGCTCAAGGCCACAGAGCCGCTTGGAGACAGTGTTCACATTCATAGGCGAGCAGCGACCTCAAACAAGCGCGCTATGTTCAACAGGTGGCCCTTGAAAGTGCAAGCATGTCGCAGACGAACGCTTAGCAATTGTCACGCGAGCGGGGAGATGACGTAGGCCGCGCTGCTGACGTTGCGCAAGACACAAACGGCTCGCATTTGATGTTTAGTGCTTACACGTGTCTACCGAAGCCGTCACCTCAAACGAACCCACGACTAAACGACAACTGCTGTTTTAATAAAGGGTGAAGTGTGTTACCAGCGGGAGATAAACGAAGTAAAAAAAAACAGCGGCGCTTCGGGTGTCGATGCCCAGGGCTAAAAACACAATCGAAACCAGCAATAACGAGTAGTAAAGCGCACGAATGCACTGTAAAAGCGAGCGCTATGCCCGAAAAGGCCCCCAACACGGTGCCGATGTCGCGGAGACGGCAGTTACGATTAGCCGCCAGCACCAGCAACGTAGCGCCGTGCGGCCGGCGGTCGTTTCCAAGCTACAAATCGCGAGACGAGCTCAGGAAAAGCGTTGTTAATAGAAATAGGGCATGTGCTCGCACCCCGGTTCCTCCACCCACTTGGAGACGGTGAGCGAACTGTCCGAAACGCGGGGGCAAGCGACAGCACAGTTATAGGCGGGGTCACGAGATGAGGGGCAGGTCATTGAGACGCCATGATGGGTTGGGGTCGGCCCGAAGGCGACGGCGCGACTTACTTGCGAGTTAGCACCGGGAACGACGTATTCCGATTCTTGGCTCCTTTCGGCGGTCGTGCTCATTCTGAGCTCCGGCCCACTGTCTCCTATGCCGAGTCCCAGGGGGACTCGGACTTTCGGGTCCAGCACTTGAGGATGCCATCCATATGGGACGTAATTTTCATAGGCAAACGCGGCGGCCTCCCAGCTGCCTGCCTGCCTCTGGGGGAGCGCGCCGGCGCGCGCGGCACGTCAGAAATATAGTCCGCGAGCAGTATTTATTTTCCTGGCCTCCACTGATCGTTTGCGGAGATTAAAATGTTGCCGCGTATTACTCTTAGCTTCAACATTCTGCAAGAATATTATTATTGTCGAGCAATCGCGACGTCTGGTGACGAATAGGAGGGTGGTGTCTGCCGCGCGGGTGGGACGGAGGCCAGCGGGCGGCAAAAGAAGCGGCGGCGGTAGAGCGGCGCGGATGAATACATGAACGATCCGTAAAGGCGTGTTCAAGATGGCGGCGCATGTTGCATGGGAGGCGTGCCTTACAGGCGGGACAATGGACAGTTCAGATTTTGAACAACACCCACCCCGTGTGAAGCCGGGCGGTGTTGCTAGATTTGGGGGGTGAGCGCGCGGGAAGTTTGGGGCTCGCGAAGAGAAGCGCACGCACAAAAGCGCACGGTTGACTCCCACGCGCAAGCGGCGTTGCAAGGGAAAAATTATCCGGGAGGCGCCCCAGTGCGAACTGCACGCTATTAACGGCGCTATAATAATATCGCTAATGCTTGATAGCAGCGAGCTGCATAGCTATCGTTAAACCGTTACCCGTAATTATGTTCTCGCTGGCCCTTATCACCCGGAGAAATATAAAATCGCTTGGCTCCACAGCGAACTCTCCGTAATAAACTAAATTCATATTCATGCCTTAGGTGTTCCGCGCAGCTTGTGTGCCTAATATTTGTGGTTGTGATTAGCTCTGCTTTCATTATCTCTTTATTGTAACAGGACGCAGCAGTGCAGCACCTTCCTGTCCACGTCGCGTAGTCAATTCGCATTTTGTCCCCCCACGTAAGCTTTCCCGAACACAAAGCTGTTGTTGTCCGTGATTTTATAAGCTCACACAGACACGCTCTGTCCTCACTTTACAGGTGTCGACTGGCGAGCAAATAAAGCGCCCAGCTAAACAACTTTGTAAGAGCTTTTACGTTCTGTGAAAACTTTACAAAGCGAGATTTGCAAGGGAGGAACCGCCAAAGGTGCCAGTGCATAAGGTTCCTAAAAGTTGCGCCAACGTTTATCTCAGCCGTAGCGGCAAAAATAGCGGTTCGTGGCGAATGCGCTCGCGGGAGCACACCTACAGGGCCACAGCGATCGCATGGGCAAGTGGAGCGGACCACGAGCGGACGGCTCCGCTTCGAAAGGGGACAGCACATCTGCCCGTAGACTGGCGAGGCCCCTAATCGCTGGGCGGGCGCTTCCCCGCAGACCTACTCCGCCCTTGCCCGCAGCCCCAGGCACGCAGACGAGACACAACAGCTGGCCTCGCCGCTGCACAGCCTCCTCTCCCGCTGCCCCTCTCGCTAGCTCTCTGTCGCCCCTCGTGCGCCTCGGCTTGCTTTATCCGTCTAGCAGACCCCGCTTCACGATCGCATTTTGCTTCCGCCGGGCTCGCCGCACGGATCGAGCGTCTGCTTTGCGGCTGTTCCGTTCGGCGCTTCTGCCAACGCTGCGCCGCTCGCTGGCCGTTCCAGCTTCGTTCGCTTTTAACGGCGCTTTGTTCCCTGTTGCGGTCTTGGAAGCGGTCTGAGGCGACAGATAGAGCACCGCAGCTGAAGAAAAAAAAAAAAGGAGAAAATTTTACAGAAAACAAACGAGAAATGATGTTCGTTGCTTCCGACCACACTTTCTTTTTTTTTAAACATGTTAGATGTTTATGCAGGTCAGTGGCCCACACTATGTAATTATATTTTCACGATACGTCTGATGGTAAATTCCAGGCAAAAGGGCAGAAGAAAAAAAGTGTAGGCGCCGTTTATGTGCCTATATTTGCAGTTGTTTATCGGACTCAAATACGAGTAATAGTGACAGGTTAGACGCAAGCTAGCAAAACGAGCGCAACGCAGTGGAATGAACACATTAGCAGTGATCACTTCATTAATCGAAAGGGGGCACAAGCTCCCTGGGTGGGGTAGGAGGAAATGAAGGGCGTGGGGTAAAGTAGAACACCGCAGACATTCACCACTTCGCCTAAAAAGGCCATTGCTCATGTTTAAGTCGACGAACCACTTATTCTGTATGGGGACGTCCACATTCAGAATATGAATTTTGAAATTTCAGGGAAGACAGTGGAGAAAAAACATGAGCTCCGGTGGGATCCGTACCCACAACCTTCAGATTACCACCGCCAAGCGTAGGGTACACGCTGACATCCACATGAATGCACGGAATGGTGGAGTGGAATATACAGCCGCCCCAGCAACAGAATTGGTTCACCGAATATCGTGCCCGTAATACGAAAGTTGTCAGTTCGGCCCCCACCTGCAGGGCTCATGTTTTTCTCGACTTTTTTTTCTTTCAAACAAGTTTCCAACAAAAAAAGAGCCGAATTACTTCCCCTATACCCTATTTGACACTCTCGGCTGCTGTTTTTCCTTTCCGTGCTCATTCAAGAAGCCCCTCATCCCAATTACGACAGCCACACACACGCGCAGTGAATCAAATGAGGCCGGTCACACGAGCACGCTGACCGTGCACCGTCACGTGTTCAATCATGTGCACCTTCCACGCCTGTTTCAAGCTTGTATAGAAGCTTCGTGCGCTCGTTCAACACACTCTCGCGGAGTGTTTATGACGCCTCCATTGGGCGGAATGTCCTTACGGCGGGCGTTCGACATTTTTACGACGCTGATTTTGAGAAGCCCGAAGGCAGCCCTTCGCGCATTGCTCCCTTCGCACGCATGCACGCGGCAACAGCGCTCAGCCTCCGCACCTGCTCCCCTCATCCTCCCCATCGATTTTCTTTCGCAATCTTCTCCACACACTAGGCCTCGGTTACGCAACGCGCGCTTTTTGAAATTCATCTCGGAGACCGCTGCTCGTGTATGGAACGTGGCAGATGCAGCCGGCATCGCATGTGACATCGACGGTCTTTTTCGCTTCTCTTTACGAGACATTTCGGTGAACACTCCATCTTTTTAACAGGAAACTCTCGGTCTATTTGATGCTTCAAAGAACGGGTAAGCCTCACGTAAGTGTCGGTTTCACGTTTCCCCCATATTTTGTTCTATACTCCGCAAGAAAGAATTGATGTGATTGGTCTCACTGCAAGGTCGGACAGGAGTAGAGGCGACCCGCCGCGGTGGCTCAGTGGCTATAGGCTTTCCGCTGCTGAGCACGAGGTCGCGGGTTCGATCCTTGGCCGCGGCGGCCGCTTTTCTGATGGAGGCGAAAAGCAAGAACGCCCGTGTGTACGACATTTGCCCAGGTGGTCAAAGATGCCCAGGTGGTCAAAATTAATCCGTAGCACGGCGCGCCTCATCGCCTGCGTTGCGTGGGCGCATTAAACCAATAAATTAAGGAGTAGAGGCGATGCCGGTTATGATGGCCGATGTGTGTTGTGACTAACTGCTTTATAGCGCCCCGTCAACGAGAAATTACCCTGCATACTCTGCACCCACTCTGTAGGACGTGGCAGGCATGCATGTGTCTGACAGCACGAGATGTGACTCGCGGTATCGCCACAAAAAATGTGGCTGTCAGGGCCCCTTATATCGCGGTACTTGGGAGTGCGCACATCGTATGTATGGTGCGTTATACGGGACGTCACAAAGATGCAGCAAAGATGCAGCAATAAGGACCAGCAAATGAATTCAGTATCGCATGGTCTTAACAATTACCCATGCATGCCAAGGACTCCTTTAAAAGTGACTGAAGCGACTTTGTTAAACTGTTCTTTGTGGCTTCATTTTATAGTTATAGTGATATGCTAATATATATATATATATATATATATATATATATATATATATATATATATATATATATATATTTATATATAAAGTTTTGTTTGGTTCTGAAGTTGTTTCCAATGTGAACTCAGCAGTTCTATCGTATACATATTTAGTAACGACGAAAGCTCTTAGTCGCATTTCTCAAGGAACAGAAGTACTTGTTCTTAATACAATCTTGGTCCTTTCCTTTTAGTATTTTTAAGCTCCTTCCGTTTCTCTCAAACAAACACGGTCCGACCATGAAGTGAGCCAGTGTTTCGCGTGAGTTCATTTTCTTTCATTTCTGTCATTATTGTTAATTTAATTGCTCTCTTATTATTATCTAATTGTTTATTGTATTGTTTGTCTAACTATTTCTTCTATTTTTCAGACAATTTCAAGACAGCCCAATTACGTACATTATTCCGCCGTGACAACTGTGTTGCTACTTCATTCTTGGCGCTGTGCCAAATTTATCGTCAAGCTTCGAACACTCGCGAGTCGCGACACGAATCTTCAAGGCTATAAAGCATGTACCCTCACTCGTGAAATTTCATTAAGGTCAAGGCGAGTGGTAAAGTTCGAGCGAACAATGCGCCGCTATATCATGGGTTTCGTTTTCTTGCTCACGCGGCATTCTTTCCCTATGACCTTGATTGAGAGGCTTCGTACTCCGACAGAACGGCGTTGCTCAGCAACGCTCTTGGCTGCCGCCAGCGCATGACTATGGCTTGAAACACGGCGTCATATGCCCGTTACATGGCGCGAATTTCCCCTGCGAATCCGCAGCTGCGGCGCGGGCTCATGCTGCAAAACTATCTATTCTCGTTGCTGTGGAAATTGCCAAATTGCCAACGGCGATGGTAGCGATGGTATCTATTTGTGCGATGGTAGCGATGGTATCTATTTGTGCCGTTCTTGCGTCTGTGTCCTTGGATGTCCTTGGCGCTCGCTCGTTGGTCCTTGGGAATATCACCGGAATCGGTCAACATTGCCCTGGACGATATGTTCCCGCACCAGGTTGTTCCCGACACAAGAAGAAACCTGCAGATGAAATGAACCAAATCAATTTCGTGGCGGGCGAAACATGCATGTTGGTGCAAATAAGTTGTGTCGGTTAATCAGTTCGCCCACATGACTTCGTAACAGGGATATATCCTGATCGCATCTATAGGATGCCTTTATACATTTACAACAAGGTTAAATGGTCATATAAATAAAGGTTTTGTTAAGGTCAACTGTAAGTACGCTAAAGCACAATGATATTCAGTTTTGTTGCGCTCAGCTCGTGTCTAAAATGAAGTACTGCGCAGTGTGCTGTGAGTATGAGTTCTTATACAAGGTCCGATTGTCATATAAAATGACGTTTATCACGGAAGCGGCACGGCCGAGACATCGCGAAGTGGCCAGAATAAACTTATCAACGCCATCGACAGCATTAAATGGCCCATTAAGCGAAAAAGCCGGCGTCCCGTTTCCATAGCAGCAAAACGGTGCCTAAGCCTTGCGTTAATTGCGACGAGTAAGCACAGATCGGCCGAGGTGCTTTGGCAAACGCTTTCCCGGGATTTCTGGCTCTTTGAGCTGTGACGACGTTAACGGGCACCCGCAGGCCTGACGTGTAACGACTTTGGCCTTGCGGCTCAACGGTAGATCCACTGAATTGACGTTAAGCCTAAAAGGGCCCTATAACACACATACCCGCAGAGATGGCGTATACGAGATATTCCGTTTCTTACGAGCCCAAAAACATATTGTTACATTGGTCCGGGGCAGTTCATCTAACGCCGTTATATTCCTTTTGGGTTCGTCGAAGGAATGGCCGTTTCATTGAAGCCGTTAATTCGAACGCCGTTTTAACGAATCGGCGGGCCCCCGTATCATCGTAAATCGCCATAGATGATGGGTGCATCACAATTTTTGTCGAGTTTTTCTTACCGCCTTGTGGCTACTTTCAGACCATCTGTTACACATGATGAAATTATAAATGAAACACACTTCGAGAACTGGAAGAAACCTCCGATATCGCCGACACCCCTTTACACATTTGTGGCTTCCGGCTTCGCAACAGGTATTTTATTTTCAGTAGGTTCATGCTCTTGCTTTAGGCGGCTTAAGAAACGGCTAAAACCTGTATATATATATGCGACGGGCCCATAACATTCAAAAAGCGACTCTGCCAGCTCTCTATTGTTCTCCGTGGCTGCCGTGCTATCCACTGATATAGAATCAGTGGCTAGGCCACAATTGCAGAGGAAATCGTGGTGGTTCGAATAACAGCGATTCTTGGATATATCATCAGTTCCTTTTCCGCACGTGGGACTTTTTTTCCCCCAAGAGTGCGGCGACTGCAGGTGACACCTGTAGCGTGGGTTGCGTGTATCAGCTCGTGAACGCTGTCCTCGCTGCGCCGGCGCCGCTCGCAGAGCCACGCATGTTATGTGACGTCAGAAGTTCCCGCCAAACGTCGATGAATCTCGGCTACATTACCAAATTTTCCGTAAACCGGTGATGTCACGACGAGGTCGATTTGCCGTGCGCTCCGCTCACCGACCTGTTCCGTCGGCGCAATAAATCGTGTCAAATTAAAATGTCCCACGCGTGGCGGACCATTCAAACTTCCGCCAGAGTATTCTGTTGCGTAAGGGAATCGAACTGCATAATAATATTAACCCTGAAAATTGGTGTCAGTACCCCTAGCTTTGTGGCGTATAGCGAAGATCACAATCCGAGTTTGCGATGTTCCGTCGAATTAAAGGAACATGTCTACCGACCATTTTGAACCCATCGGCCACTACTAAATGCTTATCAGTGGGACTGGAGGAAAAAATGATGATCTTGTTCTCCCAATCACATTTCGAATCGTGTCTCGAAACCCCTTCGTGGAAACGGCGTTCGACGAAGCGGCTTCGATGAAACGGAGTTCGATGAAGTGTCTGGAACCAGTGTTACACATCTACAGAGAAACACATACGCGCCTCAACAGTCGCGAGCATGCCGCTCTGTGCGGCAGCATCGTCGTGGTCCCCCCCTCCCCCATACCCCGCAACAAAACTCGAAAATATTACGCGCGCAGCGCAAAACTCGAAGGGGCCTGAGAATTAAGTATAGGGCTTGTTCGTGATGCATTCTTGCGTAGCGCAAAAATGGACAAAGTACAAGAAGCGCTCGCCTTCTTCCCTTCTATTGTCCTGTGTCCTTTTTTGCGCTACGCAGGAGCACTCGCGCGCGAATTAATCCACAGCTCCTAAAAAGTGGTTACGTGTGCTCGGAGTTTTTCTTGTAGGCAGTAAGCACCAAATTCGGAGTTCACTTGAGCTATAGACTACCGAGCAGATCGGACAAAACCGGACAAAGGGCCAAATAAAAAGAGTCGTTTCCAACCACACGTGGGTAACCAAAGCAATCACTGTCACTGTCGTATTCGTCGTGGAGCGGGATACATCATAGAGGGCCATGCCTTCGCAACGGGGCATGCCGCACGAGTGCACCCTTCCGAACTCAAGATCAAAAGCTTAGCAGCAGCTTTCCCGCCCAAAATATTATTGCCGCGCGCTCTCCAGAAGCCCATGAAGTGCGGGAGTGGGAGCCGGGACCAGCAGCCCGATCGCAGAAAGCGGAAGCAACTAGTGTCGAAGGAAAGCCAAAGCCGCATGCCGAAAACACATTCCAGGGGTGGAGTTCTGAGTTTTGTGCTTTTCAGACTGCCCATTTAGAGCAAGCCCTGATCGGCGCCATGGAGACAAGATGTGACGCAAAACATGCAAGGAGGACAGTTGGTTTCGGTGCATGGCAGGGTCCCGTCAACCGGAACCATATATGTGACGATTGAAACACAGAACAAAAAAAAGGCGCGATACCTGGCCCATACTAATGTGAACTCGTATACAACACGAGTCACATTATTTGAACGACCTTTCAATTTCTCGTAACATAATAAACAAGACATGTTTTCACTAGTTTCAACTGTTTTTATTGTGAGGACCAGGAACAAAGGAAGCATGCACGGCCAGCATCCCGCGGGCTGTTGTTGCTGTCTTCCTCTGCCTGTCGAAAGGATAATGAGGTGCTCGAGGGAGCTTTCGGCTATAGGGCGCATGCCAAGCCCTGTTCTCGTCGTCACGCATCAATCAGCCTCAATAAATCGCTTACAATGGATTTATTATCGCAGGTGTTAGCTTGGTCGTGGTTCGAATAGAATACTTGCTTCTAAGAATTTAAAAAAATATTTAATTACAAAGAAAAATTGAGGTTACAGCAGGTCAGGACAGAGGAGCACGGGAAGAAATCGTCCGACGCGGTGCCCGTGAACTCTCTGGCGCAGAGTTCGCGCACCAGGCCGGCCGTGAAAGTGTAGGAATTGGAACGTAAACACACGCCTGGCGTGTTCTCGTGGTTCTCGGTGCATCTCTGCGTGGTCGTGGCAGTAAATTGCGGCTTTGTTTCGGGCGGCCGCGGGGTGGTGTCGAGCGGTTAAGTGTTCGTGGTCGTCCGTTCTGCTTTCTCGGTGCGAGAGAATTCCCCGAGGCCTGGGAACCAGCTGACCCTGCAGCGGTACCTTGTAGTTCAGCATGTTTCCCTGCGTCAATTCATTTCGTCTGGTAAAGAAATACAGCCAAACAAAACTCCACGCTGATATGAGTAGTACGTGGCAGCTTCGACAAAATTAGTTATTTTGCCGGGACCATTTTTCCTAACGTGGCTTCGGGAGCAACTTTTCCTTCGCCATTTTCGGAAACGTTTCTACCGTTACGATTTTTACGTACACCTTCAAGTCCTATCGACCGCCCTCAAGGTAACCCCGCGCACGAGTACGAGTGGGTGGCACCCTGGAGTGACGTGTTTCGGTGTACGCGCAAGCGAGACCCCTAGTAGAACAACAGATGGCGATTGCAATGCAGCACTAAGCAGGTGTGAAAATAAAAGCACCTGCTCTGTTTATTCCTTTCCTTCGGCGCTCCTCGCTTGCGACACCTGCTCGTCAAAGAAGTTCCTGTTCCAGATTAGTTTGCACCCTCCCCTTCCCTCGACCCCCGGAGCGGCGAGGTGCGGCGGCGAGGGGCTGGCGCCGAAGGAGGGGGCTCGCGGAAAGAAGGTGAACGCCCCCGGCAGACGGACCCGCTGCGGAGCCGTCTCTGTGCCGCTCGCCGTCTCCTCTTCGGCCTTGACAGGGAGAGGCACGCACGCTGAGGCTAGGCGCCAAGTGGCAAAGAAGCCGGCTCGTTCCGTTCCCAAGTGACACCAGTCCCAGCGCGCGCGAGACAAAAAAAAACAAAATAAATAAAAAAGGCAACGCGCGTAGCAGTGCGCGACGGTGGCGGTGTGCGTGGCGCGCCGAGGCCACCACGCGCCGCGGTGGCGGGCCGCCGGTGCCAGCCCCCTCCCCTTCTTCCGCCGCGACCACGTGCGACGCGCGCGCTCCGGCCGCCCACCCACGTGCAACGCGCTGTTGACGTCGCCCGCTTTGGGTGACCCTCCCCCCGCCCAACGAACGCTGATGCAGAGCGCGCGGCCCGCGGGGCAGTCGTCGTAGCTCCGGAGGTGCTTCCTGGCACAGGGAAGCGAGCGGCTCTCATCCTCGTCCCCTAAATGCGAGGTCCGCAAAGGCTTCTCGAGTGTAGTGACCTTGTGTTTGGATTTAGGAAGCTGAGCAAAGAATAAACAGGGAGGAACTAAACAGTGCCAGGCTGCATCCGCAGCAAAAGTCGTTCAACCGGCCGACGATGACGCTGTGGAACACGGGCTCCCAATCGTCATTTGGCGGGGAAGGACCGACAGATTTCCCTTCTTTTACCCTTTCCACACCCAAGTTCTTGGGAAAAATAACAGTTTTTCCAGCACAGCCACCACCCTCTTCACGACTTCGCAGCGAAAGGACGCAGGTTACGTAACCAATGGTTAGCTACACCAGGCCATCTGGTGTTTGTTGGTAACAAAGCAGTTTAAACGGCGCGGACTTGGAAGTAGATAGTTACGTTAGGATGCAGGCTGGTCGGCGGGTTATCAAGTGGCGGAATACCTGGCGCGCCAAGACTGGGTGTAGGAAAAAATGGTCCCGGAAAAAATGGTCCCGGAAAAAATGGTCCCGGAAGAAATGGTCCCGGAAAAAATGGTCCCAAATCCAAGGTAGGAAAAAATGGTCCCGGAAAAATTGGTCCCGAAGCCAAGGCACGAAAAAGTCTTGTTCGAGTAATGCCGGTTAATCGAACCAAGAACGTTTGTCTTGCTAAAATGGACGAGGTATTAAAGAAAAATATAGAAATGTTCAGTTTCTAAAAATACCAGGAAAAAATTGAAGACGGCACCAATCTAAAAATGCAAGCGCTGCGCTAGATTGTTGTCTATAACCCATGTTAAGCGAAAATAAAAATATAATGGCTGCTTCAAACAAGAAAGCACACGATAATTCGGTCGCCGAAATGTTTGCGCACGGAGGTGTCCGTGCAGCGAAACGGTATCCGTACACCGATATGTACGTACACCGAAATATCCGTACACCGAAATGTCTGCACCGAAACGTCTTGCACCGATATGCCTTGCACCGAAATGTCCTAGACCCGGGACGACGCTGTGCGCTTCTTTGATGGAGCTCCCACGGCTTTTTGTGCAATTTTCACCGATACTGACGAAACCTCGCAGCGTAGAGCTTCTATGACCTTCCAGACACTGAGATGGCTGTGTTCGACTAAGCTACTAAACCGACGGTTCCAGGTCTCGCAGTTGCTTGTGCGGTTTTAATCCAATTACTTGCATTAAAATGTTTAATCCATGCTCAGCCCTACCATCCATCCATCCATCCATCCATCCATCCATCCATCCATCCATCCATCCATCCATCCATCCATCCATCCATCCATCCATCCATCCATCCATCCATCCATCCATCCATCCATTCATCCATCAAAGCGTCCGTCCGTCCATCTGTCTGTCTACCCAATTTTCTTTGTTATATTTTAGCCTCCAAACGCGTTAATTTCGGACCCTTATAAGAATATTAAAGCATTCCATCTTTCTCAAACCTTTAGCTAAACGCAAAGGGACAAAATCAAACCGCAACAAAGTTCAGATCGGACTAACTTGAAGGAAAACACGTTGGCTGGGCCATGGGACCATTTTTTCCTAGATGGTCACTGGGACCATTTTTTCCGGGACCATTTTTTCCGGGCCATTTTCTCCGGGACCATTTTTTCCGGGACCATTTTTTCCGTTTCCGGCCAAGACTATATACGGAGACGAGGTAGGGCCGCTGCATTTGAACTCACGGACACTACAAGAGTGGTCGGGACAACGAACGTAGCGGAAATACTCTATGCGGGTTGCAAGCAACGTTAGCCTAGCAAACAAGCCTGACAGCATTGAATTGATGTTTCCGACAGTAACTAAAGCTGTGGGGGGGAAAGGTTTTTAAGTGTTAGCGCAGTGGCTCACATTAGGGTGAAAGTGGGAGTGATTTGGTTTCTGGAAATTTGAAAGGTTAATTTAATGACCTGGAAAGCTCGATCGCGGTGCACGGGAGTGGGGCGACTATCTGGCAAAAGCTCACGCACCATACCAGCGAGTCGGAAATTTGAACCACACACGACTCAAAACAGATGACAGCTGGCGGTTATCGACGTGCAGACAATCGTTTTCTGGGCTTGCCGCGGGCGCAGTTGTGGTGATGTCATGCGCTTCAAAGTTGGCTTCTTCGCTGGCTGCTAATTCGTTCCTGGACACAGTAAATTATACCACGAACTGGCTAAAAGAAGGAGGGTAAGGGAGGGAAAGCATCAAAATTATGGGAGGAAATGCTCAACCAGTGAAGCTTCCAAAATTATTCTCGGAATGCCTCCAAATTGTCAAGTACCGCTGGCCTGGAAAATGGCGACCCAATTCTAATTCACAAGACGGACGATGCCAATGACCTGTAGCAGACAGACCCACCAGCCTGCAAGTTGTTTACCCTTTGTTAAAAAACCTGTACAAAACAACTGTTGCTTTGAAGCAGCAGTTGACCGCTTAAGAAACATCTAGACTTTAACCAGTTGCAGACAGCCTATAGATTCATAGCTTACTCGACAATGGATCCACTTCAGGTCATGAGTCAGGTAACGGCCTCTCTAGTGGCCTTATTATGGTCTATATGGATAATGCAAAGGCGTTCGAAACCGGGGAAACCGCCGCATTAATGGTGACACTATGCCCACCATGGAGCAGATGTGTCAATACTCTTGTACAGCATGCATGCAGAGGATCATCCTTAATAAGAAGTTCCCATAAGTGGCGCGTCAGGCAAAAAGACACCTCCTCTCCGAAATTATTAACAGCGTTTGTAGAGATTGCCTCGAACGGTGTAAGTAGGGGAAATGAATAAGTGAGGGAATGTTTGAGTAAATTGACATCGACGACAACGTCTTAGTCGGCGAGTATGAAAAGGGTGGTTCGGAACTCTATTCAGAAGGCTGGGTAATAGGGTGTACGCCTCAAAATTTTTTCCTGAGAGAACCGTTGCTCGGTTCGCGCTCAAACTTCACACGAAGGTAGCATTTTGTGGTCTGTTTTGTTTGACACCGGGAACAACAATGGAACTTACCTATTTATTCTGAAAATAAATGAAAACGATTTTCGCCTATGGGAGAATGGTGGCTGATTTGGATGTGCGAGCCAGTGCAAGCTGATCTTGTAACGACGGCGCCACCTGGGGTATGCAGAGCGGGGAACGGGCGATGGGGATTCACGGGTGTAGGAAAAAATGGTCCCGGAAAAAATGGTACCGGAAAAAATGGTCCCGGAAAAAATGGTCCCGGAAGAAATGGTCCCGGAAAAATTGGTCCCGGAAAAAATGGTCCGGAAAAAATTGGTCTGGGAAAAATTGGTATGGGAAAAAAATGGTCCCAAAGCCAAGGTAGGAAGAGATAGAGAGAGACAAACATTTATAGTACTAATGAGCAAGATGTTCTTAGGTGGTGTATCACGATTGCCCCGTGCGCAGAATCCCCGTCGCCAAAAACCCCGCGACGTTAGCCCCGTGTCTCATTTGCCCCGCGTGCAGTATCCCCGCGTGCCATTTACCCCGATGCCAGTTTCCCCGACCCATTCTCCCGGGGCGATATTATGGCGCGTCATTTTCTTTTCAGTGACTATAATTTTTTTTAATTAGAGTAAAGTAAGGTTGGACGATCCTCTCAAGAAGAAGAGTGGCTGCCGCTTTCCCGAAGTAGCAGCTGGGGCATTATTCCGTCTTCCCTTAGCTGGGATAATTTAGATGAGGGTTCAAAGTACGATGGCGGTAAACGCTACCCCCCCCCCCCTTCCCTCTCCGCTCGGGTCTAGGACATTTCGGTGCACGGACAGATCGGTGTACGGACAATTATCTGTCGGTACGGGAAACGAATTATCTGGTGCTTACTTGTTTTAAACAGCCATACTATATATTTCCGCGTAACTTGGGTTATGGAGCACAACAATCTACTGCAGTGCTTGCACATTTACATTGATGTCATTTTTATTAGCGCCAGTTATTTGAATAAATTGAGCATTTCAATATTTCTGTTTATACCTTGTTCAGTAAACATTTATTACGCAGCGAACGAATAAAATCCTTTCGCAGACCCTTTTATTTACTACAGCACTTTATAATGTAGATTCGCTCTTTTTTGCCGCATGCACATCAGCTAAGGAAATCAGCCGATGTTTACGATGTATTTCGCAAGTAATTTTCTCTAAATAAAAGGCACACTCCCACTATCGCAAGACCGCACCTTTACAAACATTCTGTTGCTCCCAAAATGCAAAAAATATGAAGTGTTTCATGCCGGCAGCGCTGTGACGGTAAAATAAACTTGCAAATACTGTTGTCGGCAGCTTTTTCTTACTGAGTCTAGAATATCGTCGTGAAGGAAGAATGGGCCTTTTTGAAGACAGCTGCAGCTTCTATCTCTCTTAAATCTTGCTAAAGCGTGTATGGACGGTTCCAGGCCTCGCAGTTGTTTGTGCGGTTTTAATCCAATTACTTGCATTAAAATTTTTAATCCATGCTCAGCCCTGCCATCCATCCATCCATCCATCCATCCATCCATCCATCCATCCATCCATCCATCCATCCATCCATCCATCCATCCATCCATCCATCCATCCATCCATCCATCCATCCATCCATCCATCCATCCATCCATCCATCCATCCATCCATCCATCCATCCGTCTGTCTGTCTGTCTATCCAATTTTCTTTGTTAGATTTTAGCCTCCAAAGGCGTTAATTTCGGTCCCTTATAGGAATATTAAAGCATTCCATCTCTTTCTCAACCCTTTAGCTAAAACGCAAAAGGACAAAATAAAACCGCAAAAAAGTTCACATCTGACTAACTTGAAGAGAAACACGTTGACTGGGCCATGGGACCATTTTTTCCTAGATGGTCACTGGGACCATTTTTTCCGGAACCATTTTTCCGGGACAATTTTCTCCGGGATCCTTTTTTCCGGGACCATGTTTTCCTTTTCCGGGATTCACGGCAGAGCTCTTCGATGTAGGCAGTAGCGAAACTCCGCCTCGAAAAAGTTTGGCTACGTGAAGAGCGAAGTATTTTAGTGCAAGTCTCCTGCGAAAGCCGCGGCCTGACACATGTCCTCAGATCTCTTGTATATGTTGTTAGGAGGTATATATGTTCCGCGCCACCTTCCCTTGTTCAGCTTCTTTATCACGTGAAAATCAGTTCCACGTTTAAAACGGCAAAAATTGGGCCCATCTCCCCGCGAGGGGGACTCGAGTAAATGCGTCGCATAGGGGGTGGGTGTATTCCGTTAACGTTTAGTGTTTGGGGAGTTGGTGGTAGTGAATGCATTGTATCTGCAGCTTCTTGACGTAGTTTGAATGAGTCAAGGATATAAGGCGCGTTCGTAGCCTCCCATTCTGTGTCGGCTTTGTGGCGCAGTGGGTAGAGCACCATGTACATTGCCTCCCGCCCGCAGCGTCGAGGGATCGAAACCAGGCGCCGGATAGTATTTTTTTTTATATAGTGTAGGGGGAGGGGTGCGGACAACGACGGTGCGGACTACGACTACGGACGTCAACGCGGGTGACATCGTGAGTTACTGAAATGCTCTGCATCTAAAACGGCCCGCATCTGGACACCCCCCCCCTTGCTTTGGATAGTGCGTACCGTGGTGCCACTGCGGCCGCCGCGTGCCTATCCAAAAAAACTGATTATTTAAACTGACAATTAACGTTAAATTTTCTTTTATAGTGCATTATTCTTTTTTTTTTGTGCTTTCGTAAGGTACTAATTGCTATCTTAACTCCGGTTTTTAGGTTGCGATTGTTTCTGCGTCCGCGCATCTGCCTCGACCAATTGGCGCTTGTGCGGGCACTCCGGCACAACATAGGTCTTAACTAAAGTACTAAATTTGCAGTAATCGTTTGGCCTACAGCTCATTGTATGCCAAAACTAATCTAGTAGCCGATCAAGCGGCTCTGAATAATCAGTTTCAGCTGGCATAAAGCCATCGAAGCGACTTATTGATTTTTTTTTTTGCCGCCAGAAGACCGAAGAGGACGCGCAGCAGACGATAGTGCGTAAGCGAAATGCGACCCCATGGTCACATTTCATTTTACTACTTTTGCTCCGTATGTATATAAAACACTTGCAGATTGGGCTCCTTTGGCATAAAAAATTTATGTGAGCACTCAAATACCATTTTTCGCCCAGGTCGTCGAGCGGTGAAGCAAGTTGTATAGTTTATTTTGTCACCAAAAGATGGCGCCACTGTAAAACAAGATCCAAAGCAGTGAACCAATCGTAGGGCCACTTTTGATACACGGGACCTATGGGGAGTTTCGCTACTCCTATATCAAGTAACTCTGAGTAAAGTTAGGTTCGTTGTTGAGGGTGGTTGGTGTCGTCGTGGAGGGTGGTGAAGGACCCGATGACGAGACGAGGCAAGTAGATGATGAAGGAAAAGAAGTCTATTTACACCTATTTACACAGACGATGAAGCATACATAAGACAAAAGGAAAACTGGATTACAATTAAGAGGCGCCGCAGCGCACAAGGGGGGTATTGCGGCACGGTCCCTGGTCGGGGCCCGGAGGCCAAAAACGTGCCAAACCGCCGCACGGTTGGCTTGAAGGTGCGTGGGGTCCTGGCGCCCAGAAACCGCCACGGGAGCGAGTCTTCATGCGACCGCTCGCTCGCAGTCGCAGCTCTCGACAAACTCATTGAACGACGTACAAGGAAGCCAGCAAGCCGCCTCCCCACAGCAGCGCACCGGCCAATTAGGGTTTGACCCCCGCTCCCCCCTGTACGCCGCCCCCGAAGGTCGCGAGGAAACGACAGCCTTCCCCACAGCCGCGACTAGAGCCACTATTTAGTGGCTCTAGCCGCGACGAAGGTCGCCGGCAAGGCCGTCCCAAGGGGCTGCCACTCCGCCGACGGATGGGACAACAAAACCAGGAGAAGGGAGGAGGGTCATCGTCCCGACGCGGTCTATCGGCGCTGTCATCATTACACTCTGATTCACGGTAGGAAGGAAGAAGATGGGGTAGCAGACGATCTGGAAATCTCTTTCGTGCCTAGTTTACGATTATCACAAATAGTTGCTTAACAGCTGATACTAATCATAATATAATAGTCCCACGGTTCATCGTTGCCAATAAATATTAAATTTGTTTCCTCACCGCTTTTTTTTTTTTTTTTTCTGGTCGCCTGCTACCTCATTTGGCTTCTTCCTACCGTGGAGGGAACCAAATGAGGTAGCAGACAATCAGAAAATCTGGTTTCAAACTGGTTGTCATGCTACCCCATTTGACTCTTTCCTGCTGAGGAAGGAGCGCGAATCTCCATCGTCCGTTTCGCTCTGCATACCTCAGGTGGCGCCGTCATTCCAAGATCACTTTGCACTGGTTCGCACGTCCAAATCGGCTGCCATTTTCCCATAGGCGAAAATAGTTTTTATTTATTTTCAAAATAAACTGGTAAGTACCGTCGTTGTTCCCGGTGTCAAACAAAATAGACCATAAAATGCGACCTTCGTGCGAAGTTTGAGCGCGAACCGAGCAGCGGTTCGCCAAGGAAAAATTTTTGAAGTGTTCCAGTTATCGTCGTAACACCCTGTACTAGAGCACGCGTGGATATAGACGGGGTGTGCAGAGGCAGGAAACTTAGTCGAGGGACGAAATTAAACAAATGAATTCGGATGACGTGTTGGAAGGAACTGTTGGAAGTATGTAAGTAAAACCTCCGGCGCACAGTACACGTCAGCAGATGATGCCGACATCATGCACGAGTCTGGAGGCGAAGTCCGTGAGAATGTTCCCAAACAGTTTATCTAACTTCGTTTGAATGAGTCGCCTACGCCTGTTTGCCCTAATTTCTTAGTGGCTTTCACCGCTATTTGTATTATCGTAATCAATTTTTCGATGGGTATACTTTTATTCACACGCTTAGGTTCTCATAGCACATAAGGGAGAGACACATGTATTGGTTTCACCACTTACGTTTCATCATCATTTCGAAATATTTCCGGGCATATTTGAGCATGTCCTTGGATTTTCTTTTTTGCTCGCAATTTATGGTTTGTGACTGGCGTGCTATTCTGCTGCACGAAGTTGGGTTGGGATGACGTTTATTTCATAGGCAGAGCAGGGGAGTGGCCAGAAATTATGCTTGAGAGGGCAGAGAAGGGAGGCGCTGACATTGCACCTAGACCTACTCCATAAGACTTTTTCAAGGGATTAAAAATATGCATAATAAATACATTGCTATAGTTATGCATTTATTATCATATAATAATATATTAGTAACTAATAATTGATATAATATATTAATATACATTGTATCCCCCTAATTTATTAACTGATACCAATGTATGTTACATGTTGCGGACGAATTCTTGAACTCTGCGTACTGTCAAGAGCAAGGCAAATAAAATACTTATTCATAAAAAAACTTATTCGTACGTTCTGAGAATTGTGGCAGAACTGCTATCGCTGCCTGCAATTTTCTGTTTTGTCTACATGAGAAGAAATGACACTTAAAGGAATCTGAAAATGTAGAACAAATAAAAACATATATCCGTAACAAACATGGAAGCAAAAACATAGAGATAAACAGCTCCATTATTCTAAAACTAACAAAGGATTGCATGCAGCGGATGTTATGAACGTGCAAAGCACAAAACAAGAACACTTGTGGGTGGCCGTTTTATCTTAATGTCGCTTTGTCATCCACGAATACTTTTTCCCATTTTTGCACACATGCGATGGTTAGGGAAAACTCTTGACGCCGCTGCCTTTTATGCCAATGCATTGTGAAGGACAGCTTCTGTTGTGCCAGAACGCCCGGCCCAAATTCGTTGCACGGGGCGACGCGCCGACAGCGGGGCCGATTGACGCCTCGACCAAACCAGACTAACCCGCGGCCGACAGGCCCATACTTGCATCGTCGCAGAGTCGCCTCTCCTTTTCCCGTCGCGGCGGCTCGGCCGAATCATGCATCGGGTGAACAACCGGTGGCCGTTATGCTTGGAGACAGTTTCACCGAGGCGGCGACTGCATCACCTGCCCTTTCCCCGTCGAGGCGGCTCGGCTGACGCAACCGCTTCGCCTCCGTTCGTCGGATTTCAAATTTCGGCCAGCGAGAGTCCTGATTGGAGCGATTCAAACCGCTCGCAGCTGCAACGGACTTCTGACGGTATAAAAACCCGCCCGGAGGCACTTTTCGGTGGCACTTTTCAAAGGAACCGCGTTGAGAGGTGCTGTCGCCTTTGTGCGAGCCATGTAACGCTGCTGTTACCCTTGTACATACTCTATATAAATGTTGCTTCAACTTTTCGTCGGCTCGAGAACTTGTTACCAAAAAGAAGCTAAAAACCATGGCTTCAACCGCTGTTCGTTGTTGGAAATGTGAAAGATGTACAAACGAAGAGTTAGAGGCGTCATCTGAATTCGAAGGAACCGATGAAGAGAACGCTAAGCCAGCTAGAGGCAGCGGTGTTTGTGACTTGAGTAAGCAGATATCTGAAATAAGAAAGATGCTAGCAACAACTTTAAGTAGACTAGAAAGTTTGGAAAAGAAAGTCGATAGGCAATGTACAACAACTCCAAGCCTCCAAGTAAGACGAACTTCTGGTGAAGAACGCCGAACATGAAACGCAAATTGACTCTTTAAACAAGGACTCAGCCGAACTTTCCAGAAGCTTGCGGAAAAAGACGCTGAAATAACGCATCTAAAGGCTACAGTCAACAACGTTGAGCAGTATTTTAGGCGAAAGAACGTTGAGATACGTGGTGTAGCCCAGCTGCCAGAAGAGAATTTACACCAGGTTCTTGTAGATCTTAGCCGTAAGCTGGAAATAAAGGCCCCCGAAAAGAAATCTGTCGAAGCGATATACTGGCTCAAGGCGAAGCAAGATAAGATTCCAGCTATCATTGTTCGCTTCAGAGACTGAGGGGAACGCGACCTATGGTTATCTAAGAAAAAGGCACTCAGGAACGAAAAAATCTTCACAAAAGAAAACTTGACAACAGCGCAAAAACAGCTGTTCTGGCAATGCCGTCAAGTTGGCAAGCAAAAAAAACCAGAAGTTCGTGTGGATGAGCAACGGCAAAATTTTCGCGCAGAAAATTGAGGGAGCGACTGGAATCAGAATGAACACTGAAAACGATCTTGCAAAACTTGTTTAATGACCTCTTTTGATTCATTTTGCGAATGGGAGGACTGTCTCCAATCAGTGATGGTAGAGGACTCCCTTCAACTAGACGTCACCATTTTGTACATTAATATCCGAAGCATTACTAAAAACTGGGATCAATTATGAGCGCATCTGAATGAAAGAAAGATTGCTGTCGATGTCATTGTTTTAACTGAAGTGAACATTGATGCGCAACGACAGTTTTCTTTTTCACTTAATGGGTATTCTACAGCGGCGCTGTGTCGAGAAAATCGAAAAGGGGGAGAAATCTTCATATTCGTAAAGGAAAATTGGCTGTTAGGTTCCACTGAGCTCAACTTTGAATATGCAGAGGCATTGCTGATTTCGATCAATAAGAGAAATGTGACGTACACGATATGTGCAATTTACAGGCCACCTAACATGAACGTTAACTTGTTTTTAGATAAAATGAAACGAATGCTAAACCGTCCGATGAATGAAAATAACCTTATAATAATAGGAGACATTACATTGTTGTTATGCAAGAATAAAAAAACTGCAGTAATGGACTACCTCAATTTATTATCGGGATTCGGGCTCTCAGTGGTCATCGGTGACTACACAAGAGAAGAATATAAGGGACCAAATCACCAGATCATGCATAGATCATATTATAACACGTGGAACGGAGCAAAGACATCAGTCTGGAGTGATTAGGCTAAAGTTGGCTGACCATTACTTTATAGCATTAACGATCTATTCTAAAGCAGCGAATGAAAATGTTGAGCATTTGACAATGAAAAAAATTTTAGATGATAAGAAAATTGATGCCTACATAAGTGAGACTAATTGGAACACTTTGCTGTCTCTGGATCACGTAAGCTTGTACATTAAGGTAACTGAAATTTTTCGTGACATCTACGAGCGTTTCAGTGGGTGTGTAAAATTAAAACAAAGGCAATTGAACAACCGATGGATCACAACTGAAATAATGGAACTTTGTTATTTGAAAGATAAAGCATGGCAAAGATGTAGGAAAGAACTGCAGGATACGCTAAAGAGGCAAGAGTTTCGGACTTTGCAAAATTTGGCAACAGCCAAAATTCGCCGGGCTAAAAGCAAATATCACTTGTCCCAATTTTCCCAAGATAAGAATAACAGTAAGAAAACGTGGAAGATGGCGAACGAATTAATGGAAGAATTAAACAGGCGAGCGTAGATGACACAATCAGAAAGAACTTTCCGAAAGAAAACACACGTGAGTTGTGCAATAAATTTAACGACACGTTTATACAAGCCGCTGAGGCATTGATGGAAAAGGGGGGCGAAGATGGAACGCGAACGGAAGAGTACAAGCCACTACGCGCGTGCGCTAACACAGCTTATCTGCCGCTGAATACCGAAGCAGAGCTTTGGAACATCATCAGCGGAATGAAACCGTTTAAACCGCCTGGATTTGACATTAGACTAAGAGACTTGTTGTGTCACTACAGCAGATTAAAACATGTGCTTTTAAAGATTCTTAATGGAATATTTGAAAATGGAAACATACCCAAAGAAATGAAAGTTTCCATTGAGAGACCGATTTACAAACACGGAAAAAAAGGCGAGCTCGGTAACTACAGACCAATTGCAATATTATCAGTGTTGTCTCATGTATAGTGGAGAAGCATATAGCGTCTGTAATGCAATCCTTTTGCGAAAAGTACAACTTAAATAACCCTGCACACTATGGTTTCACTAAAAACAGAAACAGTATTTTACTTTTAGAAGAATTTTCGAACCTCGTTACACCTGTATTGAAAATAACGAAGCCGTTTTAGTGTTATTTTTAGACCTATCGAAAGCATTCGATACAGTAAACAGTACAGTTCTTTACGAGTTATTTCTCACAACGATTTCAATGCGTAAAACTCCTTGGGGAATACGGCGGACTTAAAGAAATACAATGTGGAGTGCCTCAGGGCAGCACCCTAGGGCCCATACTTTTCAATGTTACCGATCTTAGCTGGACAGAGTTTTGTGATTGAAAATTTTGGCCGCATCAAATGACATCATTTCGTTTTCACATTTTTTTTTCTCTTTTTTTTTTCTTATTGTTTTTCTTCTCTCATCTAGCGTAGCAAGCCAGCCCGACGGCTCGGCTAACATCGCTGGTTTTCATTAAAGCTATTCTCTCTCTCTCTCTCTCTCTCCCCCACTGAAGTCGAACGTGTTGCAGTATGCAGATGACACCGCTCTCTGAAAATCACCGACTCCTCTTGCGGAACAAACACTTTTCAAAATGACATTCACAAAGTCATGGATTGGTTCAAACAAAATTCAATTTTTGTAAATCTACAGAAAACAAAACTGGTATGCTTCAGGAACCCACATAAAGTTGTTTGTCTGGATAGGCCTATATATTTGCATACGTCACAGTGCAGCTCTTCTAAATGTAGGCCCCTTGCATTAGAGACTGAAGTAAAATATTTAGGCCTTTTCTTTGACCAACACTTCACGTGGAATAAACATGTGTTGTTTGTATGCAAGAAATTAAGGTGTGTAGCAGCTATGATTCACAACTTGAGAGGGAAGGCCCCATTCAAATTAAGACAGGCCATATATAAATCACTGGCGGAAGGGATTTTGAATTATGGAATTACCCTGTATGCTCAGATCACAAACAACAATGTATAAACCGAGTAATTAACAGAATAGCAAATAGTATTGCCTATGGAACAAAGTTTCAAGATGCAAAAATGCAGGACAAGTATTCTTATATAGGTATACTTCAGGTACGCCAGCTTTTTCAGTACGAGGTACTAACTCGATATTACTTCTGCAACCAGTTCAAAGTTCCTGTTAGGAAAAGTAGAACGCTAAGAAAAACAGAGAGGTTCGTGAAGCCGTGAGTGTTCACAAACTACGAGAAAAAAAAATGCGGAAACATTACGTGCCATTATTTTTAATACTCTCCGAAACGATATGTATAATATAAAAACACGGAGGAAAATGTTTAAGAAAATTCGCGAATATTGTGTCTCAGGTAACTCATATGGGTAAAGAATGGTATACATTTGTTCTGTCCACAAGTACGTTTTTGTTGTTTATATTGTGTTGCAGTCCATAATTCTGCTATGTGATTTTCCAGCAAAGAATATTTGTCATGTTCAAACTTGAGAGTGTGCTTATTCTCTTTTGTGTATGTTTACACCAACTGCCTGGAAAGTCAACAAGCATTCGGTGCTTAGGCAGACCAGAGACCAAAACAAAAGTGAATAAAGCTGAATGAATGAATGAATTTGCTAAGCAGTAACTGCGCTTCTTTTATTCTGGTATAGTTTTCCGTTGAAATGCAGTGCAGTGTACCATTTAAAGCACCACAAAAAGAAGTCTGAAATGGGGCATGGAAGTTGTATTTGCCAAACAAGTGCATTGTTCGCCTCATGTCTTTGGTTCGGTTGGGTTCTACTCGCAGTGTTGCGTAAAACACTTCCTGTAGAATTAACAATTGCCCAACCGGGGTACCGACAGGTACTATTGCTTGTTGGCCGTGCTTGCATCGACGTATCATCTCGTGCTATACTTCAGCATGCACCTTATGCTAACTGTTTTCATTTGCCAACCTGTCCAAATGTTCATAAATGTAGTAGAAACAGCCTGAGGCAAAACGTCCAGGTAAACATTTTTATTTGGAGTAGTATAAACACCAGGTGTGGGGCCCATTGCAAAGGTTGTGTGTGCACGTGTGGTCTAATTCCCTTCGCATTGCATTCACACCATGGAATGGAAGTTTGGTGAGGGTGTGGCATTGCTTGCCATTCACCTACCTAGGAACATGCTGAAAATAAAAAGATTCAGCGAACCGGGCACAAAAGCACGGATATAGCTAGAATGATTATACTTGGGAAGGGCAATCTGAAATAGTTCAGTTAAAACAAATATCAGCACCTTTATTATGAGCATACATATTGAGTGAAAGGCTCGTATGTGGTTTTAAAGGGGTGGGGAGCATTATTTAGCATGAAACTGTAAAATGGCCTGTGGATGCCACTGATTGTGACATTTGCGCCATGCGGTCGATGCCAAAAGAAAAAAAGTACGCACAAGTTAAAAAGCAGTCAACTTCCCCTTGACGATTCCAACAAGCTCTCCACATGAACACATTCTCTCAGTATTCTGAGTGCATTAGCCTCTACAGTTGTGTTCAGCATTAGGGAAACCTAAAAGTCAGGTTCCGACCACACAACAGGAGTTCCTTACTTCATACAAAGGCATCCTGACCCATTACCGCCATGAACGACGACAGTTCCCGCCACCACATCCCCATTTATGCAGAGCCGAAAGGACTACCTTTCGCCGACTTCAAAAAAAATTTTAACCCTCACGCCACTCTCTCTTCATGCCATGTGCCCCGCCCTCTACGTCGCTAGCTGTAATTTTTCTCCCTTACCTGGCACCCCGTACCACATGGTATGGGAGTGTCAGATAACCCCATCCATTGCCCCAATCCTCACACAATGTACGAGCAGTGGGTGGGCCAGCTGGCCAGCACCGACCTCTCAGTCCAGCGTAGCCTGGCGGAGAGGGCCACGGCAGCCAGCGCGGACCAGGGCTTCCGGCCCCACACGGGCCGGGCGCCCTACCATCAGAACCTGAAGCTCGTCTAAATAAAGTTTCTTCACTCACTTAGGCGAAAAGCAAAAACGCCCGTGTGTGCGAGATTTCGGCGCACGATAAAGATCCCCAGGTGGTCAAAATTAATCCGGAGCCCTCCACTACGGCGCGCCTCATCGCCTGCGTTGCGTCGGCGCGTTAAACCCTACAATCAATCAATCAATCAGCATCTAGCATGCAACTGCAGGGCAGAAACAATCGTGCGAACAGCGCATGAACTGCTTGCCGAGCCCGCATGCATTTGCCTGTGGAAGCAAAACAATTATTAAAGTAAATATTGTCACGAAGACAAGGACGACGCGGTTGTCTTGAAGGAGAAATAGGTTTATTGGAGCGAACTTGTGCTCCCCTAACAACTCAAAAGAATACAGAGGCGGCGAAGCAGCGGTCAACAAAGTGACTTGCACAGGCGAGTGTCGTCGAGTCGAATGCCGCGGCGTCTGCTCCGCAGGCTTTTATCTTTCGGCGCGAGTGTTTCTGGAACCGTCGATTCACATCCAGAACATTGTAGATCACAGAAGATTATTCGGGGCTAGCAACGTTAGGGCGAAACAGTCTGCTTATCTGAATGAGATAGACCGTCCGGCATAAAAATAAAGGATGTAACACGCGCTTTGCATGGGACACAGATAACAGATACGGGCGCTGCTGGGCATTAAAAACAAACGATAAATAAACAAACCTGTACATGGTGAGCGGCATTATAAAGGGTTTAGAATTAAAAAAAAATACCATCAGCCATCAGAAGTGGCTATCTTTCTGGTGAAGGTAAAAAAAAAACACAAGTACTCGTGCGTCAAGATTTTCATGCAAGGTAGGTGGTCTAATTAATGCATAACCCTGTACTGGGCTACAGGAATACTTTTGTAAAGCAAAAAAAAAATGTTGTAAGTGGAAAACTGTTCCTAGTAGTTTGATGCGTGGATTCTATGCACACAATAACAGGCCCATTTCCTTTACAAAGCAAAATCTTCCTTGTTGAAAATCGTTTTGATATTGCTCCCCCTGCTGCTCATACAACTAGCTCATCTTTGACCTTCATGGCTTTCACCCACATGTGCACACTACATGCACCATTAGAATGGCACCGTTCTGAAGCAACAAGGAAGTCACGCCTAATGTTGTGCATCTGCTTGTGCTTTTTATCCCATAGAGGTGTTACGCCCTCGCCTTTTCGGATGAGCTCGCACTGATCCTGTTCATAATGGTGCTAATAGGCGCACCTTTCTCGAGATCCTTTGCAATTTCTGCTCTTTCATCAGGAGTCACACCTCTATTGTGCCCATAGTGGTGCTTTTAATGCGACGCTTTAATACAAGCTGCGGAGGTGTAAATTGTCAAGTGACGGATGGTGAGGGTGTCTCGACCAGCTCAGAGAGAGGGACGCAGGAAAGCCGTTGACGGGTTTGACAAAACGCACATTTAATGCACACTTAAAAAAAAACCTAACGCAAACCACTTAATAAATCAATTGCACTCAACCAATAAACACTCAAACCCCTAACTAAAAATCCCAAAATACAATTCAAATCAAAATCCAAAAGCCTCTACAACAAATTTCTACACAATTAGTTCACATGCACTCATTACACCAAGTCCCAGTTAGTTCATTTAGCACCACAGCTCCCTAGTTGTGTCCTATACGACTGCGTCCCTAATGGACCGGCCTACTACCCCTGACGTCGGCGCTGACGTGTCGCACCCGTCGAATGGCCGCGACTCGGTTATATTCTAGGCACTATAACTCGGTGGTAGCCGGTCTCGTCTCGCTTCGGTGCCGGCGTTCGACGCGCGCGGTAGACCATTCCTTGGTAGGCGTGGGTGCCGCGCGTCCCGAGGTGTTACCGCGGTGGCTATCCCCCGGTAGCCGCTGCCGCTGGAGGTCCTTGATGCCGGCGCTCGATGCGCATGGTCGTCCCTTGGACGGCGTGTTTCCTCGGTGGCTACTCCCTAGTTGGTAGCCGCTGCAGCTGGAGGTCCCAGATAGGTCTCGGCACGAACGTAGCCTTTCGGGGCCATCGAAGCGAAGGTCGACAGAGCGTGGACGTTGGCTGCAGGTGACCGACCGCCGCCGCTGTGGCCACGAAGACACAGGCTAGTAGTGCGCCTAGGATGCCGCAGCCGAAGCGAAGTCGGCCCGCTCCCGCCCAGGCGGTGGCCTGGCCGCGTCCCCCTGGCTCGTTCCTTGAAGCTCACGTGCTCCTTCCGTCTCCTGGCACGGCCGCTGGATGAGAGCGCACTTTCATCCAGCGGCCGTGCTCCTGGTTTCTTGCCTCCTCCTTTCTCTTTGCGCACCCTGCTTTTAACCCCTCTTGGCTTGATCGCGGCACAATTGGCTCCTTGCCTTTTCACGTCCATATTTGGTGATCACGCCACTTGTTTCCTGCTCGGCGTTTTCTGATTGGCTGTTCATTAAACACATCTGTTGGGCAAGTTGGTGCATTATGATTGAAAAAAAAAAAAATAGAGTGCAACTTGTCCCGTCGTCCTTCTTTACTGTCGTTGCCTAAGTCGCACTCTATTTTTTTTTTCAATCTGATTGGCTGACCATTGTGCTACCATATTTGGCCATGATGCCTCGGTGTTTAGGCGCGGCGTTCGTTCATTGGTTCGGACCTGGCGTGCCGTTCAAATAGCTGTTTCTTTGTTCTTTTTTTCCTTTTCGGGACACCCCCTGACACATCACATAAATAAAGCCCTGGTATAGCTTGTGAAGGCCAGAGACAGGTCTTGTCAGTCTTACAGGTTCTAACTTTTATCAAGCACGCTCCTTCGCACCGTCTTGCTGCATTCAGCCAATTTCGACCTGTGGCAACTATATGTTGGTAACTTACCGCTGGAAACGCTTGAGGGACAGGTCACTGTGACACTATGAACACAAGACACCATGCGGCCTCATGACAGCCAACGACTGCAAGCCATAAAAAAGCGTAATGTGCGTTACGTATAACGCCTCCAAATGCGTGGATACTATTAAGATTAGAGACAAAACACAAGCAGTTAATCTATTGAGTCAGCTGCACTAGCAGCATTGTTGCTTCTCTCTGAACAGACGAAAATTAGGCTTATATTGCGCCTTTCTGGCTGGAGATACATAACAAGCTCGAATTGAGACACCGTGACAATATTTCGCACGCTAGTACGGGCATGGCAAACGTGGTGTGCTTTGAACTGCGTGGGGTACTCGCCCTGACGTTGTGCAAAAAATTACGCCCATGTTCCTGCGAGGGAACCCTGGTGTGATGCGACGCATCGGGGGGTTCAATTGGTGTTTCCGTTGGGTTGATTCTCTAAATCGGGTGAAACGTGTTGTGACGCGAAGTCGAACGAGAGCGAGCGCTGACTGAACCGCCGCAGCGCGCTACCCGCTTTATATTCACAGCGCCTGAAGGAGAGGAGACAGCGGAGGAGAGTCGCGCATGCGCGCAGCGCGACGGGAGTGGAGCGAAGCGAGCGAAGCGCGCGCACGCAGCTGTTGTTTATGATAATGAAACGGAGTGCGAGTGTTGCGCACAGCTGGCGGAGAGAAGAGCGGAGGCGAGTCGCGCATGCGCAGGTGGCGTGCGGACGCCGCCGACGCCGAAGCAGGAGGGACATGCCTCAGAGCAAGAGATGCGTCGCATCTAAAAAAAAAAAGCTTTGTTAAAGCTAACGCATGCCATGTCTGTGTATCTAGCAGAGTGAAACATGTATCACATTGCGTTGCATCAACGCTTGAAACGCGCAGCTGTCACTTGCGAAGAGTACCCCGCTAACATAGGCCTAGTAAAAATTTGAAGCGTAGCAAGACAAGAAACAAAACAGTCGTTACTTTTACACATCAGTCACGTTTACTCGATGAAATAACGAAGGTTCATCAGCTCATTTCAGTGCATTCAACGGTATACCCATGGACACTTTGTACGGTAGTAAACAATGATTACAGGACTACACACAGCGTATTGCGAACTTGCCCGCGTTTTCTTACCTCCAGAGCCTCCGAAAAATTTCGGCACTACAACCCCGTGGCGTCCAAATTGTGCGCGTGGTGCACGTTCCGTGGTGCGCGTGGGGCACGTGGTGCATGTTTTTCCGCCGCGAGAACACGCATACAGAAAAGCAAGGACTATTTTCATAACTGGAAGCAGTTGCATTCGCCATCCGCGCCATTAAAAAAAAAGGCAAAAAAAACGCCAACATAACTCTACGTCACATTCGTTTGTGTCATCATCTAAACTAACCAATCAGCTGGGTTCAAACTGACCAATCAGGGTGCCGTACCTTCTTTCGCGATATGCTTGTGTTTAAACTCGTGGATGGGGCGGCGAACATGCGCAGAAAAACCTCGCCGAGCGATGCGCGTCGGCACCTCCGTATCGTTGCCTCGCCGCGCTCGGGCGGGACTCGTGCCGCCACCTGTTGGAGGCGTGATACAACTGGTACAAGCGCGGCTTTGGAAACGCGTCGTGGGGTTGCTCGCTCTATCGCTTGTTGCGACAAGTGGTGCAGTTTTGACGCTGCAAAGAGTGGAATTAATGCCAAATCAAATGAAACCTAAAGGCTGACAAGCGATAACGTGAACTTCTTAATGAGCGTCCCACACGCTAGACCACACAAGCCGAACGATGGCTACCGAACGAGTTCGAAAATTTTGAGCAAACGCCCCTCCTGCTGCGCCCTCCGCTGTACTGTATACGCTTCGAGCTTCACCGCAAAGCCAGTGGGCACGCGCACATTGTACATAGTTTAATGACCGCGTGTTCATTGCTTTTTTGGGGGCTAATGACGACAACACACAGAAAAATTGGCACAGTCTCCAAGTGTAACCACGCGTGAACTTAGCCGAACCAAAAATATGGGGGGGGCAGCTTTGCTGTTTGCCACTGCAGTCTTTGCGCTACTATTGCGAAGATACCTAATTTTTTACGGAGCTTGCAGAGGAAGTAACATTTCTTTTTTTTACTTGTAGCCTTTCCTTTTATTTAATTTATGCTTAATTAAAGTTTGCATTTTAAGCCTTCCAGTATACCTGTTACCTTATGGATAGCGGACTCCGTCGAACAGCGATCCGCCAGGACAGGATATATTGAACCGCATAAAAAGGGAATAAAACAGCTTATTCGCTAAATTTCTCACTTTCCTCTTAATTATCGCATACAAAAACCCCGAGGTTCAAACGAACGGAATACAACGCCAGAGAGTTGAATCATATCGAAAAAACAGTCCCGTTAGGCACTGGTATGCACATTTGGTGCCCTTGAGAATGGGTCTAGGACTTTTCGGTGCGTGGACATTTTAGCGAAAGGGTTATTCGGTGCATGCTTATTGTTTGAAACAGCCGTTACATCTTTATTTCCGCGTAACGTGGGTTAAGGGATGGGCTAAAAGCATCAAAGTTTTGCAGAGTTGGTGAAGTGAAACCGAAGCGCTTCAGTAACGCTTAGATTAAAATATTAATCCTGTTCACGTGAATATTTTTTTATTATGTATTTTTGTATTTTTTGTTTATCGAAATTTTGTTCGACCAGTTATCTCCGTTTACGGTACCATAACGATTAAATTTGTGATTTCCGCCAATTATGCATGGCTGCGTCAATGCAGGACGTTGCACGTTTGGCTCATTTTCGCTATTTTTTATTTGTGTTTCCCATGTTCTCTTCAGGGCTTTCTTAGTTTAGTCTTCGTTATTTTTGGAGGAAATTTATAAGATGCATATTTTTTATTTCGTCAGCTCATTTGTGAAAAAATATTTGTTGTATTTTTTGATTTCTCAAAATTCTTTTTGACCAATTATCCCCACTTACGTTACAACGATTTAATGTGTTTATAACAATTTAATGTACACCCCACTGACAGGACCATGTTACACGGTCCTGGAAGTGGGGTGTACTCGGCAAAGAATGGTATACGTTAATACCGCTCGCCTCGTCCCCCTGAGTCGTGGGATTGTGTCTACCTGTTACGAATTCGAGGCGGTTTAGTGGCCGATGGAAAGAGGGAAGCTTAATTAATGCGATTAAGGACTATGTCACCATGCAGCACGGCACAATTCGAGGCCGACGCCTCCGACGGGAGGGCGATAAACCACTCTCCCCCAGCATGCAGGCCAGAAGATTTGGTTCGGACTTGCTTACCGGCACTGATAGGTCCACGCTTGATCAGCCACTGGCGGGAGGCACGAGCCGAAACGCGGGATCCCGTTACACGAAAAAGCACATTTGACTCTAACAGCATATACAGGAAATACACTCGCGGGTCACGCACGCTACGTGCAACACACCTGCAGTTGAGACTCCGTTGGGGTCAGAGCTGACAACAGACCGACACAGAGTACATTGAAGACAAAGCAAAACGGGACTCGCCGATACGAGCCCAAGAACGAGGCGACAGTAAGAGGAAGGGGGCAGTAACGTGTACAATAGGCGGGGTTGGGCGCTTTCCCCAACTGCCAGCCAGCAAAGGCCCGCGCGGAACACACACAGCACGGCGTGCTAAAAGAGGCGGATATAGAGTCTGAAGAAGAGTGGAGAAGGGGAGGAGGTAGCCTTCATTGTGGCAGGAAGTGGGGCAAATGGGTGGAGAAGCTTCTTTCTAGCTTAGCTGCGGTCCGGCTGATGGTCGCGCCGGGGCGACGCGTGAGGCTGTGAGGCTGCCGGCCGTCTGTGGCGGGGAGCCGTTCATTAGCGACGCAGTTTGAGTAAACTTCGGCCGCGCACGTTCTTCGGGGGCTCGGAGTTCACCACTGTCGTCACATGGGTTCCCCACACAGCCCTCAAGGGACGACGTCGCGTCCCGACTGCCCGTCCGGCCACCGCCAGTTTTCACTCCATTCTACCCTCCGACTCCGCGCTCCACCGAGCACACAGTTGGGAAGGGACATGAATTTCGCGACACTACCCAGTGTCCTGGTTAATGAAATTCTCCATGAGGCTGGTGTCCTGTTTGATCTAAGACCTTAGTTTGATCGGGGACCAACCGGGTAGCTAGGAAGCCACTCCGGTTGGGAGTAACCGCACATCGCTTGCTTTGTTAAATAATCAATCAATCAATCAATCAATCAATCAATCAATCAATCAATCAATCAATCAATCAATCAATCAATCAATCAATCAATCAATCAATCAATCAATCAATCAATCAATCAATCAATCAATCAATCAATGTTTATTATAGTGCCCAGGAACAGCGGAGGCCTTCGTGCTGGAGCACTCAGAGGGGAAAATGCAGCACTGTAGTACATCAACAATTTGCTAATAAACACTCAGTGAGCAAAAACAAAAACAAAAAAAACCTAAAAAAACGGCAAAGAGGATTAAAAATAAAATAGTGCAATCCAACCGACTTTACACAATCAATTCGTGCTGGCGCACAGATAAGGTATCAGACAGCAATGAAATGCATCAACAGCTGGCAAATGAACAGTGAGTGAGCAAAAAATAAGAAGAAACTACAACTTCAAAGAAGAATAAAAATACCATAATGTAATTTTAGCCAACATTACACAATCAATAGAAACTGTAATGTCTGGTCAATTGCAAGAAAACATCTTACAAAAAGCGTAACTATACGGAAAGGTGAGTGAAAAGAAGAAAGTTTTTACAAGATTCGGGAAGCGTACATTTTCAGTTTCAAATGGACACATGAAGTGAATATGGCAACTTTTAATGATAAAAACGGCAGAAAAAGAAAAATTCTACGATAATTACAGTCGCAGTATCAGCACAATACACGAATAACCAGGAACAAGAACAAGCACGGTGAAGTCAATGCACACGTCAGGACGATAAGTGAAGAAAAAGAGCACTGCCAAGATGAACCTAGTGTGTCAGAGCTGACAACCCGGCCAAAAACTCCCGAAGAGGACGCTGAAAGATATCGAGCTTCTCGGAGTGAACATTATGCAGATGCTGCATCCTTTGAAGAGGAGAACGTGTGCTGAGAGCTCCAGCTGCTTTAAAAGGGTGGGCGAGCCTTGTAGCTTTTTGTGGAACGCGAAAACTGATTGATTCAAGTAGTTCCGGGCATAAAATAATACCATGAAGCAATTTGTACATGAAAAGAAGGTCTGAGTGGGTCCGCCGGGAACTTAGAGAAGCAGTTATAGGGATAGGCTCCGAAGGAAAACGATGCCTAAATATTGATGAAAATTTGGTTTGTACACGCTCTATACGTTGACAGTTGGAACTACAGGTTCCATTCCAAACGACAGAAGCATATTCTAGTTGCGGAATACAAAGCGTTCTGAATAGTTTTAGGAATGAAGAAGGAAACCGGAATTCTCGTGAAAACCTGCATACAGCCCCAAGAGAGCGGAGCGCCCGCCTAGTAAGTTGAGTGACATGAGGTGAGAAAGTTAAGGCACTGTCGAAAAGCACGCCGAGGTCTCTGATCTCTTCAACTCTAGACAAGTAACCGCCGTTAATACTGTAGCAAAATAAAGTGCGGTTCGTTTTTCTGCTATAAGACATGACCTTTGTTTTTGTAGAGTTAAGATTTAATCTATTGTCTGAGCACCACTTAGAAAATCAGGATATATCTTGCTCCAGGGCAATGCAGTCATTAATGGACTCAATCCGTCTGAATATTTTAATGTCGTCAGCGTAAAGAAGGAGAGAAAATATTTTAATTGCGGCTGACACATCATTAACAAAAATGGAGAACAAGAGAGGCCCCAACACGGAACCTTGAGGCACACCGCTTGTTGATCTGTACAGTGCAGGCGTCTGCCCGTTAACGCTAACGAAACTGAACCGGTTATCTAGATAACTACCCAACAATGCACGAGTGGTGTATCAATTCCTACCTCTAAAAGCTTTTTAAGTAACAACGTGTGGCAGACAACGTCAAATGCTTTGCTCAGATCACAGTAGACAACGTCGAGCTGGCCCCTCTCAGAAATGGCTGCCGAGGCCTGCTCCATGAAGAAGGAGAGATTAGTTGTTGTCGACCTTCCTGATATAAAGCCGTGCTGTTTACTTACAAGGAGATTCTGTACAGAACTTGAGAGTAATTTGTACAGCGCTGTCTCAAACAGCTTGGAACAAGCACAAAGGAGAGAAACTGCTCTGTAGTTTGTTGCATCCGATTTGGAGCCGGACTTGAAAATGGGACGCACTCGAGAAATTTTCCACGCGAGAGGGAACACGTTTGTTTTTAGACACTGGTTAAATATCACAGTCAAAACAGGTACAAAAATGCTGCCGTATGTTTTGAGAATAGCTTGAGGTATTCCGTCAGCTCCACACGACAATGACGGTTTCATGCGCTTTAGGCTCTCCAAAACCAACTGCTCGTCCAAAAGCACTACGCTAGAGCCTTGTACGCGATTTAACCATATGTTCATTTCAGAGACGTCACGCTGGCCGCATGTGGCACTGAAGTGCTGAGCAAAGTGGTTGGCGACATTATGAACTTCTTCCCCAGAGGAATCTACAAGATTGATAAGATCATGTGAGTTGTTCTTACGAGACCGGATGTATCTCCAAAATGTTCCAGGACACCCAGACGACGGTTGATTGATTGATTTGTGGGGTTTAACGCGCCGACGCAACGCAGACGATGAGGCGCGCCGTAGTGGAGGGCTCCGGATTAATTTTGACCACCTGGGGATCTTTATCGTGCGCCGAAATCTCGTACACACGGGCGTTTTTGCTTTTCGCCTCCATCAGAAAAGCGGCCGCCGCGGCCGGGAATCGAACCCGCGACCTCGTGCTCAGCAGCGCAACGCCTTAGCCACTGAGCCACCGCGGCGGGTCATAGGGAAATAGCTGGGAAGTGTCTATGGAGCTTCCACTGCTTTACACATTTTCTGTAATATCTTAGTTGTTTGAAGTTTGCAATAAAATTGATGTCATTTCTTATTAGAGCAAAGTAGTCTTTTTAACGAACGAACCTTGTAATTTTTCTTCGTGGCCTCGGCCTGCCACGAGGTCGCGGGTTCGAATCCCGGCCGCGGCGACCGCTTTTCTGATGGAGGCGAAAAGCAAAAACGCCCGTTGTTCGAGATTTCTGCGCACGTTAAAGATCCCCAGATGGTCAAAATTAATCCGGAGCCCTCCACTGCGGCGCGCCTCATCGCCTGCGTTGCGTTGGCGCGTTAAACCCTACAATCAATCATTCAACAGCCTGCCTACTGTGCCCCTAAACAGTGGTCGCTAAACAAATGCCCACTTGCCAGCCAGCTTCAGGGGTTTGTAACGATTTACTAGGATTTCTCAAGGCCAACACAAATTCCAAGGAATCCACGGTGGTACACTTCAGGGCAGCGCAAGTCTTAAAAAGTTTGACAGCAGGACTGGACACTCTTAACACAACCAACAGGCTTCATAGGTAGAAACCAGAGGCCCACCCACACAATGCCATGCAATAAGCCGATGCAGTGAGTCTAGTAAGTATTAGGAGCGTAGGTTTTCATTGATTGATTTTTATGCGAGGCATTCACCGCGTGGATCGACTAGTTCGGTCTAGCTGGCCAGTTTGGGCACAAAATACTGATTTTTGTGATTTTGTGGACAGTTCTCAAATGCCCATCTAGATGTTTCTTGTTTTTTTTTTTTTCGCAAAAAAAGTGAAAGCTCACAGTTGGGGATCTTCAAAACATTGTTTAGCCTCTCAAGCGATTGTGCGAGCCTGGGGTAACCCTGCCTAAAGGTGGTGTTCATGTTTGCTATCTCCCTCAGCAAGCTGTTGCGACCGAGTGGGGGCACCCGATCCGAGCTCCGTGGCCTCCGACATACGAGTGCTAGCGTGTATGATGCGAGCGGCCAGCCGCTGTTGCAGCCATGAAGAAGTCCAGAAGCCGTAGGCTAACGTAACTGTTTACTTCATAGCGAGAGGTGAGCCGAAGCCAAAGAACAATGCCCCGACGGGCGAGGTACTTGAGCAGAGCGACAACATCGATTCGCTGCTCTAACAGGAATGAGTTACAACGCTTGGGTAGCTCTATTTATACCCAAAAGCGATAACGGTCAAACGCAACAAGTGGGAACACGCACAACACTCTTTCCAGAGTTCGTAAGCCGTTCATAGCCTCGGGCACGTTGAGTCCGAGAGAGGGGAGAGAGGAGGACTCCGTTGCGATCGACGGGGCCTCTGTGTCCTTGAAGAGCGTTGAGACGAGCCTCGCCGGCAGCCGCCGAAGTTTTGAAATGCGCCGAAAGCGAAGCGTCGGGCTCGGCTTGTCGAAACTTGTCACCGACATGGTGGCGCCTGTTTTCAAAGGCGCACGCAGGGGCTTCGCCGCACAGCCGAGGAGGGATGCGGGAAAGTATGGCGGCGCTGGCCGATTCGTAACAGCTTCTCCGCCGGGGGTCCGAGATCCCGATGGATAAGGGTCTTCAACCGTTGTCCGGAGGGATGCTTTCGAAGTGAAGTGCTCGGCAGACGCTCGACTCCAGGCCTTGGCTGTACGACACCGTGCTGGAGCTTCACCGGGCGGGTCACTGGACGAGTAGTGGCTCCCCAAGAACGTCTCTGGCTTGGTCAGGCAAGCAACAGAACAACACAGGAAGACACAACCGCATCGCCGGCAAGTGCGAAGACAAATGCACACTGAAGATCTGCCAGGCTTTTAGTTGCGATAAAAAACGCTATTAACTAACTACACTAGTTATATTTTTGCCCAGCAGTACTTTAGACAAGTGCACAAACTTGAAAGGTGACATTTCGCGTGATTGGAAATGTCCCACACACAAAAAAAAATGCAATCGTAAAGGGCAAAACCTGCTCCAGGAAAAACAATGAAATTCAGAAAGTCAGGCGTCTACAGGCCACTTCTCGCGCAGAGAGCCGCGATTTGAGCTCTCGTCATTGCTCCGAGCTTTCCCCAATTTGTACCGCACTTAATGTGCGCCCGTTCTCTGAAAGCGACTGCTGCGACCGCGTGAAAGGACACCGGCCGTTGTTTTCGACAAAGGTCGAGCGCGCGGAGGAGCGAGAGGGATTTTCCATCGTTCAAACGAGAAGCGCGCACTCCTTCTTGGAGGCAGCGTTCCCTTGGCGCAAAGCGAGCTCACGGCTTTGCCTGTCGGCGTGCCCGCATTGAAACCCGCGCCACAAGTACGCGCGGAGGTTTTTCCTCTCTCCTCGTTGCTCGCCTTTTCACGAACGCGTTCGGCAAGCAAACGCCGGAACGCGTTTACGTTCTTTCCTTTAGGCTGGTCGGTTCCCGACTTCGGCTCAGCCGTAGGCGACACCGGATTCTCAACTAGCCCAGCCGATGTTGGCCCATCTTCGGGAGCATCAGCTGGGAGTGACAAGGGCACGACGTGCTCATTAGACACCTGGTAGCTTCGAACAGTCACTACCTCGTTGCCCCTAGCGCGCTTTCGGCGACAGCCTCAACACGCGAATACCGAAGCGCGTTCCCGTTCTCTTTTCTCACTGCCAGGACTTTGCTACATCCAGGCTGCCCTGTCTCAAAAGACGGCTCAGCCGCCCCAGACAGCTGAATCTCTACGAGCTCGGCTGGCCGTTGCTCGAGGTCAGCTACCTGAGCTGGTGGCAGGACAGAATCTGCTTGCTCAGTGGCGAGATCATAATTTCTCCCAACTGAACCGTGCAAACCGTTCGCTGCCTCGACTGCAGGCTTTCCCACAACGTCGGTCTCTTCTGAATTGCCGCCGTCCGAAGAAACAAGCTCCGTTTCAGCGGACTGGTGTTGGCTATCAGTAGCCTCATCGCTTACGCATTCCTGCGAAACGTCGCTATCTCGCGAAATGTTCACGTTCAAGTCGGTAGCCTTTCCCAAGGCCTCCCGCGATCTAGCGCACTTCGAACATGGCGACGAAACATCTCCGCTCACCGTAGGGGTCTAGTAGGGGCCTTACACACAGTGTACTTACGCCGCTTACGCTGCCCTCTTTCGTGAGCCTCCCGAAATGCGCTATCTTCGCTTTCTATCTGAGTTTCGCCATTCCTCACAGAGGTGGCGACCCTATCGTTACTCGAGCTCTCCGCAGCGAGCCCAGCTGGTCCCTGTTCTGTGAGCTGGTTCTTTCCTCGGCAGTTTCTCAAAATTGTACCCCTTGTCGCTTAACAGCTGATCCGACCTGTTCGAGAATAGGTACCTGTACTCCGGAAGAAGTTGTGGGGATACTGCTGCCTGCGTCACAAGTTCACCAAACGGACCTCCGATGCTGACCTTAGCAATCGGCAGGCGCACGTTTCGTGCTCCTACGGCTGGCTTCACCCAAACACACTGCCCCGTTAGCTGATCCGGTTCAACGTACGAAGGGTGGACCATGTCTACCGTCGCCGCGGAGTCGCGAAGAACTCGGCACGGTTTACCGTTGACGACAAGCTCACGTACGTACGGCTCCAGAAACTGCCTGCTGTCTTCACTCTGATCTAGTACGTGAAAGACCAGTTTTCCCTTTTTGCAACTAGCGGCGAAATGTCCCGTCTCGCCGCAGTTGTAACACGCAGCCTGTCTGCGCGCTTCAAAAGCTTTCTTTCTGCGCTGCTCCTCAGCGTCTGCTGCTCTCTTTTCGTTATCGTGGCCAGTTTCTCTATCCACGAAAACGACTTCCCTTGCTCCACCGTCTTCCTGGGGAGCCCTGCCTTTCGGCCCTGACTTATCAGGCCTCGGCCTGAACTCTTTTTGGCCGTCTTCCGGCCCCTGCGCACCTCGACGTGCGACAAACTCTTCGGCTAGCTGAGCTGCCTGATCCACAGTATTTACCCCTGGCCTATCTTGCACCCAGAGTCTCAGGTTTTCAGGTAGACGGCGGTAAAACTGCTCAAGACCGAAGCACTCAACTACCATGTTGTGCTCTTCGAAAGCCTTTGCCTCTTTGAGCCACTCTTCCATGTTTGCCCTCAGCTTGTAGGCGAACTCAGAGTACGACTCGCCCCTGGCTTTCTCGGCTACACGGAACTTCTGGCGAAACACCTCTGCTGACAGCCTGTACTTACGCAGGGGGCTAGACTTGACTTTCTCATAGTCCTCCGCCTCCTCCTTTGGCAAGCGGGCCATCACGTCGGATGCCTCACCTGGCAAAAGCGTAAGCAGCTTTTGCGACCATAAGTCTCGGCTAAACTGGGCCCTTTCATACGTACGCTCGAAGTTGACTAAAAAAAGACCGATGTCTTCTCCTACCTTGTAGGGTCGCATTAGGTCACACATTCGCAACGTAGGTCGCTCAGTCGCCGCAGACTGCACGCTTGGCGCGCTGTTGTCACTCTCACGCCTAGATCGAGATGCCTCGATGTCAAGACGTTTCATTTCCAGCTCATGCTGTCGCTCCCGTTCTCGTTCCTGTTTCTTCTCCTCGCGTTCATGACGCTGCCGCACAGCCTCTGCAGCCTGACGTTTAGCGGTCTTCCTGTAATTGATCGTCTCAATGCACTCAGACAGCTCGTCATCGTCAGCCCCAACAGCGAGTATAGCCTGTATCAGCTCTGGCTTTCTCAGCGCGTCCGTAACATCCAAGCGCAACTCTTTTGCAAGCTCCAACAACTGCGGTTTTTTCAACGCTTTCAAATTCATGGCCGGTCTAGAGTACTGCTTTCCCACTGCTCCAAAAATGTTTTGCGCGAATAACCCACGCGACAAAAACACACGCCCTACCAGCTATCCTCAGAAGCCTGGTAAAACTCAGTGAAGAAAAGTCCCGCACTCACCCTTGACCGCCGTGAATTCTGCGAAGTCCGAAGCCGCCTTGACGTCCGTGGTGTTGGGTCTCGCACCGCTGGCTCCAAGTGTTACGAAGTTGCCATCCGACCGCTGCCAACCAGTTGTTGCGACCGCGCGGGCCGAGCCGCAGCCGGGAAGACGTCCAGAGCCGACAGGCCAACGTAAACTGTTTACTTCATAGCGAGAGGTGAGCCGAAGCCAAAGAACAATGCCCCGACGGGCGAGGTTACAATACAGGACTCGAGCAGAGCGACAGCATCGATTCGCTGCTCAAGCAGGAATGGTTTACAACGCTTGCGGGGGTCTATTTATATCCAAAAGCGGTAACGGTCAAAACGCAACCAGCTGCAACACGCCACGAACGTCACAGACACACACAACGCTCTTTCCAGAGTTCGTAAGACGTTCATAGCCTCGGCGCACGTTGAGTCCGGGAGAGGGGAGAGAGGAGGATCCGCTGAGTTCGCGGGGCCTCTGTGTCCTTGAAGAGCGTTGAGACGAGCCTCGCCGGCAGCCGCTGAAGTTTTGAAATGCGCCGAAAGCGAAGCGTCTGGCTGGCTCGGCTTGTCGAAACTTGTCACCGACATGGTGGCGCCTGTTTTCAAAGGCGCACGCAGGGGCTTCGCCGCACAGCCGAGGAGGGATGCGGGAAAGTATGGCGGTGCTGGCCGATTCGTAACAAAGCACATGAGTGCAGTGACTAAGAAAGATGGTGGCCAAAGCGAGAAGAGAAGGTGGTTCCTGAACAAACAGTCCTTGATCATCAAAACAGCAGGAAAGAGCGCTGACGACTCACAGTCCTAGGCTGGGGTGTCAAAATATCTTCTGGCATACGTGTACAGTGCATTCACAAACTATTCTCTGAACAATCATGTGATTACACACACTCCCTCCATGGAAGTGGTTTGTTTTCGGCAAGGTGGTTGAAATTTGTGATTAGTAACAAAATCAACTCGCCATTCATCCCTCTCATTTAGCATGCTTCCGAGCTTCACTTTAAAAACCCTGCTTTTTCTAATTTACGTTATTATTTACCTCTGTTCAAATAAAACTGTGTTATACCTTAAACGCATCTGTGTCCATGCAGGCGTAACATTCCTCAATTGTGTTATGTGGTGTACATTAAGCTCAGTACTAATAAACTTAAAAACAGGGCAAGTGAAGTTCCCCGTATTGTTTCAGGGTATCCAAACTATTTCTAAATTTTTGTAAGCATTCTAACTGTCTACCAATACTTTGGTGGTAACTCAACTAAGCTCACCCGTTTTTCCCATGCCTTTATTACTGTTGTGCTCTACAAACACATTTCCAGCTGGAGCATGCCTGTTGAATTTAGGGCCCGAACCATTCTGTTGCCATTTCACACGATTGCAGCTGTATGAAACATTGCTTTTGTTTAGTTTTAGCCAATGATTTCTAACAGGCCACTTAACTTCTGTCAAAACCATATTAAAACGTTAATTGCTAATTATGACAAACAGTTCTAACATTGTAGATAAAACATTTTGTTGTAACCTCACTTGAGGTTTTTGTTACCCAGCCAGCCTGGTTCATTTGTCTGGGTGTGAATGACATCTGCACAACAAATGCCTTACTGCAATACATTCACATGCCCGTCTTACAGCAAATCAGAAGTGACGGAGGCCACACGTTTTGGCTTTCCAGCAAAGCTTTGGTATCAGCAAGAAAGGAATCTTTTGGCTTCTCTGCAGACCTTTGCACTCGAGCAAAAAGATCACTTGATGGTTTGGCTTTCCTGCAGGACTGTAATGTAGTGCTAGAAGGTATCACTTGCTTATTTGGCATTTTTTCTGTGTATTGTGCCAAAAAACCCTGGTGTTTTGTTTGGAAAAAGAACTTCACGCCACAGACTGTGCAAAGAAAGTAGAGCTACTCACTGACTCTTTGCACAGCTATGGAAGTTTGGTAAAACCACTTGTCATTGACAAACAGCGATTTGCTTTCTGGCTGAAGGTGTGAAACTGGGAGAGTTGGTTTATATTTTGGGGAGTAATACAGTGACAATAACAGTACTGAAGTACAAGTAAAGGTGCTGTGATGAACAAAGTGTCCATGTGTACGCATGTGCTTTTTTGTCCAGTTTCTTGCTACAGTGCCTGAACATAGCCTGTTTTTGTGTAACAAAAATGTCAACAGCGAAGCACTTATCAGTGCTCACATGCTGTCCATTGACACCAAAGCAGAAGTACGGCCATTAGAGTCATTTTGTTGTTGAAGACATCCATGATACATACAGCTTTCAGCTGTACTGCAATATTCACAAACACCAACAAATACATTCACGTCCACACAGGTGTCCTTGGCTCCAGTTCCTGCACAATGTATTCAGTACTCTTGGGAGAAGGTAATGTCAAGCTGTACAACCATTCCCTCGTAGATGTGCTCCGTAAACTGTTTTTTAGGCTTGTTAGCTTAAAAATAGTTTCAATGCCCGTTTTTTTTTAAGCTAATGGTCACCTAACACAAGGTATCTCTATACACCACCCGAGAATGTGCTTTCTAGCAGTTGGGCTCTGCTGGGATATGCATCGTCGCGAACAAAATATGGGGCACTGTACTATGGCCCTTACGACTTACTTATGCAATTGGCCGAAACAGTTTTTTACACAGCGCAGAGTTAAAAAGCAACAGAAAATGAAATACCTCCTCGCAATTGGAAACTTTTACTGTTCACCTCCCCCCGCCCCAATCACTCAGACAGCAGACAACTAAGCACTCCTTACCAGCTGTGAACACAAGTGTTAATGTCCAGTTGAATTCCGCAGGGTGCTCCGGATGGATATATTGATGTCACAGCCAATCAGAATTCATGAATCAGTGTAAGCCTTCGAGAGAAGCTCTCGCCATCACTGGTCATCCGACTGAGTGGTTGGTTGTTGACTTCCAAGCCAAACACAAGAGTAAACAAGAAACTAGCCTACCGAAATACATGATCAGAACAGACGCAGGATGAAGTTTTGGTGACTAACCCGGTTGAAAAAGGCAAAAGGCACTGGGGCAACGGTCAGGGAAATAAAATCCATGCGGTAATTGTGAACAAAGTTATGAGACACTGCCAGACGATCAACTGGTGAGGGGGGAGGGCTATCCTATCTATCCTTTGCTACCTATTTACTATATTTGAGCAGACAACAGCCTTTCATTAATATTGCTAGCTGGCAGTTCCACGTACCTTATTTAGAAAATTTCAAGGTAGACAAAACGTTTCCTGTGCATGCAATAATGGCTGCCTACAGATTGCTTAAAATTCGCAGCTCATCTGAAGTCTTGAAAAAATAGAAAGCACAATAGTATTATTCGAAGCAACAACTTTGAAAAACATAGATGAACAAAAAGTGTCACTTGTTTACCTTGTGCACACCAGACTTAAAAGCACTATTTAACACAAGTGTCAAGCTTGGCACAAACGGCGATCTTATCGGCTTGACTTTTCCCAAACTTGCACATTTAGAGCTTGAGCCTCCTTGCACACTGCAGAAGCCAGCTAGTTAGCGGTTGGTTTCAGCGATAGCTTGAGTACTTATGCTGTCCGTGGACGGGCAGCTACTGGGCTCTCCCATTCAACAGGCCACCCACGAAAGTGGAGCTGCGCTCCCTGCACGCAGCGTGCACGGATCGTTTCCGCAGGGTAGTAAGGTTTCTTGCACTGCCCCGTGAGCAAAATTGCAGAACAAGCTACATGCGAGGATGGATTCCGTTCGATGATGCTCTGCGCTACCTGACGATACTTGATTCGTGCACACACTGACGCCGCTGACACTGCGTCGCTCGCGTTATCACGTCATAAAAGTCAGCTACCTCGCAAGCCACGGCGCGAAGCGCTGGAAAATACTGATCCGCACGTTTACGCCAGAATCAAAACACAAGGCTTGGAATGCAAGTAGCGATCGAAACAAGTAGACAACGAATGCAGGAGCGTAAAGCCGATGGCACGTGAACTGTAAGACAATATGAAGCTAGCAACATATATACAAAAGGAGCATGGAAAAAGCGGGGCGAAGCAGCTTGCCAAAAAAAAAAAAAGGATGCGTTAGGCTTACCAAGGCCTGCAGCAGCAAGTTCACGAAAAATACTTAATCTAAATAATTACAAACAATCCTCCCAACAAGAAAAAAGCGCCGCGAGGTAGCCGCTGTGCAAGGCGATAAGGACGTAACGATGTGTCAGGCTTGCGGTTGGAGCCACGGCCGGAATCCCACATGGCACACACACGCCGTCAATCAACACCCTCGATTTTGCAAAAAATAATAAAATAACGTTTAGTGACGTCACAGGATCACGTGACTAGTTTAACTTGACGTCTTTTCTGCGGGGCAGGAGCCCCCGCGAGGGGGATCTGTCTCGTGCGCCGAGCGGGGCACGGGCCTTACCCTGACATAAAAGTAAGAAAGCAGTAAGGGTGAACATTTATGGTTTGCGTTTGCAATCTGACGTCCCTGACGTCACCCAATGTTACCATGTTTTCTGTTGGACCTCACCATCGCTAACGTTCTGATTTGAAAACGACCGCATTTTGTCCTCTCCGACTGATTCGGAGTCCCGACTCGCCGCGGTGGCTCAATAGTTTAGGCGTTGTGTACGTTGTTGAGCCCAAGGATCGACGCGGGGTCGATCTCAGCCTCGGCGGCCGTTTTTCTGATGGGGGCGGTAAACAAAACAAAACAACAACAACAACAACAACAACAACAACAACAACAACAACAACAGCAACAGCAACAGCAACAACAACAAAGAACGCCCGTGTGTCCAGATTTCAGCGCGCGTTAAAGAAGCTCAGGTGGTCAAAATTAATCCGAAGCCCCCCGGCGCACCAAGCCCAGATGTATACCTTCGGGCCTTCGGCGCGGTGAACCACAAAAATTTGATTTCTTTCTAGTTGGTTAAAAGCTGTGTGGGTATGAAAGCACTTAAAAAAATGGGACCCATTCCACTCTGTGAACGTGGATGACCAGTGAAACATTTGTGCAAGCGGCATAGAAGTGGCACCTTAGTTAGGGTGAAAGGTGTGCGCGAATTTTATTTATCTTGAGTGTTAAGGGCGGTATATCCTTAAAGGGGCCATGCAGACAAGATACAAGTTTGTTTTATTCGACAGATTTCCTGTTTTATAGAGCCCCCAGCACATGTCCGACAGCAAACGATGCCGTATTCACTGAGAAAGTAATCAATTTAGGTTAAAATTTTGATTCTCCCGCCAAATTGTGTTTTCGTGGCGTCTGTCATGAAGTCACAAGGGTGATGATTCAAACAAACTTTCAATGCGTCATTAGGCTCTGCCGCGGCCTCGGCGATCTGCTGCAACGGCGCGCCGCCGGCAGCAGATCGCGGAGGCCACGGCTCTGCAGCCTTGCTTGCCGTCAGTCCTTCCAGACGGCGCTAGTATACTCAGCCGCGGACCGTTGTCCGCCTTTGTTTTGTTTCTGACCGTATCTGAACCTGTCTTGTTTTTGTTACGGTAGGTAGTAATTGCTTCTTGAAACATGGGGTATGTTCCACAAATAGGGCGACGTTATGCAACGTACGTCGCTTACGCCAATCGGCCAGTCACCAGTGAGGCCGACCTCCATGCAGCGAAGTTTCTCGGCGAACTTGGCGCGGCGGACGCCGTGGTTTGACGCGCCGCTCAGTTTTCGTCCACCCAACCTCCATGCAACGTGACACGGCGAACGCCGCCGACGGAAGACAGGACAGGAAGTACAACGAAGTACGAGGCTGTGATTGGCTGCGGCCTCAAAATGCAGTTTGCCGCTTCCGGTCGCGTTCGCCGCCGCGCGTTCGACATCTAGCTCGCGTAGATCGCCGGCGAACAGCCGTATTTTCGACGCCGGCGGCAGAGCGGCCGCCGCCGGGCGACGTTCGCCGCCTTTTCGCCGACATTTCGCTGCATGGAGGTCGGCCTTAAGACAACTCCAAGGCGGCGGACTGCTGTGCAGCTAAAACAAGCATAGTGCGCCCAGTATCAACAGCAGTGTGCATCGGTACTTCTAAGTTTACGTCTATTTTCATAACTTTCATTGTTTACCCCTCCATTCTTACTGCTGTAAAACGAATATGTATTACACTTAAGGGCAAGTAGCTCGTTCGATAAGCTTATAAGCACTGCCTAATTTGCGTTTTCTTTTGCCGGCCTCAGCCAGTCGCGCAGCTGAACATATGACATCATGGGTTCTGTTGCGGGAAATGAGCTAGTGGGTCGCATGGCCATTTCCTTTTTTTCTAATTGTATAGCTTATTTGAGTGAATTGTGCGTTAGAACTAGTGTCACTATGATTTTAACGAGGCAATCTTTCGAATGAACCAAACTTGTGTTTTGTCTACATGGCCCTTTAAGTAAGATAGAAATATTTATTTTTACTTTGCTGATTTACAAATGTCATTTGCCCCTGGTAATTGTGCGTTGTCGCCACTGCCTTTATATGTTATCACTTACTTCAAAAGTATATAATTGCTCGGAATTTTTCACAGTCGGGAATTACACATACAGCTGTGCAAGCAGATCCTTTGCCGCATGCAGTGAAGTCACAAATTCGCGGTAAATTCGAATCTCAAATCTTGTATTTTTAGGAGCACACTGCCCGGCTGTGTCTCCTGGTACCAGTGGTCACCCAGCGGCTATTACCCTCGCTGGCTACCAGGAACTGCTAGCGCTGGATCATGGCTTGCGTATCAGTTCAGGCGCGCTTTCTGGCGTGAATTATGATTGATTGATTGATTGTGGGGTTTAACGCGCCGACGCAACGCAGGCGATGAGGCGCGCCGTAGTGGAGCGCTCCGGATTAATTTTGACCACCTGGGGATCTTTAACGTGCGCCGAAATCTCGTACACACGGGCGTTTTTGCTTTTCGTCTCCATCAGAAAAGCGGCCGCCGCGGCCGGGAATCGAACCCGCGACTTCGTGCTCAGCAGCGCAACGCCTTAGCCACTTAGCCACTGATGGCGTGAATTACGCCTGTACTAACTGAACGAGCGTGTGGGAAAGGGAAATACATCAGCACCATCCACAAAATCACGTCTCTTCTCAGTTGATCTCAAGATCTATTTCCTCCCGCGACCGCTGACACGACCTCGCAAAGAGAACCAGATTGCGACTCAGGACAGGAAGTGTGCGACCCAGGGCGGTTGGTCATCGTTTTCCATTTCCTGAGAATGCCGCTCAGAAAAATTGCGGGGCTGGTCTCGCCGCCTAGCGAGACTACCGCGGACTAACGGCGTTGCTCTCAGCGCGCAGTGTATGATTTCAAACGCAGGTGGCGGCAGCATACCTAACGTCGGCGCATACTCTGGAAGCGGCTGAAATAGGAACCGTCACTGTTGGTAGCTTAATGCCGGCTGTCTGTGACAACAAGATAACGTATACTTTAACCAAAACTTTCTTATAGAGAGAAATGTGCCGTGCTTTCGCTCGTACTCAGATCCCAAGGATACGAAAAGACGCGGCATTTTCTTGGGTTGGGTAGAGTGAACTCGTTTGGGCTTAGTCTGGGCCGCGTTGAGGAAGAGGGAAGTGATGGTAGAACCGTAGAGGCCGGACTTTTAGGCAATAAAAAAGCGCGTTGTAGGGACCTAAAATAGGCATGCGAAACAACGTTTTCAGCCTCCAATGTCGCAGATATAGGCACGATACATTTTAAAAGAGTACAAGTAATTTCAAACGAAGACGGGCGCGGCCTGTCTCTACGACAGGAAAACCAAAAATGCTACTTTTTATGACCCAAATGCGCCAAAAGTTGTGCGTAGTCGTTCAGTTGTCCCATAAAACTGTCAATGATGATCCATTGTCTTAACTCAACAAGCGCAATGCTTACATTCATGTTCACATGGCACTGTCACATGCTTGAGCGGCGCACAGTGAAACAGGCATGAAAAAGAATACTTGCAAGCTGGTAATACTAATTAAAAAAGTTCTCTTCAATGTCTGCCTGACGCAGTCAACCTAAGAAAACAAAAACACACAAATAATAAGCACAAGACACACGACGATTTATTAAGAAATTTACATGTTCATACACGAGGACTGTTGGGTACAACTCTGGCAATTTTGTCATATACAATGCGAATCGTACGTCCCAACACTGTCAAAATCGCCTCCGCACAAGTGAAGAGAATTTTTCGAAATGTTTTTAGCAGCCAAACAGATTTTCGATGAAAAAAATCTATTTTAATTAGAGCCCGTCAGCAGTATGGATTTTGAGGTGTAAGGAAACGCAGCTGCGCAGTGATGTTTCGCCGTTGGCTCTTCAATATTGGACTGATCTTCTAATAACGGCGGCTTCAATGTTCAACCGTTGCGCGGAAAATTGAGCTGAATTGGAGCATGCTTTTAGAAAGAAGGATGCGACTGCACGTGCTTGAACTCTTTTTGAGGAGTATGCCGAACGTACGTTGAATTTTAATAGACCCCCTATTGTGTTTATATAGAGTCAATAAAAAGTCAATTAAAACTCATCGCTTATAGACTGTGCTCGTTAGAAAGTCAACAAACTTTTTATTGCACAAAGTCAACCTACATTTTGTTGCCTTCAATACATTGAGTTTTAATACACTTCATATTGCGTCTCTATAGAGTGAACCAAATCTCCTTTCCTAAACACTGCGGCCAATGTAAAATCAATAAACATTCTATTGCAAAAATGCAACATGCATTTTGTTGCCTTCACTATATTGAGTTTTAAAAGACTTTATATTGCCTTTCTCTGGGGTCGATCGAACTCCTTATGTGTGGACTGCGGTCATTAGACAGGCAATAAACATCTTATTACGAACACGCAGCAAGCACCTTGTTGCCTTCATCATGTTGAGTTTCAATAGACTCTGTATTGCGTTTCTATAGCCCACCCACGGAGGTCTGGTAGTTTATCCGTGCATATATGTGGGGTGCTATTGCGCCGCCTGCCCCACCGCATCAACAGAGCTCGCGAGATAGACGTACCATCACTTCGTCTTGAGAGCACTTCGGCGCTGTGGTGCCCGGGGTGACGGACATCACCGCCGGACAGTCCGAGCTCCTACAAAGCCCCTCTGTTAGAACTTGCCAGAAAACCTGACTCACAGGCAACAGGATATTACGCCTATACTCAATAAGAGCTTAAAGCTAATAGAGATAAATTTAATAAAAACTCATCAGAAATTCTATTCAGACTTAGCTCATATGCAACAGGTTGTGATGAGTGGGCACAATAGGAATTTTAAAGAAATATAATTGAGATAAATTTAATAGAAACCCGTCAGAAACTGTATTCAAAGCGGACTCACTCACAACAGGATGTTACGACGATACTCAATAAGAATTTTAAGAAAGCCAATTCAGGCAAATTTAATAAAAACTCATCAAAAAGTTTATTCAAAGTTTATTCACACGCAACAGGATGTTACGATATACTCAATAACAATTTTATTTAAAAATTTTGCCATAAATTTAATAAAAATTCGTCAGAAAATATATTCAAACCTGACTCACACGCAACAGGCTGTTGCGAGCGACTATACTCATTAAGAATTGCATAGAAAGCTTATTGAAACTTTTTTATAAAAACCCTATGAGAAACTCATAAGAAACTATATTCAAAAGCGATAAGGTCTATTGACTTCGCTCTATAGACTTTTAATTAAAGCGCGGTGGCCAATTTGTAATGGAAACTCAATAGAAATATTCTATAAAATGTTGACAAAATGTTTATAGGATTCTTTCGAGCAATCTCTAAACAAGTTTATTAAATGTCGGTAAAAATTTTTATGAGGGGTAGTCCAAGAATCACCGTGACCATTGTGGAATCATAAGCGAACTACTCCATCTGCAGGATTTTTGTTCAAAACATTGTCTCTCGTCACCGGGGATACGCATAAGCGTCTCATTTAACTGCTGCTAGCGATTGTTTTTCTAGAGTTAGAGGACTCGGTTGAACCCCATAAAGGCGAGAATAGTCGATGTTGCAGGGTAACATGAATAACTATCTAAAACTGCACTCTAAAACGCAACTTGAACTTTTGGAACATACGTATACGCATTTATGCATTCAGACTCCAACCGCCAAAATAGGCATTTACCGTGGCGTGAGCAGGATTTCAAAATAACGAACAAAAATTTGGAAACGTGAAAATTAAAAAGCATATCGTGATTAAGACAATTTTCTCAGGGCATAGTAGTCGCCCTCTACACAACCCTCCTGTTCTTTTTACCTAAGTGGGGGAATCACCCGGCGTCCATGATTAAGCGGCACCCGGCACTGATTTTGAGTCGTATTATTTGCCACTTGCCTCTGATATCCCCTTCAGAATCCCAGCATGAGCGCCTCGAAGCGTTGCATAGAAAAGAGCTGAGGATAGCAACTGGAGTTCCTCGGGGAGCGGCGAACGAGAAGGTCATACGGGAGAGCCAGTCTGCTACACTCCGCTTGACGGCGACACGAAGGTTAGCAGTAATGCGTCTAGGCCTCTAGGGGAAACCAGTGCTGAAGAGCAATAATAAGGCGCCTTCGAACACGGACGGCCTCGATCATGCGCACACTGCTCTTAACACTCTGAGAATATTGTGCCAGCAGTGGCCGGGGAAACTTCCCATCTAAATGATGCGGTCTCACGAGAGCCTTCAGTGTCAGCTACATGTTCCTCACATGAAAGTTAAGCGAGAAGTAGCCAGATTTTTGGTTCTTGAACATTTGGAGAACTCTTATCCCAATCCCTTTCAAATTTTTACGGATGGCTCAGTAAATTCGCACAGAGGGGTTAGTGCAGCGGCGTATGTCATTCCTGATAACCAGGTTTCCTTGGCAGCACGAAAGAATCATGTGATGTCCTCTATCGAATGCGAGTGGATTGACATCGCGGCTGCTTTGAGGAAACTTAAGTCATATAAGCCGCAGGAAGTTGTAATTGAAGTTGGCATTATCTCCCAAGTGTGTGTCTCCCTTTCTGAAGCCATTAAGCAAGCTAAAAGATTTTACTTTAACACTACCTTGCCCAACTTTATCAGTTAAAATACTCAGAAGTTCTGGGACTTTGTTAGAGAGGGTAAACCCACTATTAATCAAATTTCCCTGAACGGCCACGTGATAGTGAACCCGGACGCTATTGCAGAACAATTTAATGAATATTTCCATAGTGTTTTTTTTCCTTTTCTTCCTGCCCCCAAATCACTGGAATTCGCTTTCCATCTCCAGACGTTAATTTTACTTCCCAGGATGGTGTCCTCAATTTGCTCCTGCGACTTAAAGTCAAATCCTCACCTGGTCCAGACAGCATACCAAATTCGTTTTTGCGGCGCTATGCCGAAACTCTGGCTAAGTTTCTAGCCGTGATATTTCAATGTTCCATCAATTCAGCATCCTTGCCAATTGATTAGAAATTGGGCCGTGTTTTGCCGATTTAAAAAAAAAGGGTGACCCGCAACTTATTCCGAACTATCGACCGATTTCTTTGACCTCCTCCTGCTGTAAAATGCTGGAACATATAATTGCAACATGCATTACTAACTTTCTTGATGAACATCACATCTTATCCCCATTTCAGCATGGTTTCAGAAAAGGGTTTTCTACCGTCACTCAACTTGTTTCTGTTGTTCATTTCTTTGCACCTGTCCTTGATAAGGCTGGCCAGGTTGACGTCATCTTTTTAGATTTCCGCAAGGCTTTCAACCGTGTTCCCCATGATAAATTGATTTACAATCTGCAGCTCACCGGACTTCCAAATTACCTAATTGCATAGGTATCGGCTTACTTAAGGGACCGTAGACAGTATGTTGATGTAAATGGGCGATCTTCCGATCATCTTCCTGTAAATTCCGGAGTCCCGCAGGGCAGTGTACTGGGGCCCTTGCTTTTTTTAAATTTATTGTAATGATATAGTGGATGTTATATATGACTCAGTCCAAATCCGCCTTTTTGCTGACGATATCGTTCTTTTTTCTAACATTCAATCCCAAAATAATCAGCTCGCTCTAAACACGGCGCTTAGTAATGTTCTTGCATGGTGTAGTAAATGGGGTATCGAACTTAACTTGGACAAATCGGTCTTTCTTCGAATTTCAAACAAAAAAAGCCCCTTCCGTTTCAATATTCTGTTTCAAACCATCCTTTAATTGAAGTTAATGAATATAAATACATTGGGATAACGTTAACAAACACCATAAGCTATAATACGCACATTGTAATGTAGCATTGTCCGCTTTTCGCAAATCGTGCCTTTTAAGGCATAAACTTAGAGAAGCTCCACCTCAGGTCAAGCTGTTAGCGTACAACATACTCATACGGCCTAAAATGGAATACGTGTGCGTTGTCTGGGACCCCCATACAAAAAAGAACATTAACTTGAAAAAATTCAGAGACGTGCAGTGCGCTTCATATATACCTTATACGGTAGAAATGTCTCAGTTATTAAAACAATGCAAAACCATGAGATTGTAACCTTGGAATCACGACGAAAGTTTATTCGCCTTAAGTTTCTTTATTCTCTTACTAACCGCAGGCTCGGTCTTGACCCCTCCCACTTCGTAACCCCTCTATCAACGCGGAGAACTCATCATTCACTCGCTTTATCTCTCACGCCATTTTTTTGCTCGGACCGGTTTGTTCATATTTTCCTTCTTCCCGCGAACAGTGAACGATTGGAATAACACTTCTTTAGAGGACCTGCTATCAGTAGAGCGCCTTGAACCCAATGTTTAAAATGGATACCTGTCATGCTTTAATCGTCATAGCCGCTTTTCTGCGTATTGTTTTGCTGACCGTTTTGTTGCATTTGTTCACTGTTCTGACCCATTGTTGTTCCTCTTGTTTTGTCATTGAGTTACTGATACTGTCAATGTCTCGGCTCATATTATATATTTTGCAGTGTGTACACAATATGCTTTTGTCGTTTGTGTGTGTGTGTGTGTGTGCGATGTATGTACCCCTCCTGCTGAGGCTCATGGCCTGCAGTATTTCTTAAATAAATAAATAAATAAATAAATAAATAAATAAATAAATAAATAAATAAATAAATAAATAAATAAATAAATAAATAAATAAATAAATAAATAAATAAATAAATAAATAAATAAATAAATAAATAAATAAATAAATAAATAAATAAATAAATAAATAAATCAGACGTTCAAAAGCAGCTCTACAACTTTTGCTGCAGCGGGGATCCCCGCAAAAAGGGTTTATCACCGTTCATTGCGGCTTGAGCAAGAACTCAGCAGCGATTCCATCCTATGTTGGCGTCAAGGGCAATGAGACCGTTGATCAGTTGGCACGGAATGCGCTGCAATTTGAACCGACTGTTAAGGTTTCCGCCGATTACTGGAACGACTTCAAGCGAACAGTCGTCGAAAATTTCAAGTCCTTAATTTGTGAGATCCCTATCCCCAAACTTGCGTCACAAAGGGACTTACGAGATCGGAGGCAACATTGCTGAACCGCATCCGAACGGGCTCAGCGAAGACTTTAGCATGGCTATTCAAGGTGGGCCCCGTGCGATCGCCTCTGTGTTCTTCACGTGCAGTGATAGGGGATGTACACCTCT